>NW_022170663.1:10814321-10964048 GCF_008802855.1 Photinus pyralis
ATAGTGTGTATAATCAATGTCAATACTTATATACATAATATATTGGTCAACTTTTAATGCTCTGGTTTTATCAAGGTCCTTGGGTTTTATAGAAATATTTTATCATTAACGACCCTCGCGATCGTTTATAATTTTGTATTACTGTCCGTCTGTCTGTCCCTGTGCACGATAACATTGTGTAGAAACGTCCGATCGCTTTGAAAATAGACACACATGTTCTTCAGGATATAAGAAAGGTCCCTATTGTTTTTTGGCTATGTAGACTAACGGGCCAAAAAGTTACAACCCAAAAACTGCCCAAACCTACAAAAAAAGGGTTCTGTTATAATTCTTGTTACAAAGAACATATGAATATCCGGTTTTCTGTGTTAGTAGATGAATTTTTAAAAACTTGCGCATGTGCAACCCAACTTTTGTATTTGAGCAATCCCATTTTTTTTATTTGTTATATTTAAATGAAATTTTGTATGTATATGCACCTCCCACCTCGTATAAAAGTAAAAGTAATGCTAATTCAAAAATTTGTTTTACAAGCTATGCTGATCTGGTGGAACAGAATCAATCCCTGCGTTGTAAAAAAGATGCATGTGCGAAGATCTCGAGAATCGTTCGGTATTCAGTTGTATCGGATTTTTTGGTCTAATATTGAGGCTAGAGTGGGGCTCTGATATGTACCACAATAGCGATAATCGGATCTCATAAAACACTTATGTTTTTACCTCTTAATAATGCCACAGACAAAATCTCAATCCCCTAAGAACTTGATTAAGGGTGGTGAATGGGGGTGGGGCTGGAAACAAGTTTTTAATTAAAAAAAGGGACATTTTTTAAATTGCAACCAGTACTTGCACGACGCAGATAAAATGTGTCGCTTTGGACATAGATTTTTTAATCTATGTCTTGGAGCTACACCCCCGAACGGTACCAAATTTGCGTTTCTAGTTACATTTTCTTCTTATGAACACAACAAGTAAGACTCTCTGGGATTTTGGATGTATTCTTTCTAATTTTGTATTTTCAAAGATGCACCCTTAAACGGGCGTGTTAAAAGTCTGGTCCCCCCAAAATTTTATATTTGGAACTGCAATTGCGGACAGTTTCTTCGTGTGACTTTAAAAAAAAATTATGCGCACTTCATCGTTGAAATAACCTAAACATATTGCACCAAATGTTCGTCTTACAAAAAAGTGGTGCGCATAGCGAATATGGCAGAGGGCAGTTCTAGCGCATTTTCCAATACATGTTGGAAGGCGCTATTATTGCCACTTTCTCCGTCGGTCCACTCGAAGCTGCATCTACTCTTACAGTTTTCAAGATATTTAGTTCGTTCTGTTTGCATTCGGTAGCTTAGGTAACAACCAAGAACCAAGAAAATTTACACCAATTGCTTGCTCCTGCGCCTGACCAGCGGCTGGTAAAGTTAAAACCAGTTATGTAGGTATTATTACATATTCATCATCCTTTATATCTCTTTTCTTGTTAGAAACAATACCTACTAACCTGGTACCTACATTTAAAACATAATATGCGCATGGTCTGCGCGTACAGAAGACAACTGTTGATTTATTAAGATATTCGCATGCATTATTACCAATGGACACACAACTAGTAGAATCGTTACCAAGAATATGTTTTCCGCTTGGCGACATATCGCATATATGGTAAAAACCAGATGTGCGCATACGCATACTGCGCAATGTGCCAACTTTATAGTCATTTCTTTGAAATTAGTAAAGAAAAACAAGGCACATAGTAAAAATTAAATGTGTCATGCGGAAGCTGAGCGATATCATCTTTCTTAATCGGCTATTTTTTGAAATATTAACCACATGTGCTTCTAGTAAAGGCAAACTTATCGCAGCATTTACCTATACTACCGGCATATCTGCACATGCGTGATTCTACCCAAAAGCTTTTCTGCTCTTCCTTTTAGGTATGTCTAAACATATATGTACCAAATTTGGTTCCAATCGGTTCAGTCGTTTACCTGAAAATGAGAATACCGACAGACAGACAGATAGAGATAATCCAGATTTTGTTTGATTCGGCTTCGTGGTGCTTCAAAACGTGTATTTTTTATTATTTATGCTTCTCAGGTATAAATATTGAGAAAGGTACCTACACCATATGCTGACCAATATATATTATAAGTCTTAAATCAAATGTCATTTATAGCGCAACGGATGTTGTATTGAGAACCGCTGACTCCGTACGGCTGGTTTTGAGAAACTTTCACTCGTAGGGAACGGATTTTTACATTGCATTTCAGGTGCATATTATTAAATACAACTATCGGTCGCGTTATAAATGACGTTTCATTTACGATTTAATAATTTATGTTACATTGCTGCGCATATGGACTATAGTTTACTGACGATATGTACTATATCTTGTCATAGAGTAGTATACTTTAAGTTGTGCTGCGTAAGGCGGACGTGAGATTACAAATTGTGCTGCGTAAAACTGGCTACGTAAATACTTGTACACGTGCTGCCATCCAGTGATGTATAACTTCATTTATTGGGTAACAAAACAACCTTAAATAAAGTTTAATTGCGAGACAGACAATATTGTTGCACAAACTCTATCATTCAAGGAGAATGCATTTATAAAAAATAAATGTTGTAATTGTGGGCAAATAATATGTGACAGACATTTACCGTCGGATCAAGTAATTTTTGAGTAATCCTATTTGAACTTCAAAAGCAAAGGAGCCATTCATTATACGAGACCTATACTGCATTCATTATAAGAATAAGTAGTAGATGGCGCTGTGTTTGAAGATAAGCAAAATGTTAAAAAAGTCGAAATATCAAGCATTGTAAACCAATCGGTATGTGCGAGTTCAAGGGTCAGTGCAACCAAAAGTTGGCAACTGTTGGTTTCAACAAGATATTGCAAACGCGCACAACGAGAATTTCTATTGGACAATGTTTCCATTTTCCAGGAAACTTATGTTGATGATGATGTCCGTACTAAGTATATCGTTGTATTCGTAATAAAAACTCAATACTCAATATAGTATGTAATTTTTTTTATCATGATTTCCCCGAAACGAATCGTTGTTTTGAAAATCTCCCAAAGGAAGAGCACCAAAAGTGGCAAAACGAAGGTGTTTTTATTTTTCTGTATCGAAATCGGCAAATTTCGGTTTTTCTGACATATCTTCCGAAGTAATCGGAACTAAAAAAATCCATTCGCGGGAGGTTATACGTATAAGAGGCAAACGAAATAAATTAATAAACATTGCAGAAAAGATTCTTTTGGACTCTGCAATGCAAGCCCCTATGACATGAGACTACATTTATAGCAATAATGGATCGGTAATTTACTGACTGAATAAGAAGGAAGCTAACTTTGGAGTTTTGTGGTTGGACCGTTCAACGGAAACATACTGTACATCAGTATTCAGTAGTTCCACCTGATGTTGGCTGCAAGTAATAAAACAAGCGTCGTTATTGCGCAGCTGCGGAAAAAATTGTCATCTGCCATTTTGTTTGAATCCTTTAACAATTAACCAAAGCTGCACGTGGTTTTGCTCCTTATAAATTAATTAAAATGGATAAACCAGTAGTAAGGGCTCGTGTGATTAAAGTTCTGGGACGTACCGGTTCACAAGGCCAATGTACACAAGTCAAAGTAGAATTTATCGGTGATCAAAATCGACAGATTATCCGAAACGTTAAGGGACCTGTTCGGGAAGGAGACATTCTAACGTTACTGGAATCAGAACGTGAAGCTAGAAGATTAAGATAAGCAACTGTAAGTTACGGCATTTATAAATTGGGAAAATTAATTCGATTGTTTTTAGATTTCTCATGCGGGCAACATGTTACATCGATAAATGTTTAAATAATTTATTCAAGACCTACGACATGTACATTGTTGCTATAATAAAACATTTTTAAGTTCAGTGAAAGTAGTCCTTTAACAATTTTATAACTTGAGCTTTTCCTTTCATATTACTTGCTTTGGCGTTAAGTACGTTTTTCTTAGCCACACCTTTAGCATTAAGTAGTGCGAGCACCCTACAAGACAAGTTGGTGAAACATTTTTGAAGATCTGCTTCTTACTTTTCTGCAATTTCGGATATGATGGTTTCAGATCCGGAGAGCACGAGACTACCTTGTGCTTTATCATCACCGACTGATAAGAAAAACAATGTATCACAAGGGCCAACTTCTCTCAAGAAATTCTGCATAAAATCGGGCTCTGCTTCTTTTCGGTGCAAGACGTAATACTTCGGCTTAGGTTCCAATGATTTGAATTTATGTGCTTCGAATGCTGCCAAGTCTTTTAGGACAGATTGTAAATCTTTAGTGAGCATTTTGCTATTTTTAACCAATTTCTCTACTAAATTTGGATGTTCACTTGCATTATTTCTAAAAATGCAAAAAAGTTAACATTTACAACTGTGTTGTGTCACGCACTTTAGTAACACTGTAAGCTGCTGTTCACGTTCCAAACAAAGGCTTAAACGTTGCAACACTCGAGTTCCCACCAAAAAATGTAGCAACAGCTGGTTTTTACGTTTACTCTTCTCCGTTCCGAGCATCTTGACTACTTGCAACTGGCTTAGGTTTGTAACATGTGTGCCGCAACACATGTTTGTATCAATACCGTCGATTATTATCACACGAACATCACCAACATGGTCATCGGGCAAGCCACTTATGTCCATCTGTAAATTTAATAAACTATAGTATGCCACAGAGTTCGGGATTAACTATTAGTTATTTTTAACTAGATTACATAGAGGCAATTACTACAAGGCATTTTATGCGCAAAAATTCCTACAATTCCAGGTTTTGTGGATTTTAATCTTTACTGTTACGCAATGCTTCTCACTTACATGTTTAACTTCACTCGCCGATTTGTAAACTTCAACACGAACAGGTTTTGCAGCACGAATATGTTCGTTTACTCGATTTTCAACCTGTCGAATTTGAGACGAGTCAAATGTCGGGGTATCTAGGAATGGACATTTGTACCTCAATTGATAATGGTAATATGAATCTCACCTAGCTCAATGTACGAAACCTGTTCCCCTAAATACCAGGACAGAGTTTGAAAACCAAATTCCTGTTCGATCACGGCCGAAATTAAATGCTGACCTACATACATTGGCCCGTATGAATAAAAGTAAGCAAATGCTTATACTTGCAAAATTCAAAGTAAATACTCGTAACTGTCCCTTCATACTTGTCTGTTTAGCATGATTTAGCAGCGCTGCACTGCGTCCTGTCCTTATGCTTAGAAGCGCTGCTAAGTCGCCCAGTGCGAAGGAGCACTTACGAGTATTTACTTTGAATTTTGCAAGTATAAGCATTCGCTTACTTTTATTCATATGGGCCATTGATAGAGAGTGAAACGTGAGTTAAAACCTACCAGAATGTTGCTGCATGTGGTCAAACCGTCTCTCCCAGTTCACAAGCTGTCTAGCGTCTTCACCTTCAATCAGCGGATTATTAACAAAATGAACTGCCTTATCGCCCACTCGTTTGACTTGATAAACTTTGCTTGTGTTTATGAGTCCATGGTCGGAGGGCTGTAACGTTTATATTGTACAATCGTTTGCGAACTACAAGAGGAAGAAACCTGCCCGCCGCCTTCGGGAAATAAAATTGTGTCGTCTAGTATCACTTCATAGCCGTCGACTGTCTGTTCCTTGCCATCAATTGAAGTAACCAACTTTGCCTCGGTACAAGAAACAACTTTAGAGGTAAACTTGAAAGAAATAAAATTAGAATACTTTTTCAAAAATCACCTACGATACCTCCTTCAAAAAACTATCACTCTGGCATTTAAATACCATTTTTAAAAATTCAGTTTTCGAATTTTGCGAAGGTCAAAAAGAAATGTGAGGTTATGTTATAAGGAGTTGTATACACTCTGTTACAAGTAGACCATACAGTAAAAATCAGAAATCAGGCACCATCGAATTATTTAGGATTAGTGTGACGTCATGACACCTTAATGTTGGCAATCTGTCAAACCCGTTTCTAAACAAATTTTATTTACATGTAATATATCTATATCAATATAATCAATAAGCGAATAGAAAAAAAGAAATATATACCTTCCTGCGTTTTTTTTATCAAGGTGTAGTTTGTGTGTTTTACGGTAGGTTTCTGAACGTAGGATCATGAGCATAACATGTTTCATATAGGCACTAGCTTTATTCGTATTAATCACGTGATTGGAGTGACTTGCGTCATAATAAATTTCGTGCTTAGGGTTAATATAAAACGAATGATCTCGGGATACGGTACATAACCATACAAATTTTTCTATTTAGATACCTTAAACTACCTGCATAATTATGTTTAATGAAAATTTGATTGTTTTATTTTTGGAAAGCGACGACGATTTTGTTACTTCATCTTCAAAATCGGACGATGAAGTAATAGAAGCAATAGTTAGTACTTTGGCAAGAACGGAAAGAAATGATGTACAAAACTATAGCGAAATTACTATCCTTAACTACAATGAAGAGGAGTTTATAACTCACTTCAGAGAGATTGGAAATTATAAATTCTTGTACCTATACAGACACACGTAACCTCACTTATTCGTAAATTTAATGTTGACCTAAAATGGACCATCCCCTTTGAGCATGTTCACCCTTTGGCAACCACAGGGCTGACATAACAATTTTAAAACGAATAGGGTTATTTATTGTGCACTTGGTTAAAGTTTTTGTATAAAACGAATGGTTTGGTGTTGACAGAAGTGATACGTCAGCGTCACCAATGTCAACCTAAAACGAGTAAAGCTATTTCGGGGAGCACTACTGTCGTTTTCGTAACTGCCCGTAATATGTAGCGGATGTGGCAACAGCGTGAAAATCCAAATAAACATCAGATGTCAATTGTCATTCAGCTGTCAAAAAGCAGCTTGAAAATTCGAAGAAAATATAAATAAGTTGAATTACCATGGTAGCTACAATTCCGACTTCAATGGATTAAAGAATTTCGAACAGTATTAAAAAAGTGGTTCTAAAAGTGTAAAGGAAGGGCTACACGACGCACGACTATGTATTGCTTGCAGTGGCTTATTCCAGTGCTGTTAATTCCAAAACCAGTGAATCCCGCATTAATTCAAACACATGTCATGTTCATGGTGCTATATTTAATTGGATTTTTTCTGGAACGAAAACCATGCACGATCTGCAGTCTAGTGTTCTTAACGGCAGTCTTTTTAATTTGTTACAGTGGTGTAGGTAACTGTCTGTTTTGGGCGACAATGTGTGAGAATGGATAGATGACACTCGTTCGTAATGTTTCCAATGAACTTCTGACTTAATTATATTTAGCGAATTTAATTTATATATTTTTTTTAAATTGAGTATTAATGTGACCGACTTATCTGTTGCGTACTGACAGAATGGTGTTGATTCTTGTTTTATAAAGTTTGTAAATTATGTGCACGAAATGTTGATTATATTACATTGTAAATAAAGTAAAAAATGTTTTATAGTGGTCACTGGTTGACGTCTTTATAATTAACTTGTGAAGTCCTGTAAGATGTGTTTAAGTGAATATGAGACCATTACTTAAAGCTGTAAGTATTTACGTGAGGTGCTACTATTGACCAACCAAGAAATATTGCAGATTGTCGTAGAAGTTATTATAGGATGGATACAAGCGTGTCGAGCTCGACAAATACACAAGCGTGTAATTTTCAAAGTTCAAAAGTTTTTAACTGTGTGTTAGCACATTATTAAGCGGCAGAGCAAAGCGATGCAAGCTTTGTAGGGGAGTCGATGGTGTCCTTCTGTCCGTGAACACGATAACTGTCAAACACTTGGACCGATTTGGTTCAAACTTTGCACAGTTGACCTATATGCCACATGTAACAAGCCAATTGAAAATGGGTGAAATCCAATGACTCCGTGGGGTCACAGTGAGGTGCTCTGCCGCTTTTTTAAACGCTCTTTATGGGTTTATTATATTATACAGTGTGTAAAGCGATGGGGTATACAAGAGGGAATTTGTTTAAAATATTGATTTATGAAAAACATTTATTCTTCATGATATATTTGGTTGCTTTGAAAGTACCAATAACGTTTCGATCTCGGTTTCGATAATCTAAAATTTATTTATAGAAATCTGGAAAAATAATAACATTAATTTTTTTTATTGAAAGTTGAATGATCAAAATAGCGTATAGGCGCGTACAGACCGAGTTTCCAACGCAAGCCTGTGGTTACAGATTTGGTGTTCGGATTGGTGTGTACCGCGCGAGCCAACCGCTTCCAACGGCGCTGTTGGCGTTCGATTGCGTTCGCTCGGTGAGCGGTACATCAAAGGGAAATTTGATGTGGTCTGGACAGGATTTGTCGCGATTTTAGTTTTTAGTCGTTTGTCTGACTTTTTAAAATGTCCACCATCTTCTTTTTGAAGTTCTTCTAGTAAGTGACTGCCACTGTACAAACTCCTATTTTTAAATGGTGTTGTTACCCACCAACGCCTAGGCCGTTTTTTCTTCTTTTTCTTTGAAATTAAAGAATTCGTTATTAAAAAACCCCGCACTCGCCAGCAGNTTATTATACAGTGTGTAAAGCGATGGGGTATACAAGAAAGAAGTTTTTTTTAAATATTGATTTATGAAAACAATTTATTCTTCACGATATTTTTTGCTTGCTGTGAAAGTACCAATAACGTTTCGATAATCTAAAATTTATTTATAGAAATCTGGAAAAATAATAAAATTAATTTTTTTTATTGAAAGTTATTCTACATTATAATCAAAATAGCGTATAGGCGCGTACAGACCGAGTTTCCAACGCAAGCCTGTGGTTACAGATTTGGAGGTGTTCGGATTGGTGTGTACCGCGCGAGCCAACGGTTTCCAACCGCTTCCAACGGCGCTGTTGGCGTTCGATTGCGTTCGCTCGGTGAGCGGTACATCAAAGGGAAATTTGAGTTTTTAGTCGTTTGTCTGCCTTTTTAAAATGTCCACCATCTTCATTTTGAAGTTCCTCTAGTAAAGTGACTGCCACTATACAAACTCCTATTTGTAAATGGTGTTGTTACCCACCAACGCCTAGGTCGTTTTTTCTTCTTTTTCTTTATTTTTATTTATTAAAAACCCCGCACTCGCTTATTGCTACTTTCAAAGCAAGCAAAAAATACTATGAAGAATAAATTTTTGTCATAAATCAATATTTAAAAATATTCCCTCTTGTATACCCGATCGCTTATTTACACACTGTATATGGGATGATTTAAAAATTAATAGAAAATTTCTTTGTACTAGACTTTTAAACCAGGGCCAACCCTCTTGAAAATATATTTGGAAATTTAAAAAATAAAAAATCAAACGCAACTGGTCCCTACATCCCAGTTCAGTTTAAACAGTCATTTAAAAGATATTTTTCTCTTCTAAAGACTCGGTTTTATTTATAGGTATTTCTTTGAAATTTTACCCAAAGATGATTTTAGTGTAAGCAAACGTATTGCATATTGTAAACATCAGATTAAAGTGCGCATGCGCAGGCTGCGGTTGAAATTGTAACCACACATATTTCTAGTGAAGGCAAACATATCGCATATAGTAAAACCAGATGTGCGCATGCGCAGACTGCTCAATGGCAACTTTCTAATTTATGGAGTATTTCTTTGAAATTTTAACCGAAGTTGCTTTTAGTGTAAGCAAACGTATCGCATATTATAAACATCAGATTAATGCGCCGGATGCGCAATATCAACTGTTATTTATCGAGATATCTTTTTGAAATTTTAATCACAGATGCTTCTGTTAAAGTTAAAACAACTGATATTGCAAAAATTAGATGTGCGCATGCGCAGTCAGTGCCAACTTCTTTATTTATCAAGATATTTCTTTGAAATTTTAACCATAGATGCTTCTATGTAAACCATATCACATGTAGTAAAAATCGAAAACTACAAATGTAATTGGGAAAAGCAAACATATCGCACATAGTAAAAATCAAATCCACGCATGCGCAGACTGGAAAATGCCAACTTTTTTACTTATGAAAATCTCTCTTTCTAAAGTTTAACTATAAACGCTTCTAGTAAAACTAAAAACAAACATCGCATACGAGATCGCATACTTACCTATAGCCTCGTCTATAGCATAAATTAAATATGATCATGCGCAACGCCAACTTTTTTGTTTATGGAGATATTTATTTGAAATTTAAACCATATATGCCACTACTAGTAAAGAAAATCACAGCGCACATAGCTATGGCCTTTTGGGAAGTACTGATCATTCATGGAAAATGCGCTTAAGTTACTCGCCTTAGCGCGAAAACTTTTTTACTTGTTTCTTTTTATATAGATACTTACTGCTTTTTTATTATCGTAACATAATCTGCGGTATTATAGAGGGTATTATGTTTTTTTAACCGAATAATGCATATATTTTGTTATGAGCTGTTCCCGGTTCCTCAGTAGATCAAAGTCTTCTTCTTCTCTGTTTTTAACTTATTTAATTCAAAACATAAAATTCGTCGATTTCAAAACGAATTTGCAAATTAGGTTTCACATTAATTTGCAAAACCAATGTTATAAAATGGAACCAATCCCAATTCTCCCGACGCGCATCCTTATCATATTATTTTTTACGTACCATTTCAAACAAATCAGTGCGATCTGAAATAGGAGTTCGATCCATTTTTGCATGTAAACAATAAAGAAAAATGAAAATTAAAGGATACGCATAAATGAGAAAGGATTAAAGATTCCATAAAGAAATTTAAAATTATATCGGCCCAGTTATACACTGTATGCACAGTATTCACATCATCAACTTGAAAATAAACCCAGATTAGAACACCTACTTGCACTACCTAGGGATACTGTAATTGTTTACTGCTTTGTTTTCCTACAGTTTTTTATTTCATAAATTTTAGAAGACGCCCCGTGTAGGTTGATCGTTAATGATCGTCCTTTCTCAAAGACGTTCACGAGATGAGTGATATAATTGCGATTTGACTCTCCAGTCTCCTTAAAAAGTAGACACGAAAGCGCTTTATTATACGCCAACCTTTTTTACCCCCCCCCCCCACTTTTTTTACGGAAGTACACGTTTTGTAGCACCATGAATCCGAATCAAAACAAAATCTACAAAAAATATTCGAAAAATATTCGATAGACAAAGATGTGATTGAATTCAAAGTTAAATCATTGATGTCCATATCAAGAAGAGAATACAATAGAGCATCATATTACCACTTTCTTTATTATAATTATTACGATCACTAAATGTGGAAAAAATCACCGAAAACAACACAAATTTGCAAACAATTATTACGAAATCAATATTTTAGTTTAATTTATTCAATGGTTTTAATAAGAAATTGTGTTTATTTCGAAATATCTTTTTTAATAATTTCGGTAAAAAATAAAAGCGATTTTTCAAAATTTTGTTTGCTTCAGGATATCTCCGACAGCAGTCGGAATTTTTTTAAGTTTCAAAACGGCATTTTGTTAAGCATCAAAATACGCAACTTTTCCAAATTTAAACTACCTACCTATCTCCTACAGTTTCTGAGATCCCCATGGCGGCGGCCCTCGAATTTGAATCAGCCTGTGTAATGTCGATAAAGAAATCCTAGTTTTCATAGATACGAATTTTGTATTTTTCCTCTACGTAAGAAATGAAATTAACTCATTCTTTTTCGAGAAGCTTTTTGTTTGCTAAGTTATGCTTATTTTCAGTTTTTAACATCGATATTGAAGTGATAAATTTCTGAATAAAATCCGCGCTCGTGTGTTTAATTTAAGTGTTATAAACTTACTTGCAAAAGTAACAACTTAATCCATTTAAGGACTCTTTTATGTTTTATTTATCGTTGATATACTGTGTATTTCAAAAAATTAATAATAAATTTACTATAAATAAATATTTATGGGTCCTAAAGGCTAAACGTATTAAAAATATCAATCAAACAAGATATATATGCAATAGCATAAAACACGTTTATCCATCAAAATTATTCTCGTAACTTCTCCATGTTTTTCGTTGCCATAGTCCCTTCTCAGCGGTTGCTATTTAAATTTTCATGTCGTGCCGCCACACATTTAAATTTAAATTTTGCCTCCCCCTGTATACAGTACCTAACGGGCGATCAAAAATGAGTTGCTGTCGAGTCGCCTTTGGAGTATGATTTCCCATCCTTAGACCATATAGTACATGGACTGCTATTAGCCCTATGCTTTCAATACAAAATAGGTGGTCACGGATAGGGGGCGCTGTAGTCGTGGGTATGTGAATCTCAGGGTAAACTAAAGTCGTGTAAACACCACTCGTATTACAAAAACAGCAGCTTCTGTAGCAATTAAGTAGTACGAGATGTTTTAAATGCTCTTCATTATCTTCTATACTTCCACAAATAGGTATAGGTTTGATTTTTTGGCATTTCTATGCGATTAATTTTTTGACGTTTGTTAATTTAAAGGTTGACAGTTCAAATCGTGTCTCATCGAACAACTTCGGATAGATTCGTTTACCCTGAAACTTATATACCCAGGCCATGTCCTTGACCAAATTTTGGTTGCAATTAGCAGTCCATGTATGTACTGTACTATGGTCAGTTTCCCATCCCATGTAAACAAAATTCCAAAGGCGACTCGACAGCAATTCATTTTTGATCGCATGGTACAATAGAGGGGATACGAATTTCCATAGAAGGGAGAACGGCATTGAGAAAGGTGAAGTGAAGATGTGGCTGTGTTTTTAGTGGAAGTGGTTGTAGTGCCTCCCTGTCCGTCCCCAATAATTGTTTCTTCAATTTGTAAAAAATGTCGTTTATGTTTATTTATTTTAATTTGTAATTATGAAAATTCGCGATGGATTCTGGATTGGGAAGTGACGACGAAAAGAAAAGCCGCACCAAAGCCCAAAAGCAGTTGCAAAATGAGCAAAAACAACTTTTCAGCGGTTGCTTCATAGACGCCACAAGCCTTAGCGACGAAGGCGAATTTGAGCTTAGACGAAGCGATGAGAGACGTCAGGGAGCCCTTATATTTCGCTCGTCGATACCTCAACACTCGATGCTACAAATGCCTTCACTCGACAGCGGCCCGACGAGCGAGGACCTCAATGGCGATTTACACGAGGAGAAAGTGGACGAAACGCAGACGGCGACGCCACACAATTCTATCGTACAGTTAGATTCAGAATTGGTACGGAAAACACCTGTCGGATTTTATGTAGATTTAGGCAATGTCGAGGTCGTCGAAAACCCACCTGCTGCACCACCCGTCGAAAAGAAGAATATTTTTTCAATGACAATCGATTTTAATGTCCCGAAACGGGAGATGCCTAGTAGGCTTAGTACGTCGTTGTACAATCGAAAGAAGAGCGGTCTTCGAACACCTCTAAGTTTGTCGACTTCTCGATTGAGCGATAGACCTAGTAGCAGTAGCAGCAATAATGATGACTGTCCTTGTGAGTACTTCAAGTTGATTGTTCCTATATTAATAATTAAATTAACATGTAGTGAGTGCAGATGCTGCAGTTGAGGTCTGTGTTAATTCAAAATGTATGGGCCGTGAGGAGGTAGCAATTGAAGAGGAGATACCTCGGGAGATACCAAAACCAGATTCTGAGAAAATAGTACAAAAAGAAACTGTTGACAATAACAAGGAACCAGCCGATAACATGTCCCGTCCTGCACAACAGGTGAGGCAAAATTGTTACTGATTTCAGGTCAACTGAGCTTTATAGTGCGCAAAAACCAAAAGTCTTTAAATGCCCAGTACATTATTCTATTGATGGCAGTTTATAGAACACTTTTATTATTGTAACGTGATTTATAAATTCGGGTTCGATTTATATCAATATTTATTAAACAGAACTAAAACACTTTAAAATCCGTACAATTTATATCGATTATTTATATCACTCACACTTCGCAATTTATATCAGCTTTTCGCGCGCGTAGAAAATTCCAGAGCGCCAAAGGCGACGTCATGTCTGGAGCATTTCCGTTACATTATTAAATGGCATCATTTGCTATTGCTATTATGCTATTATGGCTCTAAGGGAGGATCTATTGATATTGTGCTCTTGTATGTTAATATGGTATTACCTCTGATATTATACAGGGTGTAATCACAAAGTAGAGAATTTTGTCTATATTATGTAAAACCAATGAAAAGGTTATAGTTTGAAAGAAAATTCCAATCATAATAATCAAATCACATTTGCAAGCCTTTGTTAAGATGACTTCTTATACAGAATGTTAGCTAATATGTGCGACAAATTTCATGGAGTGTTCTACATTAAAAACACCACACACTTGTTGACTCACCCTGTACAATGTATGAGTGTGATATAAATTTGCCAACATTGTAAACTGAGTCGTTTAGTGATTCATTAATTGAGGATTAAAAAAATTCAATGATTGATAAAAAGTGACTGTAAACACTGACATGTCAAACAAATTTAAAAATTAATGCTTCCATTTAGGCGTCATGTGCCTCATAAAGAGCACTTAAAATGGTAAAATGAATATTCGAAAATATTCGCTCGCTTAAGAGATACAGGGGAAAACTCGGGGGAAAATAAAAAAAGTACCAAATTCAGAATTACCCTATATTGTCTAAATTAAAGAAGATACAGAAAATGTTTATTACAAAAGTTTTTATAAGGATTTTTGAATAATCTGCTGTTTTTAAAATAAGTAGTTCGGCAAACAAGTACGTTTTTAAATGTGATACCCTGTATATTTTCATAAAAAAAATAGCATATTAAATTCTTTGGAGTTTTGTGTTATATTTTTGAAAATTTGAATTTAATATGCTGTAATTTTAGATTCAAATATACAGGGTGTTCCATTTAAAAAATGAGGTTAGGTCCAATAACTCTTTTACTTGACCCCATATACTTATTTTGAAAACGGCACATTATTCAATAATCATTATAAAGAAATTTGAAAAAAAAGAGATACAAATTTGGTTAAAATGAGTTAAAAAATCTCTGAAAATTTTTTTTGTTTTCGAAATATTTTGTACTTTGAAATATATGAACTATTTTTTTCTTCTGACACTTCTCAACAGCAACTCTTAATGCTCTTTAAGCTGGCGTTGTTAATTATTAGTATCCGACGTTAGTAGGTATATGGCAAGGTATATGGTCAATTAAGTGTGGGAAAATTTTTTGGACCGCGTGATATATTTCAGTAGTTGGCCCGACTCAAAGTTTGGCAATTGGCCCGGGGTGCAAAGTCAAATTTCGGCAGTTGACCCGGGGTGTGAGATTCTGGCAGTTGCTCGGGATACCAGTTTTTGGCAGTTGGTGATGGGTCATATTTCGGTAGTGGCTCGCAGGAGTATTTCAGTAGTTGGCTCGCCATCTTGGATGCTGAACTTGCCATTTTTGCGAGCTATCACTGGGGGCATTCTAGTGAACAGAATTTACATTTTCCAGTGAGATGGCAGATTTACACTTAGGAGGCGCAGTATAATGGACAGAAAAATCCGAGGAAAAATCACAATGGCCATTAAAAAAATAGTGCTTTTAAAATGTTTTCTTTATCAACATTTTTAATGGTTTATTTCGAAAAATCGATCCATGTAAATACAGCCTCATTTAAGTTAAGCTTCGTTTCGTTTCGTAGCATTTGAACAGCTATCCTCCATATTCATAGGTACAGCTGGCATGCAGATGCGTATAGAATAATAAACGCTGATCTTTCGCGTTTTGAATTACTTAATGTTATGCGCATTTATTTTTAATAATTCCTTTGTACTTCTTTCAATTGGTGTGATAATGATTACATTGTGTATTTGACTCTAGTTCACAGGAAAAAAAATGGTAAAAACGTAATTTTTAAGTGCTAAATTCGAGGCTAAATTCGATCGTCTACTAATCTAATTAACTTTCATTTTAAACCAAAACAATAATAATTGCTTTTTTAATAATTAATTTAATTATACAAGGCGTGGGAGACGTTACTATGCAATTTGCATTATTGTGTGAAATGTGTTTTCATTTGTTTTTTTTTCAGTGTCAAAATTAGATCGTAAAGATTTGAATATTGGTCAACTAACAATAATTTATATACAGCGCGATTCAAAGGGAGAGTTTTTGAGATATTAAGAAGCGATGCTTTAAGCACATTAATGTATCACACCTCATATAGGCAGTCATTTAAAAAAAAAGGTATCAAGGTAAGGACCTGAAAAAAAATTAAGCAAGCGCTTATCGATAACGAATAATGGATACAAGTCAACCACAGTGGTGACTGATTCTTGCAGGGATCCTATTTATAGTGCACCAGGTTTGTAACCGTCTGTCAGTAGTAGAACATGAGATGTGGGATAAAAAAAAATTCTTTTTTCTCTCATGAATAGTAGGTATTTCAAGCATATGTCTGAATTATCCTATTAGGGTTATTCATATCCGCTAGATGGCGCTTTAGGATAGTGTTATATAAAGTCACTAGATATAGTGACTTTAGCGGTATAGATTTTGACCCGCATATCCAAAAAAATTTAAATAGAACGAATAAACGATGTGTTTGCTTTTTTAATTTTATTTTTTGGTTTTAGTATGTAAAATTATCTGATCTGGAGGAACAATCTCCGAGAATGGATTTATTTTTTTCCCCGCGAATGAGTCGATCAATACCGGAAAAGTCGTGGGTAGAGAGTCCACTAGCCACATTTCGTTCGGCGAGTTATCGAAGTTCACCGCAACCCTTCCATTTAGAGTGTAGCGAACCTGTCGAAACGAATCCACTGTCGGATTCCAGTACTCTACCTCCTAAGAGATCTGTGCAACGATTGGGTACCGATTTGCTACGGATGTTTCTGGAGGAAATCGGACCCGATGTGACTGTGGAAGTTAACGGAAGAAGATTGCGGGCGCACAAGTGTATCTTGTCGTCTCGTTGCCAATATTTCGCCGCTGTTTTGGGTGGAAAACCGTCAGAAGATGTCGTGTCGATACAAGGATACTCGTATGCAGCTGTACATTTTGCTATGTGCCATATATACAGTGGCGCCGCACATATTCCTCAATCCATTAGTGTTATCGAGCTTGCGTCGCTGGCCGATATGTTGGGACTTGAAGGATTGAAGGAAGTCGTAACACACGCTTTAAAAGTTCGCCATTGCCATAATTTTCATAAACCTTGCACCGGTTGTATTTCCGGTGTCTTTGAAGTGTTGCCATTGTCCGTCACGTACGGATTAGATGATCTCTACCAGGCGAGCTTAAAGTGGATTTCGCAGTACTTCATTGAGGTCTGGCCCACACGCGCTTTTGCAAATTTACCACGCGAATTACGCGATAAATGCTATCAACAACACGTTATCTACATGGCACCAGAAACGGTTTTAGAAACCATTATAAACTGTGATACATTGCTTGCAGCGATGCCAACTGCAAAGTGGGCGGAGCATGTTGCCCAGTTGACCTTGCAATTAGCTGATCATTGTCAGATTTATTTAAGGCAACATTTTTCGGCCGTTTTAAATTGCCCCAGCTTTCTCGCATTGAACGATCAGTTGAATACTCTTGCGCAATTGGAGGAAACCTTACTTTCCGCTGCCGAGCTTTTAAAGCTAGATCAAGCTTGTCATACTTACCTCAATTGCCATAGGCAGCTTAAAAAAACGTGGAGTCAATATTTTCAAAGCTTTCTTCATAAAATATGTACGCAAGTAGAAAATTGCATTGTAAGACAAATTGATCAAGCGTCAAGGAGCTCCGTTTGGATGCAACTGGAGCCCGCCCTACGGAGGCGAATTCGTGATCTCAGCGCGGCCAATTTACGAAGAATGAAAATATCAAGCGCTACGCAACAGTCAAAGGTGAGACTAGACTTAAGCAGCTCATCGGATTCCTCCCGAAACTCAAGCCCTGCGATTAAAAACACAAACCGTACACAAGTGCAGAGTCCATCATTACGGCGCAGTTTACTCATAGCAGCTCGCACCCCTTACATGCCCCCCAGTCCGTCGACGTACAGGCGGACGAGTACATTAACAAACCCGACTCAAAGTAGTGCAGCTAAAAGTACCAGCAGAAACGTGCCCACACAAAAACCTGTAGCTCCCAAACCGATCCAGACAAAGGACCCACCAAAACGACCGTCAACGGCCAGTACCGTCACCCAAAAAACCCAACCCAAAAGGGAGGTTCTCAGAAAAACGCCCGCACCCAGCGTTATACCCAAGCGTACCGTTAAACCTGCCGTGCAAAGCTCTCCAAAGCGGACCGGTTCTGCGGAACAAAAGAAGAAAAGTACAAATGTGGATACGGCGCACAAGAAATCGCCTACGGTTCAGCGATCTGGTACGTTTTTAAAGGAAGAGCCGACCATATTGCACAAGCTTAATTAGGTACAAACGGAACCGGATCCGTTACTAGTCCATTCCTAGTCTGGCTGTCTAAGCAGGTTTGATCTCTGAAATTTGCAAAGCCCATTGATAATGTAGATATTATTTTGTTTGTCGTGCAATTGTTTGTTTTATCAATTTCTTAAGTGTTTGCGAATATTGGAAGTATTCTTGCCAGTGGCGGTTTCTTAATAAGTGCACATGAGCACGTGCATTCTTGCATGTTCGTATTCCGCTATAAAAATAGTTCACTTGTCTTATCTGAAATGCAAAACCTTAACGGGTATAAGAATGAATATTTCGCCTCCGCGTGCAGTGCTCAAGTAGCTACGATCTCTGATTTGTTCAAACGCTAAGTCGCCTCTCCCTGTGCGCCCTTCGACAGTCCAAGTTGTAAACTTTAGTAAGAGCACACTGTAATTGTGATCAGTATTTGCCGGACTACGAAGTAAGTCCTACTTCGTTTCGGTTTTAAAAGTAACATCACGAATACTGGATAATTGTGACACCATAATATCAGAAACCAAAAGAAGATTTTTGTTCACAGAGCATGTGGAAATGGCAAATTTATTTTCGGTAAAACTTTTTGAAATATATTCGTCAAATTGCCCAGGATTACATTTATAGTCAGCAATTTGCACATTTCCCTTTTAAATAAAAACCAATTAAACAATCAGATTTAGAGAGGTATCCAGAGCAGTCTAATTTTTAATTGAAAATAATTTACAAATAGATTTCTCAGAGATATTTCTAGTGCTACAAGCAATTGTTACGATGGCCATGACAACCGCCGAAGCCGAACGTTGCTTCTCTACATTAAAACGGATAAAAACTTTTCTTAGAAGTACAAAGTGTGAGGATAGACTAACTGCCCTAGCAATGTTATCTATTGAGATTATTAATAATTGTCCTATAATTGGAATTTTATTCTGTTGGGCAATAAATATTATTATTATTAAAAATGATTAAAAAAATTCCAAATTTTAACGAATTGGTTATTGAAGAATTTATCAAAAAGAAGGATAGACGACTTCAATTCCAATATAAAACGTGTTTGTGAAATTTAGACACAATAAAAACAATAAGTGCTTGGCGAGGTACCTACTCAACAGGTGAGTTTTTTTAAAAATTTGTAACTCACTAAGCTTTTTAATGCCATTTGATAGGCCCAAAAAAACTACGTGTTGCGGTAATACCCAAAAAAATTTTCCGTGGCCCCATTTTTTCTCCTTTTTTTAATTGTGATCCTCCAAGACATACCACTACGTGCCACCACTCATTCTTGCTTGAATTTTTGACTTAAATGCCTTCCACTTTTAAAGATGAAAGAGATGGAAGTGCAGTGTAGTAGATAGTTTCAATAGAGATAATGGCGAATACAATTATTTTCTGTCAAATTTAAGTGTGGCCCAACAGTATCTGTCTTTCAGACTATTTATACAGGATGGCACATCTAAACCAAAATTGAGTTTTGAGTACTCGTCAACGTGAATTTTCAAAAGATGATTAGAAACTAAGTGATCAATGATCACATTAAAAAAAAGTGGAAAAGAAAAAGAATAAAAGCTTTTTCGAGGATGTGGTCAATCTTCTTTTACTCAATAGGTTTTATGCTAGTTGAGGCTGTACACCGTCACTTGTACAAGTTAAATACCTTCCAAGCCCAAGTATCGCCTTTCTTTAAGGTTTTATCATATCACTCTTGTGTTTTGAAGGAAAGCCAATATACGAATTTCTTCCTAGGTGTAATCCATGTACCTACCGGTAACTAGTGCTATAGCCCCACCGTCTTCATCAGTAAACTGAATATCAACATATGCCATTCTCGTAACCTATGAAAGTGTATTGTTTATGAATGTCTGTTAACTAAAATTGAATTTTATTTTTTATGTTCAAGCTGGTTTATAAAAACAAAAGGTAAAATTGTGAAATAGGCGCCAAAAAAGAATAAGGTTATGTGCATATTCTTTTCCCTGGTTTTTTCCTAATTCCTGTCGTTTTATCAATTTGGGCACACATTTACTACGGTTGGAAGATATTGTTTAACTCTAGGTTTAACTACACAGAATTTGTGTAAATGATTTTGCATTAAATTAACCCAATTCCGAAATGCAAAGCTACGCTTACCTTATATCACAGCTTTAGAAATCCAAAATGCAAAAATGGATTCTTTATTTATTTATTTATTTTTATTTATTTTATTTTTTCCAACAGCAAAGCCTATTACAGGAAATTTCAAAGAATAAACAAAATGAAAATACAAACTTATAATAATGTTTCAAAAAAAAAAAAGTGCAAGAAATTTTAAAGTTAGTAAATAGTAAGTAAATGAGATAGGTACCTAAATGTGTTTAACTGAATTTACAATTGTATATTGTTCCTTAAAGTAAATTTGTATTCATTAAAAGATGAAAATAAATCAATACAATTACAAAATTGATTATACAATATGCACATTTTGTTTACTGGTGACTTGAAATGGTGATAACAGCGTGGGGTATTATAATAAAAAAACAAATTATGGCGTGAATTATGCCTAGGAACAAGATAGTGCAACTTCGACACTATGGTAACATAATCGATTAAGTTATTAGCAAGTTTATACAGATATTCTAGAATTTGGAAAGCGTGTTTATTACTAACCCTGACAAAATTAAACTCACTCAATAGGGCATTGTAGCTATCAGAGACTTGCTATAACTAGACTGCGCTTAACGTATCTAAGGTGTTGTCGACACAGTATGCAACACACAATGCACCGCGGGGCAAAAATCGCTGGGATGATTTATGCAATATAATGAAATAAGCTGTTATTTTAGATGTTCCGTTCATTAATCATTCTCGTGATTTTCAATGGATAAAAGTTTAAAGGGCCAATGAATCAGAGCCATTCGAAGAGAAAAATTTACTCCCACCATAGTGCATTTGCGGGGAATGAAGCCGATTTTAGAAAGGTACCTACGAAGGTGTTAAACAATAATGCAATACCGAGCGTTTTCGACTTTCCCATTCACTTAAAATAACGTAGAAATATTATTCCACATCCTTTACCAGCAAGACAACGGCAATACCTATTTGCCTATTAGGTATAGACGTAACTAAGTACTTACTGGTACTAAGTATATTTCCGGTTTTGTTACAAGAAAAATAGCTAAGTCTATTAAATGTTCCATATGTGCAGATGCGATGTTCGCATCAGAGAGTCATTCAAAGCTTTTAACTAGAAAAAATCGTGGAGGATTGTTGCACGTATCAAGCGATATGCATTAAAAATTTGCCAAATTGCTGAAAATGTGTTCAGGTTTTTCATTCAATCCACACCACACCGCGTTGTAAACAAAATGGTTATCAGCAGTCTAAGAAAAATAAATAACAGTTACAGCCCATTTGGGTTTTTGGATAGGCATATATTGAATCAAAATCCGCTAAATAATCATATCTTACTACTTACATCTTTAGTTTTAAGAGTATATTTTCCCATACGTGTTCACCACCAAAATACACATATAAATCAAATTAGGACTAGAGTAAGGCAGTTATATACCAATTTAGTTCAAATAAAATACCAATAAATTCGATTAAAACAGTTAACAGTTATATGTTATCTTTTTTTGCTTCTAAAATTTAGAATAAACATGGCTAAAGCAAGCTGCAGAACGTACGTCTGCCCCGCGATGAACAATTGGTTGCCTATCCTATCTTGACAACAGGCGTTTCTGGTAAAATCTACGTTACGCGCGGTCTAGTTATAACAAGTCTATATAGCCAACTTTAGGGTAAAACCCGTGTTTCCGAAAAAATAGAAACCTCAAAAAACGCTTCTGAATTCTTTCTAGAGAATTTGTTTGAGTAACGCTACCGGATGACCAAATCAAAGATACATAGCTAAGCTTACTTATAATAAAGGATTCATACAACATAATAATTGGAGCCATTTGTGAAAATAATTTGCTATTCCTAATAATAAAACCTAACATTCTGTTACATTCAGAAGTTAATGCCTTGATATGCGTATTGAAGACTAGTCGATTGTCTAGTAATATTCCAAGATCTTTAAATTCATTGGTCCTTAACAAAACGTTATATAGTTAAAACAAATAGGTCGTGTTTTTCGAGAGAAAGTCATTATATAGCATTCCCATTCTTATTATACAACGTACACTACGAAAATTGAAAAATTTTAGCATGGTACAAAGAAAAACTAAAGCACAAAAAACCATTCAAACAAAATGAAATGTGATATGGTGATGTGTAAAAAACGGTCAGCTGTACTGTCTTCGTCTAACGCAAGTAGTTTCTCTTTCCTACCTCACTGTGTTTGTCCCACTCCATCACGTCGTTGATTGAAAAAATCAGATAGAGGCGCAACGCCTATACTAGAAACCGCCGCGAACATAGAATCTGAGATTTACACAGCACTCAGATCCCGACGGCAAGTTTCTAGTCAGCGTTCCAGTGTGTTGAATAGAGAAGGGAAATGCTTAGTAAAAGATGTGACTATGATTTTGTAGTGATGCTGGATTTCGTTTGCTAAATGTACCGTGATGGAGCTTCTCATTGTATGTTAGTAGTGAGTTGGATAATCTTCCTTCTACTCGCAATATTTCGTCTTGATCTTGCTGTCTGTCAGTATCTACTTGCTGGCTAGTAGTACAGCTGCACATAATTCTAACTTCGGTATTGTTGGCTTTGTTCGTGCAGAGTCTACCTTGGACTTTGGTTTTTATGTATACTACCGCGCTCTCTGCCTTTTGTGGTGCATCACAAACCCATGTATGTATCCATCTTGGAACTTGAATCTTCTTAAACTTTCAGAAACCTTCTGTCCCATGAAGCGTTCGTTAACCATAATTTTTGAATGAGTAGCTATGCCATTAATGGCTATGGGTGTCAACTATCCTAATGGATCGAATATTTTGGCTACTGCTGGTAATATACCTAATGACTTCTTCATTCCTGAACTGTGATACTGATGGATCTCTTTATTTGACAGGGATTGATTGTTGCATTTGTAGCTTGAATTCTCCTTGGTCTAGCGCGGCTGTTAGCTATTGCCTTTGATTATATACTACTGGATAGCGCATTCTTAATGATGGAAGAATACAAGCCGTGTTCCAATTCGCGCAACCCAGATAGCTATAATTTTGCAGTGAAAAGAAATGAGATAAAAGAAGAAGTTTATACCAAATTGAATTGCGCATGTCAATCGTTAATAAACCGGAAACTAATGGCGTTGTCCGTATAACAACAGCTGATTCTTTGCTTTGCTTCTTTATTTGCGTTTATACCTTATTTGGGCTGTACCTTTGATTAATCGTGATAATTGTGAGTAGTTTTTATGTTTGTAAAGAGAATGGTTCATAATATGCAATTAACATGAAGGTAAATGTCTTTTGTTGTTTTTTCAGCGTGCCTCAAATACTTACCCAAAAATGTCTACCAGCTCTCCTACTAGTAGTTGCATGGGACATCGGTTGGCTTACTCTTGTGGCTGGTGCTATTTTTAGGGGTTGGTGTAGCAACAAGTGGTGAGGGTATCTACATGCAGAACAGTTTTTAAATGAGTAACAATATGTATTGCATTTATGCTATATGCCCACCCTTTCTTCATTCCTACAGCCTCCAGAGAATGGAATCTTGACTTCATGAATTCCATCACTTCGTCTAGTGCCAGAGTCTGGATTTTTGAGGGACTGCTCGAATATCCTATTAGTTTCAGCGTCCCATGGTTACTATCGGACCCCATGACGATGGTTCATGTCCGATGTTATTGATCCCTTGCACACTTCTGTACTGTGTTGTGAAGCATCCTCACTTGTTGTGCATCTTCTTTATGGCTTACTTTTGTCTAGTAGTTTCGATTTAATTAGCCTGGTGTTGTGGTACCGCTTGGCCATTATGTTCCATGCTGTTTGGTAATTCCTCTCGCTAATGTGTTGATGTTGAATCAACCTGGCGGCTTCTCCATCCACATGACTTTTCCAATAGTGCATTTTTTACTTGCTGGATAATGGTTGGTTGGACTGGATCAACTTCTGAAATAGGTCATGGAATGCTGTCCAGTTTTCATGCCCGGTCCTGAAGATGGGGATCTTGATTATCGGCGATTTTATTTTTCTGCTCGAATTCTGCATCTCCATATTGGCGCTTTGCTCCTGATAGGCATCATACCGCTTTTGTGCTTCTTTGTATCTTTCGGTGGTGAAGTATCCACGGGCGAACTCCATTTTGTTGGCCTTTATTTCTATTTCATCCTCGCATATTTAGTCCCAATATTTTTCGGCCCTATCACATAGCACATTATTTATTTGACTGCTATGTATTTTGCGGTCTTTCTATGCGCTGGATCCTTTTTCAGGTTGGCCAACAGTTTCGCCATCCGTTGACTTATCTCTTGACTCCATTTTCCTCAGGAAAGAATTCAACAAATTTTTCAGGTACATTAATAATTTAACATTTGGAACCAATAATTTGAGAACAATGAACTCAATTTTATTAGCGAATTATTCGTAAACTTGAATAATAAATAATAATAAAAATTACGCAACTTCAATGCTAGCCTGCTTCTGAAATAAAATATTTTTTACTCTTAGATAAGAGTCAACAGTGTGATAAAAATTTCAAGAAATTATTTCAACCTTCAACAAAAGCCTAAACACAAAAATGTCCCTACTGGCCGGTTAATTAAATTTTATACTAGCAAACAATGTAACCAGTAATCTTAAACAAGTAAAATGTAAATCATCAAATAATCGTTCATTCATAATAAAATTGATTTAGTTCTCAGAAAAATGTCAGTTGATTATCTCATAAATTTTCGATAACTTGTGGTACTCCCACTACTTGCAAACACTGAAATTGTACACGGTTCAATAACCAACATAAAGCCTGTACTACAAAATTTATCTACAAGAGTTGTACTTACGATTTAGCTTTACTTATTTTTGCAATATTTCTAAAGTATTATTTTTATACATTACTGTTATTACAAATTTGCAAGTGTCTTTTGTTTCGGTAATTAGATTTACCTCTGTGATTATTCGCTGTAAGTTGCATTTATATTCGATCGTATTTATAAATACAAAGTTCGATGAATTTATATGATTAGGGAAATAGTGTAGTCCGGAAGGTTAATGATAGTTTTATAGTCTGTTATCCCACTTTGTAAATTTGTAATTATTAACGATTGCTTTATTGCAGTTGTCTTATAACAGAATATTATAATAGAATCCGTGTTGAAAAAAGTTTGAAAATAAAAGATGCTGATTCGAAGTAGTTGTCTCTGTAATATCCCTACCAGCTACCACAATCCTTTTATTGTGCAATTTGTGTTATTTATTATGAAGAAATAATATACAATACGTATCTGATAAAAGGAAAGGTACTTTTTGATCAACATGATTATTTCCATGTTATACATTTTTGCGTCGCCTGTGGTATTCCGCTGTTTACATTCGGATGCTATTACCCATGTTCTATTTACGGTCCAAAAGATCTCTGTCTGAGTTAGGTATGTTGGCACAGATGCTCCTTATTGCAAATAAATGGGTGGCTATATCTGGAATATATATCATCTAAGCTTTAGAATGAAAAAAGCAATTTTTCCAATTTATATTTTGGTAGGCATAGAAAAGTTTCATTCCGTTGTGCGGAAAGTCCAGTACATGACCGAAATCAGGATTTCCTATTGGTTTAAAGGGTTACGCGAATAGCAATTGTTTTGTTCAGAAAATAGAGCCAGTTTCGGGTTTTTTACTGGGGTCCTATTCTTGACCCTACGTATTTATCAAGGTTATTCGTTTTTTGAACCAAAACGATGCACTTTGGTCGAATGGTATTCTTGACCGTTCGAAAATATTTCGAATTCGTAAATGTCATTCGTTTTTACAACGAGCGGTATAAACCAGTCGAATTTATGACATGTGCCATTTTTTTTACCTTGACGTAACTTGTCGACCGTATTCAGAATATGTTTAAAAATCCATTTGAGGAATTGAGTGATGAACATATTTCATTTAACGAAACAACACACCAAGAGACATTGCACGTGAGTTAACGAACGCCTACAACAACGTCCATCTGTGGCTGAAACTCTCACATGCACGTTAATGTTAATTAACGCACTTGCATGTCTTAAGACAAGTCTCTTGGTCTGGTCTGGCTGGCCTTACAGCTACATACTTACGCATAGTCATTCTTGTGAAGGTTTTGGCGAGGGTTTTGGTTGCTGTACGATTTTTTGGAAGCGACCAAATTTCGTAGATATTACAAATTCCACTGTTCGCAACTCACTGTTGAGGGCCTCACAGAAGACCGACTTGTTCGTCCGATTTGCACGACGTGTAACTCAGTTGACACGATCGGACAAAGAAATCGGAAGTGCATGGGTAAAATCGGACGTCGTGTAAAATATCAACATCCGACTTTTTGCCTTCCGATCGAACAAACACGAGGTGTATGGAGTCTGTCGTACTTGTTCGACATAGGTACCAACAACCGACAACAGTCGGAAGTCTGTGGGGCCCATAAGCACTTTTTGTAATTTGCTCAGTTATAAGAAAGCAGTTGTGTATACAAACTGTTGTCAAGAAAACCTTTCGTATGAAGGTATTTACTGCTACCAAATTCTACGTTGCCAAACATATCATTCGAATTGAAATTACAAGCGTTACGAAGGGTACACATGAATAGCAAATGATAGTCGTATGCGAATTTTCATACTTCGTTTTAAAACGAATACGAACCAATTCGAGTGAGGTCAAGAATAGCACCCCTGGGTGATATATTCGCACTTAAAGGTTTGATCCTACCATTAACTATGCCTAGTCCAGATGTTTCAATAACCCTTTGTGAGTACTCTTCTCCAAAACGTGCAAGTGTGTGCGATGGATTAACAAAGAAAAACGTTCCCGACGGTCCGAACGCCTGAGCTGCTTCGACTTTCTGCGCGTTGTGGAGGCGTCTGTTACACATTAATTTTGCTTGAAGTAATTTGAATTTTTCCTGAAGGAATCGACCCATGAGAATTATTTGCATGAACAGATTTGTATTTAATTTATTGATAAGGATCAGGGACAAGCAAATTATACGGATTATTTTGTTTCATTGATTCAGATGTGCATTTAATTTCATTAATACCATTCTTTTGGTCGGATTAAAATTTTCTTTCGTATTCAAGAAAATCCATATCTATTAAGATGCTAGCCGTCGTCGTCGTGCATCTAATCCAATGGTTCCCAAACTTTACCACGGCGTCTCCTTTCTGAAATCTAAAATTGCTTACGCGCTCCTTCCCCGATTAAAAAATAAAAACTGTTTTACTACAGAAAACGTATTTATTTAAAAAAAATTACACGTTATTATACAGGGTGAGTTTTTTCATTTTCACTATGGGAACTCTTAAACCGAAAGAGATACAGACACAAATTTTGAAACTGGGTTTTCTGTAATCACTATTCTCGTTTTAATTCGTATTGATTGAAATTGTCAGTTTTGACATAGTTGCACAGCTTATTGACGTAACAACCGGAGTTTTATCAATATCTACACCCTCTCAAAATGGACCGCTGTAAACGCGAGGAACCAAAAGTAATAAACACCAAAATGATTAACGACTGCATCAATTTGCACAGACCGCGCGGGGAAGCTGGGCGTATACAACAAGAAGAGGGAATACCCTTAGAAGAAGTTGAACAACTGCGGCTGGAATTTTTGAGTCTGTTTCGCCCAATATAACGAGTACACTTATTTCAGTTTTAGATATTCTACGTATCGATCACTTGTGGATGTTAACATCTTTAACAAAATTAAGTTTGAGCCATAACTTAATCGAACGCATCGAAAATTTGGACGTTTTGGTCAATTTAAAAGAGTTAGATTTGTCCTTTAATAAAATTGTCAAGATTGAGAATCTAGGTAAACTCGTCAACGTGGAGATTCTCAGCTTATTCTCGAACCTGATTACAACCATTGAAAATTTGGATGAGTTAGCGAAATTGTTGATATTTACTATTGGACAAAATTGTATAACTGACCGAAGAAATGTAAGTGTACACATTGATTCTTGTATTGCAATTGGGTGTTTAGGTTTTTTATCTGCGACGTTTTACGCATTTGCAATCGGTAAATATGGCCGGAAATCCATGTGCTGATAGTGAAGATTTTCTTATATTTGTATCTGGGTTTCTTCCTCAGGTTACTTATTATCAGTACGCTATAATTTTGGAATCCGATCGTGAACTTGGCCTACAAACCTTTTCGTAAGTTAACCGAAATTTGCCATTGTTTTTTTTTCAGTGGTAGATTCTTAGAAAACTGCACGATGAAGTTTTAATCGAAGAAGCTAAACGCAAAGCAATCCTCGATCAAATTGAAGCAGAGCGTGCGGAAGAAGAGCTTCACGTGGGAAGTTTCGTCGAGTTTCTGGGCAGTTCCTATTTGTTTGATCAAATGTTCAAAGACGATACCGAGGGGATGGCGTTCTTATTAGTGAATTCCGCCCAGCAAGGTCACTATCTCGATTACAAAGAGCAATTTACGAAATTCACTAAGCAAATTTTCGATTTGGGTCAAGTGCAGTACAAGATAAGGAAAACGGAGGTTGATGAATTTTTTGCAACTATAAATGGCGCAAAATCGAAGAGTCAATTGTTAAGCATAGTCAGTTCCATACATATTGCTGCAAATTTTCACGGACACATTACAGGAGAAAATGGAAGAGTTTCTGTTGAAGAAAGAGGACATATTTGCCAAGGTGAAGAAATTGCAGGAGGAAATTGAAAATGATCATTGTAACAATGAACAATGTAACGAGTCATTACAAGTCTACTCGGATGAATACAATGACCTTTTACATAAGGCGTGGAAAGAATTAATGGCGCTAGAATTAACTTTGTACGAACAAATGGAGGAAGTAATTTCAAACTTTGAACAAACTATAACCGAGATGGTTAACTACTTCATTGAAAACGCGCAAGGTTACTTCACAGAGCTGAGGAATTTAGAACAGGCCTATTCCGAGAATTTGGGCGTCGAGGCTGTGGCGCTGCTAACATTGGCGGGAACAAAGGATGACTATCCTCTACCAGAAGATTTAAAGATTGTATGTAATTTAATTTTTATCGTGACTCGATCGTAAAAACGGTTTTTATTGCAGATAATGTCCGATAAAGAAATTCTGAATAACGCACTGGGAGCCAGTCATGATGCACATTTGCTCGCAATTGACGTTCGCGAAGATACTTTGGTTGGTAAGGCGCGATCTTGGCTTCACAATCTGGTTTCTGGATTAACACGGTAATTATACGAGATCAAAAGAGGGAATTTTGAGGGAATAATGGACACAAATGGCTTGCACTGGGGGCCCGTTTCAGGATCCTTTGCCCTCAGACTGAATATTTATGTAGGGAAGGAAAAACGCTATAAATGTTCTGGAAAAGCGATAAACATATCTACAAAGGAGACTTCAAAACCTTCGATTTTTACCAAACTTTCTGCCCCACCCGTTGGTTTCCTAGCGTCGTTTTTTAGAATGTTGAGTCTCTTCATAAAACTTTTTGGTTACCATGTAACAGCTAGGTACCTACCTACCTATTTAGCGATTTTTATGTTCTTGCCAGAGGATTAACTAGTTCTGGAACAGGTAAGCTTTCGAATGGGATGAAATGCAGGCTTCCCAAAATGTTCTAATCATTCAAATGCATTCCATGGATTCTTTAAGTCCTTTTGAGGATTTTCGATAGCTTTAATCATTTTTCAGAGGTAGACAAATAAAGTCCCTTTGGAAGAACCCTAAATCTTTGAAGAAGAGCTTCCAAAGGTCAGTAAAGACTTTTGAAACATCTCTGAGGACAATGATGATGTTCTGTGGAGGTAATATAAAGTTTATAAGTGTCTAGAGGGCCTTGGAATGCTTTTTTTTTTAAATTTTATCAAAAGCCTAGCGCTCAATGTCCTAGGAAACGTTTAAAGGATGTTTGAAATCTCTTCACACTGGAAAGGTCTTAATGTTCAGCGGCCGTGGATTCTTACAATGCATCAATATTGCTTCCAAATTAAACGAGTAGTTCGCACACTCTTTATTCTACGCCGTTGCTAAAACAAATTCACAGGATATCGGATTAGTCCATATGATAATCAACTCTAATCGTCGTTGGACACAATCCAAGCAAAATTTTTAGATCTGTACATTCCGTTAAAGCGCTCCTTGGAATTTCCAAATAAACGGGAAAATTTACTCCTCTATTAGTACTTGTAAAAAAATGATGAAAGACCGTCTTTGCTACTCCTGCTTATATTGACACCCATTGATCTTGTAAGTTCCCAACATTTTGAATCTTCACTCTAGATCTTGAGGTTTTGATTTCAAGGGAATCGAATTCATTTCTTTTAATTAATTGCTCTTAAAAGTAAAAGTAGTGCTCATAATTATGTTACATTTTGTTGTTTACTTACCAGAAAACTCGTAGGCAAGAAGTTATGAGAAATCGTGGAAAAGTCCTGGAGATAAATCACTTTCTGGACATCCAAAGAGAAGAATTTGAAGAATTACATTCCTACCTAACACTTCCAGCGACACTGGAAACTGATTTGAATGCGTTACTCAATTAGCAACATACATGTAATATATAAAATATTTATTTTTATTAATTTATACAATTAGATGTGTTAAAATAATACATTAATATTAATCTTCTTTCGTGCCTTCAATTTGTGGTCGAAGGTAGTCAAGCAGCAGATTCCTTTTTATTCTTAAGAAGCGCCAGATAAAATTCCAAACCCTGCTGTACCTTAGGTTGTGTAATAAGTGAGAGAGTAGTTTGGATATCCTTTTCTCTATTCTTTTTAAGATCCTGGAATAAAATACTCCTGTTACACATAATTTATCTTCGTATCATAAAAATAATTTATTTTGCTCGCCTAATTTCAACTTCCAATATTTATGGCGGCGCGAATATTTAAAAAAATGAGAAAATAAGTAAAAGTCAAAAGAAATAACGTCCAGTCGAGATATGTATTTGACAGTGTAACTCAACGCCTTTCTAATGTAAAGTAAACATACGTACACGGTACAATAAGCACATGAAGAGTGCAGGAATGCACGCACGCATAGAAGCATTCCGTAAGTCTCACTGCGATATTCTGCACCACAAAAGTTGCGTTACCCCAAACTGCCATCTGGTTTACCAAGAAAAAGTAAGCAACTTATTTATCTTATTCGTTATTTTCAAGAAAAAGATAATGGTGGTCCACTTTTACCAGTCGCAGCAGTAAGAGAGTTCCATTTCACAGAGAGTTGCGAATGTATTGTAACGTTATTTATAAATTCGGGTTTGATTTATATCAATATTTATTAAACAAAACTAAAACACTATAAAAACCGTACAATTTATATCGATTATTTATATCACACACTTCGCAATTTATATTTCCGCGCTCGATGTTTCATATGTACTCGATCTCGTTCGATAGTAAAACTGCCGCGATGTTCGGTCCGCAACCATTTATACACGCAAGCAATGTAAGTCCAGAACATCCGCGTACATTCTCGAATATTCCTACACAAATCCCACTATCGCGCGCGTAGAAAATTCCAGAGCGCCAAAGGCGACGTCATGTCTGGAGCGTTTCCGTTACAGTATTAAATATTAGCCTACGAACAGTGACTTCTATTTCACAAATTTATAAATTGGACAAACCTCTAAAGGTCCTATTGAAGCAATTGCCCGCGATTCTGATTTTCGTATGTACGTGTGATATATTGAGCGTGTGCAGACACGAATATTGAGTATAGGTTAGAGACTTAAAATTTTTCTTCTCTTCATGTTGTTACGTTCAGCAACATTTGATTTGTTTCGGGTTGAGTGAAGATAAAATGATTTGTACACTTCAAACCGTGTCTAGACCTTTCAGTAGAAAAGAGGCGTTTAAAACCGGCTTCAAAATCAGGCACAAAACGAATTTAGTAGTTTAAAATCCATGATCTGGGTGTTAACTTCCTAAAATATCACCTTGATTAGGATAAAGGGCGGTTTTCAATTATTTTAAAGAAAAATGAACCATTCCTCCTTCTTTAAATGATCAGTATTGAATTAAAATAGTGTTTATAAGTAAATATGATTCAAAAAATGCGAAGACGTTTGGGAAATATTCTAGACCCCCTTCTCCAGCCTTACCTAATTTATGCGTCATAAGCTCCCACTAAAAAAACAAAAAATGTAACAGAGTGCATTTTTAAATTTTTGGTACCCATGGTACAATAATAAAATGTAGGTGGTAGAGTAGCTAACAACAATAATTTATCGATAGATTAAAAGTATGCAGGTAAGTAGTAATTTTTAATAGGTAAGTACCTAGTTATTAACGCACATGTACTTACATTTTGAATAAGTGGCAGAAGTCTTGAAACACTAAAACGCTATACGAACATGCCTATACAAAGTCCAAAATGCAAAAAGATTGTAATAAGTATTCACAAACACTTCAACCATAAAAGTTGAAGGCTAAATTCATCAGGTTGATTGTATTCAAAGGTTTTAATGGGAAGTTCGCCGGTGAAGAGGTCATTTAAATTTTTACGTGCTCTCTAATAATTACACAGGTATCTTCATAAGCACCTACTACCTCAGTTTCAACATTTTATATACGTATACAGTACATCGGCTATACAAATCTTGCACGGATGGCGTTATTTTAGCAACTGTTTGCGTTATTTTTGTACTTCTAAGGCGTATAATAGTAATCATTAAGTGACGTCATGGCCAAAGGCTGTGTAATTAGATTCATTTACTAATTCACAAAACCACAAACACGCATACAGTGTGAGCCTTTGAAAAGTTACAATGGCTAAAAGGATATATGAAAAAATTACCATTTCTTTAAAAATCAGGTACAATCCAAATGACTTATTTTTACTACCCCATTAATCACAACCCACACTGACGTAAAAATCCCCACTTGTGAATTGTGATCTCTCTGGAAAGTTTATTACACGCTGTTCACTGGTCAACAACTATTTTTTTCGAGATTTTTTTGGCGTTAATTTTTTAATCCGACTTCGTCTTTGCAGAGCCATTATTGAGGCCATTATCAACTTCAATTTTTTTAAATACGACCCTGATATGCCGAGATCATATTCTTATAGCCCTTTTTATTCTGAATTCAATGATTACTTTATATAACATATCTTATAATAATAAGATAATCTTATAATTAGAGAAAAAATTTAAAAAAGAAACCAAGTCATTGGCAGTACCTACCATTAGTCTGTAAAAAAATCAGCTTCATGCATCCAACCGTTACCTAGTTATATCCGTAGAAAGTTCGTGAAAAACCGACTAAGAATTGTTTTTTACAGAGTTATAAATGTTCGCGATTATATTTTTTTAAGAGCTATTATCAACGTTTTCATTTGGTGTATAACTTATATTCTCAAAAAACAATGTTACCGCAAGAAGTACCGCAGCGCCTTAAGGTCATATGTCAAAGTCTTAAATGCATCGATAATGCTGGCATATATCACAGCCGTCTATAATTACAAGCCGTGCTGAGAATTATGGCAACACTGCATGGTAGGCCGATTCCTAATTCAACTTGACAGATTTCAGGTGTATTTTATGTGTGTTTTGGGTGTAATATTCTTTTTTACCTGTTTTAACAGAGCGAGATTGCGACAATTTGTGTTACTCCGTACGGAATGAACAGAAATTATTATTCAGGTAAGTTGCTAAACGAAATATATCGATTTGTTGTCATAACCTCTAAAGCAGGCTACTCCTTAGTGGGCCCTTTACAAGCACTTGTATTTGTTCAAAGTACCTGTACAAGCTCAAATATGACCTACACACTACGCGGTACGTAAGTACGGTAAGTGTTTATCGTGAAAGAATACAATAATTATTTTATTAGTTGGTATTTCAGATATTCTAGCACGGACATGTCAAGTCGATTTTCTGAAGGAACCTTCCGACTTATTCCCAGGAGTACACGGTACGGGAATTTGAAGTCTACGGGGCTCCCCTCTTTAAAAGCTTCGTACATAGACCCACTGGAGTAGCGACTGGCTTAAAATCTGCCATTCCGAATCACACCTGGTCGTTGATAAAACTTCGCTGATGCACAGCGATTTACTGTCCTTTTGCCGAAATTAAGTGCCTAAGCGTGTGCTTCACCTCGACCTCTTTCGAGAGAAGTTCACCAATTTCGGAGATCTCGATGGAAAACACGTTATGATGCAGTTACCAATTTACAGCGTTCCGAATTTTAACGTCAAATAAAAATGTTATTATCTACTTTAGTAAATAAATAAAATATACAATATACAAAATGTACAATTGTAAACTGCTTAAGTATCTTTCTTCTGTATTAAAACCACCAAGGCGAAGCACAGGAGAGAGGAAAAATGCAATTTTTCAAGAGCAACAAGACGCCATTAAAATTATATCGGCCCACCGATTGACTTTCGGACAACGTTGCCAAACTTCTCAGCATGGCTTGTAATTATAGACGGCTATGCATATATGAAGGAAATGTCAAAGGCATTTAAATATTCTATCCTTTGGTGCATTCATTCAAAACTTCAAACAATGCTGCGATTAAAAAGTGGAACAGATTTGGAAGCATACCCTATCTATAGTAAATTACGCGCATTTATGAAAGATTCAAACAAAAAATCGGTACAAGCATAGAAATGTTCTGCATTTCCAAAAAGCGACCTAAGAAGATTTTTTATTTCAGCCCCAGATGACAGTTTCTAAAGTCATACTTGACGTATCATTGCTTAGCAACTTTAAAGCACGTGTGTTTTAAAGGTCTAATAAAGGCGCGTACTGACTTGAATGTGCATGCGCTGAGTCGCGACGAACGAACTGGTATGCGTGCGAATGGACAAAGATATCGTTTTTTAAAACTAATTTCAGCGAATGCATGTTTTGTTTCAGTCTGTTCCGACCATTCGTGCGGTTCATTTCTAAATATGGCGGAAGTAATTACCGCGGGAGCTGCTTATGTAGTAATTCACACTTTACTTAAAAAAAATAATAAACGAGACAAGCGGCCTAAACGATTTTGGATGCAGCAGATCTTCAGGTACAGAAATGAAAGTGGTGGGCCCCAACTGCTCCGTGAACTACATCCTGAAAAGTTTCAAAATTTTATGCGTATGGCACCTCCACTCCATTTTGTCAATTACTACTTAAACCATGCACGCGTTCGTACGGGCAAGAACTGACTAAAATGACGTCCAAATTGAGCACGCACGCATGATATATTTCCTTTGAGCGGTGACAAAAACCGACAGCCGATGGCTCGGGTTATGTGCATTCGCCACCGCTCGCGAGAAGATAAACATGTGCTGAGTCGTTGCGAATGCCACGTCCAGATCTGAACGTGCATGTGCGTGCGTCGTGACTCAGCGCATGCACATTCAGGTCAGTACGCGCCTTAATTTGGCGCGCATTTGAATGTTTAAAACAGAGATTGTGATTCATATTTTCGGTCTTCTGGCCATAACTTCGCTATTTGTAGAGCTACAAGAGACCTAGAATGGGAAATCTAATCACCATAAAATTCTGCATAACTATTTGCCCATTTAAGCAACTTGGTATCTCTTATGGTTTACGACATCCCCATTCAACCTGAAATTGGCTTAATTTCCGATTTTTAAACCTAACACCCTGTACTTTTTTGTTTATTTCGATACAAAATGACATTCTGGGTAGTACAAGGATACTCCACTTGTCACTTTTTGGCATGTTTTTATCTGCTTTGAATCATTTAACATATTTGACAATTTATCTTTACATTCTGCCTTCTGGCATTCAAATCAATAATATACGATTTTGTATCATGAACACCCCAACTGATAAGAACACAAAGGAGATATTACAATTCCAATTCTGCTTACCTCGATATCAGAGCCTCTCAAACTATCCTTTGTATAAGCTCTCGCTATAGGTGGTATCATTTCGAATCTTTCAAAAAAAGCATTAGCTTTTTTTAGTGCATCTGCCTTGTCGGTTGCCATTTCATCAATTAAACCCACTGCTAATGCCTCATCTGTCTTAAAAAGCCTACCCGTTGTTAGTGCCAACTCTGTATCTCTAATGCTAATAGTGTTTAACATCGTCTTTATGAACCATATAGGCGCGACGATGCCCAGTTGGGTTTCATTAAGACCAATGTTGAAATTTTGTACCATAACACGATATTCACAGCACATCGCAAGCAAACAGCCACCTGCAGGCGCGTGACCCTAAAAATTACAATTAACATTGAATCACAAGTGGGGGGGACAAACATTTATTGCTGCTGCAGTTGGAAAGGGACTGCCGTAGAGCTTCATCCAAACATCTTGTAAGGCATACCAAAATTGTTTAAATCTCTCCGGGTCTGGCTTGTGCATTTCCATAATATCTAACCCTGCCGTAAATACTTTATCGGAAGACTAAAATATTTAATTACACATAGATCAACTTTCATGTCTTATATACCGAGGTTAATATCATTCCGGGTGATTTACTTTTCTTTAGATCCGTTAGCACGTCCGAAATCTCCGATAGCAAATCTAAATTCAAACTGTTTACAGGTGGGCGTTTCAAAGTAACGGTTGTAATGTTATTATCGTTATTTACAGAGACATCGAGGCACTTATAGTTACTACTGAACCGTGGTAAATTACTTATCAATGATTTTGTCCTAAGGAGGCTTCGCGTACTTGCCATCATGTTTGATCTGTACCTAAATTAAAACTGGAACAAGCAGGAGATAGAGGTACAAAGTGCAACCTATAATTGTTTACCAGGTATAAAACTTAAAATCACAGAAATCTCAAAGCAGGTTAATGCGGGCTTATTTTTTAGTCGAGAAAGCAGCGAACGTCACGAAACTGTTTTTTAACTTCAGAAATTGCAAAAATTTAAACTAAAAGTCTAAAACCTATTTAATCCTATGCTAAAAACACAATTGAGGTTAATGTACTTTTAATCTGTGGTAAGTTGCACAGCCGGCCATTTCTCCTGTGCCCACAGTCAAAAAATAAAGGCATGTTTAGACGATCTAACACTAATATTTCTCGACATATGTCATATGTCATTTTCTTTCGTCTATTAAATGTCAATTATCAACCAATCACACTTTTGATTCCTGTTTAACGAAACCAATCAACACGATCCATTATCGACTATTTTGCATGGCATGGATGGTGCACGATAGACGATAGCCGACTATCAGCATCATAAATAAAAGGTGTTTTATTTATGATCAAGGGTAATATAACAAGACCTTGATAAATAGTCGGCTATTTTCATTGCATCTAAATTTCGATTGTATTTTATAATAATTTAACGAGACATATTAATTTTGGCGTTAATAATCTGATGAAACCCCGAGAGCGAAGCTCGAGGGCTTTCATCTATGATTATTAACGCCAAAATTATGTCGAGTCAAATTAATAAATACAAGAGAAATTTAGCAGCAATCAAAATAGTCGCTTATTAATCAAGGTCGTGTTATATTTATGAAGATTATTTCTTGAATCCAATTATTTATAGCAGAGAGGCATATTCACAAAATGAAACAGTTTGATATCATTTATGCAAAATATCAACAACAATCTACAAAATACAAACATAAGTATCAATTGAATGAATTGAATTCCACATACACTAAAGTGTACTTATTATATATACACTATACTTATTCTTTATAACCTTATTCCCAATTTTCTTTTTTCATGTTCCAGGTCAAAATATCATTCAGTTTTGTGAATGGTGTTGATTCATTTAGTTCACATTAACGATGCTCGCAAAATTTGGTGAAGTGCCTCCATACGCTATTTTTACTCCTCACTGTATTATGCGGGATTGTAAACTGGACCACACCACCATCATTTCTTCGCTTGTGGTTTCGCCTTGTAGTGTACTTAACCCCCAGGTTCTACGCTAACTTCACACTACAAGAACACGGAAATAAAATAAACCCGGCAACGTTTTAAAAAATGGCCACCCGAATGACTATTCCCTCTAAAACTAAACAAGTACCCGCTTAAATTTGAAAAGTGGCACGTGATAAAACATCTAAGGCAGGGCCCCCTTACGTTAGTTGTAGACAACGCTTTGACCTGAAGCACAGTAGGGAAGGAACTTTAAATAAAACACTGAAATTGTGAGAAGTTTGTTTAATAATGATCGTAATTATTATGATTGTGAAAACCCGGAAATTTAGTTGATGTACATTAATATAAACAAAACAAACAAAGCCAAAAGGTGTCGTACTCTCGCAAAAGTCACTGCCAAGGATAAAAAGAGTACGACGTAAGAAAAACCTTGCAGTTTGATTAAAACAGTCCAAAAGTTAATTAACAAAATATTTTGTAAAAGTTTAAGCAGTAGTTAACAAAGATAGTAAATGCATATACACAAGGATGGTTACACTCAAGGTTAAAAGCAAGTTTTTGGGGACAATGGGCCAGGTAGAAGCAGGTACCAAGATTCTGAGAAAGGGTTAAAAGTACAGGATGTGACTCATCTTTGGTGCAATAAAGTCCTTTTGTTGAAAGCAAGATGGAAAACTACATGGCCTTGTAGGCAAATTTGACTAAAAACAAAATATGTGGAAATTATTGAATCGCCACTCATTTATCACACATAGATTCTAAACTGAAGAGCTTTGATTAGCGTAATCTCGCTCCTGCAAGATGGGTAGTCCGCCCCTGGTTTCGGGGTTTCGAACCTACAGTTGGATGTCGAAGACAGTGCACGGAATTAGGTGCCCTAACAAATAAATATAGACTACAGTTTCTTTTTCCACCTTCCCGAGACTGCTTCATTCACGGAGAAAATTGTTAGTAACATACAACAAGTCAGTACATACATCAAACGAATCAGCAATTTCCACATAAGTATTAAAATAAAATGAAAACTTATATGAATGTAACTTCAAGGACAAGACCAAGTAATCAACATCAATAAACATAAATTAAGCAAACATTACACCAAAAATGTAAACAATTAAAAAACAATAGCATAACGGTATCACACATATGATTGCATTGCGGTTAAACAAAGTAAATTTCAAAAACAGAGATTCAAACACACAACAAATATAAAATGCGGCATACAAAACACAAATACGATATAAAGAAATGCAAAAATTACTACCTGCATTAAATAACACAAAATAACAACAAACATTTATGGAGCGAAACGTTCACTACCTCCATTCAAGACCATGCCAAACGTAACTCCCGTTCGTGCTTTCTAGGTGGCGCAGGCAACTTTTTTTCCCACCTAGAAATTGCATGGTTGCCAACTCTCAAAAATGTATGTATCGTCGTAAGCTGTATATACAGGGTGGAACCTTTCAGCCTAAACGATTCATTTCAAAAACTTCAACAACACGATTTTGACGTTTAAGTTAAGTGCTGTCAGATGCACACGCTGTCATGCTGATAGTCGGCTCACAGAATACGGCCTTCTCAGAATAGAAACAGCAATGTTACAAATTTGTATGGTATTTTGGCGGACCCTGGTGGGTGTACTGTGAACTAAAGGGCCCCATTCACATGCGGATATGTACGGCGGATCTGTACGGCGGACAGATCCGCCTTGAGCTACACACAGGCGGATATGTCTGTACACAGATCACGGACAAATCTTAATAGACGAGCAGGCGGCGTTCTCTCACTATTTCAGTTCTGTAGTGCTAGCCCCTGGGTTGTGTGGTTTTGAGTGCTGTGGTAATTGCTATGGATCATAAGAAGAAACTGACAATAATTGCAGGATATATGGTTTTATTTGAAGATAGGAAACAGAAGAGACTGTGGTCAAAACAGTGGTTCTTGAATCGAAAAAGTACTCTTCATATGACTTTACTTAGAGAATTGGAAACGCCTCATGATTTGCACAATTTTTTGGCAGAATATGCTCGGAAATGGCATAAAATTATTTCATTAGTAGTTAGGTGTACTTGGTTGGTGGAGTAAGGCACTACAATCTTTACCAGTATTTAAATTGTTCCCCAAAAATGCACATTTTGTTCTGGAATGTTAATATCACCGTAGTCTTCAAATTTCACTTTTAAAATATCACCAAAAACCAAAAGGTAACTGATCGGATTGTATTCGACTAATAGTCGGTCACCATTAGTGCGGTGTTGTTCCGCAATTTTGTTTGTAAAGTTACCCAAAAGATCATTCAAATCTTTAGCACAGTTTGCGCCTGCATTATATTCAAAAGTAATTTAAACAAAATATTTTTTTAATGACTGTTTAATTGGAGTAGGATTAATCGCATTTCCATTTTGATTTCTTAAATTTCCAAACATATTTTCAAGAAATTCCTATTTTGTGATTCTATGTCCGGCAAACAAATCCGTGAAACGACTACACACGTGCGGATTTGTCGAGCTCGCTGTCCGTGCTCGTCGTCCTGATCGACGGATGGCGAGCAAGATATGTACGCCGAACACGCGGATACACACATACGAATTGATAGGATCTGTCCCGCGTACATGTCCGCCGTACAGATCCGCCGTACATATCCGCATGTGAATGGGACCTTTTAAGCTTCAAAATCAGAGTAGCGCCATCTGGTGACCAACTTCTAAAGTCATGAAGTAATTTCCCCAATTCGATCTAAACCTCTCGCCAGGAAAGATTGCCGGTCACAGAACACCTGATCCCGGTCTAAAATCTCTGTTTTTCTTAAGATGCGAGCGACTTCCGGGATAGTATCTTGTCAATGTTGAACGAAAAGACTTTTTGTGCAACATTAGCACGATCCTATTCCGGAAGTCGCCCGCATCTTAAGAAAAACATAGATTGTAGATCGACACAAGGTGTGCTGTGATCGGCAATCTTTCCTGGCGAGATTGATAAATCATAAATATCAATTGTAGTCGTCTTTATTGTCGATTATATATATTTCCACTCCATCCTAACCTAGCTTAAATTCGTAACGTAACTAACTTCACAATGTACAGGGTGTTCTATAATCACCTACAGCTCGTCCATCCTGACTTACCGATCGACCTCGATCGTGTGCATACAGAAAACTAAAAATTTGAAAGCAAAATTCGTAACATGATTTCCTATTTACTATCTCATAAACGCAGTTTTAAGTATAAAATAAAGTACTTGTCTTTAACACATAACAAATTTCTAGGTTAAATTCTAAACTAAAACTACAAATAATACAATTAGTCAGACTCGTACTCAATCTCAAAGCGATCGTCAATGTCACAGTCAAGTTCTTTACGTAAGTTTAGTGAGTAATGTCGAAGACGAGATGAATCGACAATGCCTTCATACGGGATTTGTGTATTTTGGTAACCGTCAATATCTGTGATGACATACCTATTATTTGATAAGACAGATTTTATTATATAAGGGCCTCTATATTTCGGTAGTAATTTCCTATTTGTTCCCATTGTAGAATCTACATTCTTTATCATAACATATTCTCCTTCTTGATACTTAGATGGTATTTTGTGCTTCTTATCATACTGAATTTTGTTTTGTTGTTGCACTACCAACGTGTTGTCACTTGCCTTTGACCTAATGTCGTCCAAGTTCCGATCCTCATTGTCATTCTCTTCTTCCAAAAATTCACGTAGGTGGTCTATGACCTTCCCACGCTGATCGATCCCAAAAACTAGTTGTGACGGAGTATTCCCAATGCTTCGGTTTATTGTATTATTAAAGTAAAACTCTACATCTCCTAAAGACGTATCCCAGGTATTCTTTTCTCGGCTAACTTTAGCTAATATAGGAGTAAGGGTTCTATTCATGCGCTCTACTTGACCATTCGCCCATGGTGCTCCCGTGGCGATAAGTATTTGTTGAACTTCATTATTGTTAAGAAAATCCTTAAAATCATTTGACGTAAAACATGTTCCTCGGTCCGACACAATTTTATATGGTTTACTGTAATTTGCGAAATATCTCTTTAAGTGTTTTATAACTTCTTGGGTATTTGTGGTTTTACAGGGATAAAGCTTAACAAATTTAGAAAATGCATCAACTACTAAAAATATATATCTGTATGTGTTTGCTGTCTTTTCTAACGGACCGTAATGATCAAGGTGTAGACATACAAACGGTTTTTTACCCTTTGGAATGTTATGTAATTCGCCTTCTTGTTTACCACTTTGGGGTGAATATTCAATACATTTTATGCAATTACTAATATGATTTTTAATTGTTTGTCTAATCTTCGGAAACCAATACGTTCTGGTTATTAATTCTTCCGTCTTGTCAATTCCACCGTGTCCCATCTCGTTATGGTATGTTTGTAAAATTGCTGGTATCATGCTGTGTGGTACAAAGAATAATAGATCTTTATTGCGTTTCCTGTACACTAGGCCATTTCTTAATTCGTAGAATTTGTCTTCAGAGTTCTCCAACTTCTTCTTAATTTGGTCAATTGACAAATCCATGGTTTGTTTCACTGCTAACGTCTGCTCAAGAGTGTTTCCTTCTAATACCAAAATATTCTGAGTACGGCTTAAGGCGTCTACATGTTTCATTCTGACATTTGAACGGGGTTCAATCTCGTAATCGTAATTTTGTAGAATTAGTGTCCATCTCATTATTCTTGGGACAATGTCCTTTTTCGCAAGAGTTAATCTAAAGCTGTCGCAGTCAGTGATAATCTTGAAATGAATTCCGTGCAAGTAAATGTGAAACCTTTTCAATGAATATATAATTGCAAGACATTCAAGTTCATAGCTATGGTATTTAGATTCCGTTTCCGATGTCCTCTGACTATAGAAACATACTGGGTGAAACTTATTATCATTCTGTTGCTGCATTAAAATGGACCCAAAACCTAACGCACTTGCGTCACAGTGGAGTTCTGTCTTCGCATGTGGACTGTAGATACATAAAGTGGGTTGTGATATCAATTCTCCTCGTAAGGTATCGAAAGCTTGTAATTGTGCAGCTCCAAAATTAAATTTAGCGCCTTTTCTCAAAAGGTTATATAATGGTTTTGCTATTAAAGAATGATTTTTTATAAATCGTCGAAAATAACTAGATAATCCTAAGAACCCGTGTAACTGCTTAATATTTTGTGGTGGTGGATACTTAATTATTGCTTCAATATTTTGTGGACTAGGCTGTATGCCTTTCTCGCTAACCTCGTAACCAAGATATACAATTTCATTTTGTAAGAAAAAACATTTATCAAGACGAAACTCGAGTCTGTAAAGTGCTGCTTGTTTGAAAACTAGGGCCAAAATGTGAAGGTGCTCATCTAATGTTTCTGTGGCAACCAAAATATCATCTATATATAATAGGATTTTGTGTTCTCTAATTAAGGTGTCAAAAATCATACACATAAATCTTTGAAAGACTCGTGGTGAAGTAGTTAATCCAAAAGGTACCCTCAAATATTCAAATTGGCCTAATGGTGTTGTAAAAGATGTGTACGGTACTGATGTCTCGGCGACTCTAACATGGTGGAATCCATTTCTTAAATCCAATGACGTGAATATTTTTTTTCCTTGAAGTTGATCCAATTGGTCATCAATTAAAGGTGTCGGAAAGTTGTCCTTGATGATAATTTTATTAAGTTCGCGATAATCCACACAAAGTCTATAATCACCAGTTTTCTTCCTTACTAGGACAATGGGGCTACTGTATGGCGATAAGCTAGGTCTAATTATACCTTCCTGACATAAGTTGTCTAAAATCTTCTGAAGTTCTATTTTTTCTACATAAGATAATCTTCTAGGCCGAAACGAAATGGGTTGATCGTGTTTTAGGCTGATTTTCATTTCAAAGTTGTGTTCAAGAGACGGTTGTTGAAGGTTATTTACGTAATTACTCTCATAACAGTTATACACAGCTTCTTTGATATTTGAACTTAAAGACGCATTAATGTTTAACTCATCTTTAACCAACTCTGAACTATGAACATAATCAATGTTTAATATTTCTCGAAACTGATTGTCATTCTTTACAATTGAGACTTTAGAACCAAAGGTTACCTTAATATCAGGGTTACTAATAAAATCCCGACCTAAAATTGCACTGTATTGCATGGTCTCATTTGGGACTACATAAAACTTGATTGTAACGGCTATCCCATCAACGAGAACCTCTTTTTCATAAATACCCAGAACTGTTAGAATACTCCTATTTATGCCCGAAAAGTGCTCACTCTGTGAAGCATCTTGTGTATAAAATTTTGGAGGTACATAATTGCTCTTAATTAAACTAATAGGACTACCTGTATCTAGCAATGATCTTAAATTATAACTACAACTAAAGTCAACATCATTCAAATCGAAAATTACCGAACATTCATAGTCATTCACCTTAAGTTCATCATGGAGGACATGAGTGGTGCCTCCCTGGACAGATCTCTTGTGGTCCGGACAATCTGGTCGTTTATGGCCCATTTTGCCACAATGGAAACAGGATCCCCTTTCTCTTCTTGGTTTGGGACAGCTAACTGCTTTATGGCCTTCCTCGCTGCAATTGAAGCATCTCATTGGCGGCATGTTGTCTCGAGTTGAAGTTGTATTCCGGTTCCTAAAATGAGTAGTATTACTATTTTGCGAATTACGGACTACTTCATTGACGTGTGGTACGGACGCTGTACTATTTCCATTTCCGCGATCGCGATCAGTTACATTGTTCATGATTCTTAAAAGTTCATTTAATTGTCTAAAGTCATGCATACGTGCTTGCACCTGTAACACCTGATTATCGAAACCGTCAATTACATATTCAATCATGTCCCGTTCACACAGTTCCAGTTCGTTGCCCAATGTGACCTTGTCATTGAAATACACCGAAAACTTTTCCGATCTTTTCCACCTCCTTGACTCAAATTTCCGCATCAACTGAATGTGGTCCGGTCGACTTTTAAACATATTTTCCATCTCATGTTTTAATGCATTCCATTTTAGATTTATAAAAGATAGCTTAGAATGATACCATTGTAGTGCTTGATCCTTTAATTTTCCAACTGCTACTAACGTCATGATGTCCTCTGGTACCCCATAAGTCCTCATCACCGCATCTACCCGTTGTATCCACGTCTCTACGTTACTTGTTCCATTAAATTCCGGTAGTAAGGCTGCAACTTCTTTATGACTAAATCGAGTACCTGTCATAAACTGTTCTGTCCCTCTCGCCTGTGGCTCCTGCGAAGGTTGATTCCTAGACAGTTCCAATGTTCGTATCGTTGCTTGTATGATGTCTTCGACTGTCATCATTACCCCTTCAGATCCCAACCGTCGATTCTGTCGCTCTTGCTCCTCGTTCACAGATGTATCTGGATCGCCACCGCCTCGTGCCATGTGTACACTTTCATCACCCAACATCCTAAATTTGGCCTTTTATTTTTAACAATCCGGACTTACAATACGTTTTCCACTATCCCACTTCTGATGGCTGTAGTCGTCTTTATTGTCGATTATATATATTTCCACTCCATCCTAACCTAGCTTAAATTCGTAACGTAACTAACTTCACAATGTCCAGGGTGTTCTATAATCACCTACACAATACAGAATACACAGAATACACAGTTGTTAAATTAAAGTGTATTTAGATACAATCACATTACATTATTTAACAGAGAGAACTTAAATTACATGTTTACAAATTACATATAAAACTCAGAAGTGAGTGGAACTTACGCTTTGTAGATGTTAACCTTTGAAGAAAGATCCTTACATAACGATTTGTCGTACGAAATATTTGGTTTTAATTGCTGTTTGGACTACATATTTTTGTTAAAAAATATCTTTAGAACTAAATTATTTGTTCCAAGAGGTAATAAAACCGTTTCAGTAAATTGTCACACAAGTTTTTGACAACAAATGTTAACTTGATCCTGGTGCTTACTTCTTACTTGAGAAGCGAGGGTGGAAGTGAAACGTATTTTTTATTCATTGTCTAAAAGGAATTACAATATAAGTATCTACGTCTATATACTTAAATATAAAACTCAAGTCTACACCCTTTTGCGCCTATTCAGTTGGTAATTTATAAATTCCATACCTTGCATAAATAGGAGAGAAATAACAGCACCTCGAACAGCACATTTCAGCCCTCTTCGCGTTTCAAGCACTAAACATGCGAAACGATGCCTTTTTGATATTTTATCGTTACAATCCGCCACACAACACTTTTACGGTCACATAACTTGTTCATATTTTAAATCTTTCAAAAGACAAAATTGACATGTGTAAAACCATGTGTATGTATAAAATCGACGGTAAAAATATTTCCTGTAACGAGCAAAATTACAGGTTTTGCAAAAAAATATTTGAGTCTGCGATAAATAGTTCTCCGTACAACCACGGGAAACGCTGTAATCAGTGACAATTTAGCGCCATTTATGTTTATGTTCTGTGAAGGTCTGAAGGTCTTATTCTGTGAGTCGGCTATCGTGCACCATGCAAAATAGTCGCTAATGGATCGTGTTGATTGGTTTCGTCAAACACTAGGAATCAAAAGTGTGATTGGTTGATAATTGACATTTAATAGACGAAGGAAATAATCAGCATGACAGCTTGAGCATCTGACAGCATTTAACTTAAACGTCAAAATCGTTTTTGAAATCAATCATTTTGGCGAAACCACAAGCGAAGAAATGATGGTGGTGTAGTCCAGTCATCAGAGTAAATAAAGATAGAGATGCCTTGATGCTTATCTATGCGTGCCAGCATCTCGTTTGTTTACTAACATTGCAGGAGGCTAAGTTGTCACATTTCACGAGATAGTTTTTAAGGGAATATTAATAACATATGCATCTGGAGTAATCTATAGCTATTTGTGTATTAAGAGCGCAAAATGATATATTGTCGATTGAAAGAAACAGTTGACGCGCGACGAAGGAGCGCGGCAATCTCTTGAAATCGACAATCAATTTGCGCTCGAATTACACACAAGATTTTTTCTACAATCGAGCAGTTCACATATTTCCAGAAATTTAATTTTTCACTCAAATCATATTAATCTTATGCCCAAATGAAAGATGTCATTTACTCGTTGTCATTGGATACTCTGAGCAATGCATATTTGATTTATACTTAATAATTGGGAGAGCGAGCGTTTTTTCTATTTTGTCGCTTATAAGCGACAAAGTGACATTCCTCGAAAAAGATGACGTTTGCGTTGTCAAATACGAGCGCAAATGCGTACTTTGTATATTGATTGTAGAAAAAATGGATTTTTAGATGCTTATAAGAGTTCCAGTAACCCAAACAATTTTAACTTACAATTAAACGGTGTAACAAGAAACGTTACGGTGATTAGTCAGAGACTTGCTATAACTAGACTGCGCGTAACGTATCTAAGGTGTTGTCGACACAGTATGCAACACACAATGCACTGCGGGGCAAAAATCGCAGGGATGATGTGCAATATAATTAAATAAGCTGTTATTTTAGATGTTCCGTTCATTAATCATTTTCGTGATTAGCTCGAATTAGTAAACAGATAAATTTCTGTTGAGAATAAACCAATAAACTTAGGTTAACTCGTGCGTATCAACATGTACTCGGTAGATAAAATTTTAAATAATATGCAGATTTCCAACGAATAAAAGTTTAAAGGGCCAATGGATCAGAGCCATTCGAAGAGAAAAATTTACTCCTACCATAGTGCATCTGCGGGGAATGAAGCCGATTTTCTAGAAAGATACCGACGAAGGTGTTAAACAACAATGCAATACCGAGCGTTTTCGACTTTCCCATTCACTTAAAATAACGTAGAACTATTATTCGACATCCTTTACCAGCAAGATAACGGCAGTACCTATTTGCCTATTAGGTATAGACGTAACTAAGTACTTACTGGTACAAGTATATTTCAGGTTTTGTTACAAGAAAATAGCTAAGTCTGTTAAATGTTCCATATGTATTCGCATCAGAAAGCTTTTAACTAGAAAAAATCGTGGAGGATTGTTGCACGTATCAAGCGATGCATTAAAAATTTTCCAAATTGCTGAAAATGTGTTCAGGTTTTTCATTCAATCCACACCACACCGCGTTGTAAACAAATGGTTATCAGCAGTCTAAGAAAAATAAATAACAGTTACAGCCCGTTTGGGTCTTTGGATAGGCATATATTGAATCAAAATCCGCTAAATAATCATATTTTACTACTTACATATAGTATATTTTCCCATACGTGTTAACCACCAAAATACACATATAAATCAAATTAGGACTAGAGTAAGGCAGTTATATACCAATTTAGTTCAAATAAAATACCAATAAATTCGAATAAAACAGTTAAACAGTTATATGTTATCTTTTTTTGCTACTAAAATCTAGAATAAATATGCTAAAACAAGCTGCGAGAACGTACTTCCGCGGCGCGGTTAACAGTTGGTTGCCTATCCTATCTTGGCAAAAGGCGCTTAAAGGAAAATCTACGTTACGCGCGGTCTAGTTATAAACAAGTCTCTGTGATTAGTGCACTATAGCGGCAACGGCAACGCTGTAACTTTGTTTTCCGTCGAGAGGTATTTTGTTTATTTCGTTAAAACGTGATTCCTCAATTTTTAGGCGTTTTTATAGTGCAGGACTTATTCGATTTATGGTGTATTAATTTATGGGAGCCCTCTGAAATGGGGAAAAGCTGTATTACTTGTGGAATTATTGAATTACCTAACATAACCTTTCATCGTTTTGTGTTTTGAAGTCATAGACGTGCATACGGGAATTTTCCAGAGACATGGAGAGAGTGTCTGGAATTTTCGCATTTTAATGTGTTTATATTTCCTTCTAAGTTCCCACTTTGAAGTATCACCATAGATCATAGATCAATAGGGACCTTTCAAACACATACAGCTTTTGATCATAAATATTTAGTGATACGTTATTACGTTTGCACATGTATACAAAACAAATGGGAGTTCGATTCTGCTCTAGGTGAATCCAAAAATAAAGCACCTGGCCCAGATAATATTTCCTACGAAATGATCAAGCAATTACCTGATGATACCCTCAATTACTTACTCAAGTTGTTAAATTATATTTGGTCGGGTAATGTTTTCCCTCATAAATGGAGGGAAGCCCATATAATTCCTATTTTGAAACCCAACAAGCCCAGAACAAGTCCAACAAACTATAGGCCCATCTCTTTGACATGCTGTTTGTGTAAATTTTTAGAAAGGATGATTTGTAGGCGATTGATGTGGTTTCTTGAAAGTAATGAGCTAATAAATCAAGATCAGAGTGATTTTAGAAAAGGACGATCAACAGTGGACCAACTGATTGCCATTGAATCAGAAATTCTACAAGCCTTTAACTGCAATGAGCAAGTAACAGCAGTGTTCTTTGACTTGGAGAAGGTTTACGACACAACCTGGAAATTTAACATATTAAGACTTTTAAAGGAATTTGGACTTGATGGAAACATTCTACACTTTGTACAAAATTTCCTGAAAAATAGAACCTTTCGAGTCAAACACAACAGTTTCTTATCATCTCAATACAGGCAGGAAAACGGAGTACCGCAGGGATCCACTCTCAGTGTTATATTATTTATGATTTCGATAAATAAAATAACCACCTCGATATCACCCCTAATAAAAACATCTCTCTATGTAGATGATCTCGCCATATATTATCGCGGAAAAAACCCAGACAATGCCAAACAATTGCTACAGAGTGCAATAGGAAAACTTGAGAACTGGTCCGAGAATACAGGGTATAAGTTTTCACCCCATAAAACCAAGACAATTATGTTCAGTCGACGTCACAAAAAAAATTCTCATCCGCCGGTTCTTAAACTTTATAATATAGAAATTGAATGCGTGAACCAAGTGAGATTTCTAGGTATGACCCTGGATCAAAGACTAAGTTGGGTCCCACACATTAAACTACTCAAGAATGATTGTACCACCAAGGTGAGAATCCTAAAAACACTCTCAAATTTCGATTGGGGAGCGGATAGAGAAACTATGATGCGAATATATAGGACACTTATAAGATCAAAGATCGACTATGGCAGTATTATATATTCATCAGCCAAGGAAAAAGTCTTAAAAATCCTGGACCCGATCCAAAATCATGCAATCCGATTATCAACAGGCGCCTTCAGAACAAGTCCCATAATAAGCATCCTATGTGAAGCGGGAGAACCACCACTGTCTATAAGGCGGCAGCAACTTCTTTTAAATTACGGCGTGAACGTGAAAAATGCTGATAATCACCCGACAAAAAAATATCTATTCCCAGCTATTCAATTGACATCCAGACTAAGAAATCTGCCTCAAGTTGTCCACCAACGGCTGAGAAAAGCATACAATGACTTTAACCTTGAACAGTTACCTGTATCTACACTAAAAATAAATAAGACGATACCTCCATGGACTCTATCACAACCAAGAATAAATCTGCAACTCTCTAACACCTCCAACAAAGATGAAACACATCCCAACATTTTCAAAAACACCTTGAAGGAAATACAGGACCGTCAGCTGGGAAGTCATATCTACACTGATGCATCAAAAACGGACGACGGAAAGGTGGGGGCTGCAGTTGTCGCCAATGAAATTCACCTCGGTTTTTCCCTACCAAGGATGTGTAGTATTCATACAGCCGAACAGTTCGCTATATGGCAGGCTCTTAAGCATATTAATGAAGGTAATAACAATAAAGATAGTCTCATTCACACAGATTCCATTAGTGCAATTATGAGTATAAAACAGTTTAACCCAAGAAATCTACTTAGCTCGGAAATCCAACAAGAATTATCTAAGAGTCACCGCAAAGTCACATTTATATGGGTCCTTTCCCATATAGGTATAGAGGGAAATGAAAGCGCTGACTCTGTCGCTAGGGACGCGACAACTTCTGGAGAGTCCCACAACATGATCCTAGCCGAGGATATCAAAATAAAAGTTCGAAGTTCCATGTGGGAGAGATTCCAAAGAGTATGGGATCAACAAAATAACAACAAACTCCGACGCGTAAAAGCAAAAGTCGATCCATGGCCTGCTATCGGAACAAGACGAGAGGAGATTTTTCTTACCAGAGCGCGAATTGGCCACTCTAGAGTCACTCACTCCCACCTGTTCCAAAAAGCCGCACCAGATATCTGTGACCTATGCGACACTGAAATCACCGTTTCCCATTTATTGTTAGAATGCACGAGGTACCAGAATGTAAGAAGAGCGTTACGGGTGCCACTCACACTGGAAGAAGCACTGTCTCCAAATAACCAGAAAACTATCCTCCTGTTCGCTAGGATTACTAGATTGGACAAAGAATTCTGATGAACGTCGTTTATTTGTGGTTTTCAAAACTGAACTAGTACATGTATTTCTTCCCTAGGTTTTTCCTCTGTTTCTTACCTTTTGTTACTACCTGTTTCCTCCTATCCGAGGTCTTATCTTGTGTGTGTTCAAGTAAGCCGTCTTCACAGACCCGAAGACGTGAATATATGTGCAACTTGTTCTTACCTTATTTCTTCTTACTATAATTCCGAAGTAGTACACTCGTTTTGCGATTAGTGACAACGATCAAAGGAGGGTGTAGCACTAATAACCCAGTAGTTGATGAGCTGCACCTTTAAAAAAAAAAATAAACTTTGTTGCCCATAAAGATAAATAAACCCTACGCCACTGACTAATGTTTACTTTCGTCCTCTCAACAGTCAAATTAATCTTTATTTCTTACTCTGAGGTCCAGTCCACAGACAATCCCGCGTAATACAGTGAGGAGAAAAAATAGCGTATGGAGGCAGTTTACCAAATTTTACGAGCATCGTCAATGTGAACTAAATGTATCAACACCATTCACAAAACTGAATTATATTTTGACCTGGAACATGAAAAAAGAAGATGGGGAAGGTTATAAAGAATACAGTGTAAAGTGTATGTGGAATTCAATTCATTCATTGATACATATATATGTATATTTTGTAGATTGTTGTTGATATTTTGAATAAATCATATATATTTGTTTCATTTTGCGAATACGCCTCTCTGATATAAATAATTGGATTCAAGACATAATCTTCATAAATATGACACGACCTTGATTAATAAGCGACTATTTTGATTGCTGCTCAATTTCTCTTGTATTTATTAATTTGACTCGACATAATTTTGGCGTTAATAATTATTAACGCCAAAATTAATATGTCTCGTTAAATTATTATAAAATACAATCCAAATTTAGATGCAATCAAAATAGTCGACTATTTATCAAGGTTTTGTTATATTACCCTTGAATATTTCTCGTAAAATAGTTGTTTGGAAAACAATTAACCGAATACTGTTGAGCTTGAGTTAATCTTGCAATTTATTGTTTTTATGAATTTAGTTTAATGTGGCTTTATACAGTTGCAGTAGGTGCACCCCAGGCTCTAACGTTAACTTCACAGTTCACACTACAGAAACACGAAAATAAAATAAACATGGCAACCCCGGAATGCAGATCTCATCTATATACAGGGAATTTTTCATAAATGTATACATATGGGCGATGTATACTTTAAAAAAAGGGGATCAAATGTAGAACCATGTCACGGCATGGAGAGATGGCTGTATGCAACCAACATTACACGCGACAAAACTGTGTTACAACAGTACAACTCTGATACCATGTTAATATTTCCACGTTATCGTCTCTAATAAGTCTTTGTGTTAAAAAAATCACAATTTGATACTAATAATAAAAATAAAGACTCGAGAGAATTTGCTCTTAGTCTCGGAACTGTGTACTCTGTCACTGGAAGGGCACTGAAAATCAACAACGCATGCCGCCTAACGTAGGCTGTGGTAGGTATATTCACCCTTCTCTGACACGTTGTTTGTATAATCTTGATCCTTGTTTGGCACGTTGTTTCATAAATTTCGTTCAATTTTGGGAAAATCTACAATTTTATCAATTAGTTTTCCTACCATTAATCTATCGTTATTAAGGATCCTCAGATCCTTTATAGTTTTGTATTGTCGTCCGTCCGTCCGAGTGCGCTCTAACTCTTTTTAAAAGTGGCCGATTGCGTTGAAATTTGGTGTACGGGTACGTTGGACATTAAGGACGGACGCTATTGATTTTCAGGAAGCTGGTTCAACAGGAACAAAAGTTATAGGACTTCGAGTGAATCGGGAACAGGAAAAACTGCGAACTCAATATAATAAAAATCAACATAAATTTAATTCCCTAGGTCATGTATCGAGTTCGGACTTTCGCTAGATTATTCCCTATGACTCTTAGAAGTGTAACAATTCAATATAACTCTTCTCTGTGGTCTAGGTCAAAAGTTTTAGAGCAAAATGTACCCAAAATTATTCTTTACACATGAATTTAGAGTTGTAAAAGCTTTCAAACGCATTATCTTGATGCTGAAAGAGTTGATAACGTGCACGTTTGATAACCGCACGTGTGTAATTCAAAAATGTTAAATTATTTTTTTGAGGCCATATGGATTTTGATCAAAATATGTCAAAATCGTTATTTATGCACCAAGATGGTTGAGAAAAAAACCAAGAGCATTATCTCAATGCCCAAGACATGAATTTGATGCATTTTTGTTAACTATAAAATGTATTTTGTAAGATTAAAATAAATTGTCGTTAAAAGTGATTGTAATACTGAGTAAAACCTCTCTTTCCTAATTTTACGCCTTTTGTTGTGTCATATTTCGCGAATTATCTTTTACACATTGTATAGAAAGTGTCAAATTTCATAGTAGATTAGATTGTACACTTGCAGTTGAGTGTTGACCATTACAGTAAATGTCGTAAATTGCTCCATTGCTGAAACCAAATAAGTACGTTGAGCGTTTGTTGAACTGTATTTCGTTTGAAATTGTATTTATGTCTTAAAACGTAGAGAAAAATTTTAATGAAACTAAAGAGTCTAAAGTGTGAGAGTGAAGAAACTACGTACGTTTTTCTAAGCTAGATTTACGAGAACGCATTTCGTAACTAAGCGCTCCTCGATTAACTATATAGCGCCATCTCAGAACGAGGGGACCGCATAATCGGCACGCTAATGAACGTACGATTTTCTAATTTTACGGTTAGTTACACCCCTTTAAAAAGCAGATGACAGCATCTCCTTAGCGAAAATTAGCAATGCCAGTTTATCCTATTTGTTTGTAACTCTTATTGTATTTCCTCTATGGCCATACCCAAGTATACGTGGTTCATACTATATCTATGCCGTAATTGCTATCCTAACTTATTACTTAATCTGTACAATCCAGATTATTCTGAGATTGAACAGTAAATTTGTTTAGTTGGTTTAGAAAATTATTGGCAGCACCAGTCTGCACGGCCGACAACCATTCAGTTTATCCAAAAATTTATTGAGGATGAGTGGTCTATCAAAAATAACTGAAATTAATAAATGAGTAAAGAATGGATGACCTTCACCCTTCACCTATTTACCCCCTACAAATATTATGGGCCCTAGGAAAATATACTTCACTATGTGTACAAAACAAAACTACTTACGTTAGCACTCAAATAATCTGTCGTTGTATCAACATTACATTCCAATATGTATTAAGGATAACGTTCCTGATTGGTGGTGGTAGCATTTTCGATCGGTACAAAGGATGTTTTTGTAATGGAATCCATTATCATTGTAAACAACAGAATAAAAGCACGTAATCGATTACCTACTTATTGTTAGGAGGAACGTGTTTATGGCGTAGTGCTAAGTTTGTAGTGATGGTGATGGTGTTAGCAAAGGCCTGTTTGCTATTGCACCTCTCTCTCTGCTTAGTGGGAGGTGGCATGAAATTGGAAGAAAATCAAAATATATCAAATAAAAAATGCGCTGAAAAGGTTATTAAAAATATCTTCTATGATTCTGCGGCATTAACCATCTTGACAGATAATAGTGAATTATGCGATAGCGTGTGGAGCTCTACAATCCCTAAAACAGTATTAGATGTCCATATACCTACTAGTGATCAGTATCAGATTTATAATACGGATCACGTGATTATGTGTGTAAATCATATAAGGACTTTTCAACGTCAAATAGCGGTACTCAAAATACATAGAGCAAGAGCAAGAGTGATTAAAGGTTGTGGAAGTATAAGGTTGTTAATACTTGTCTCCGCCTACTGGAAACAAGAAATTAATGAATTGTTTCGGGTGTCGTGGGCACTTGGTTTTTATAATATCTTTGTGTACGTATACGAAGATGAAATGTTGTATACAGGGAACCTTTTCGAAATAGGAAATGAGTGTGGACGATTGGCAACCACAATCCGTAACTACAGTTGCTATGATATAAAGGAAATAAAATATACTAGCGCTCCAATAAACATGAATCAATGCCCGATTACACTCCATAATCAAAATGGTTTATGGAGTGGCAATTATAATATAACGATTGGTCAAAAGTACAAATTTACCTTTCTTAATTTATTGGCAGACCATTACAATGGACGATTAGAAATATCCAAACATACTAAAAAAACGAAATATCCCCAATCCAGCGTTACTGTGGATTTTTTTTATGGTGACGTTGAGTCTGAAGACGTCGAATTTCTATCATCGCCGGTCTATAGATGTGATGTTTTATGGGTTGTACCTCGTGCTAATGTCATACCACCGATGTGGGTAATTTTCGTTACTTTTGAAAAAACAGTTTGGATTTTAATCGGATTCACCTTCGTCATAGCGACCATCACATGATGGATTATTGTGTCATGCAAAAAAAGGAGCTGGACTGTCGGAAACATGGCGGTTGCGATGACAAGCATCACGTCGCTTACAATTCTTGCTTCGATTGCTACAGTTCCAATTCTACGTTGTGTCTTAATCACGTATTTAATATACATCATCCATATAAGTTGTGGCTTCACATCTAATTTAATTAATATTCTAACCCAAAAGCAATACGAGTTCCAGATCAGCAACTTAAAACAACTGGCAGAGTCTAATTTACCTATATACATTCCACGTGGATTTATAACAAACCAATTTAATCGTAACGACACCGGCTGTAGATTGTACACAAAATTAAAGAATATGACGGTTACCGTGACGAACAGGGACCAATATGCCGACGTTTTCATGGATATGGACAATTATCGCAATTATGCGCTTGTGTCAATGGCAGACCAATTAATTTCCACGCACTTTCACCCTAATACATACGTAATTACAGACAACACCATAACTGGCCAAATAAATTGGCGACTCAGTTATTATCACAACCATTACTTTAGCGTCTATTTCGAGCAGTTTATTGCAACAATTACAGAATCTGGAATTGAGAGTAAGATATTCAACGACTTAAGTGCGAATAGGAAAAAGATTAAACCTTTGGATGAAGAGAATGTGGTGCTTTACGCCATCTGTGTTTCGCGTTTGCCCTATTGGCACTGTCCACGACTGTATTCCTTATTGAACTCGGATTTGGCCGGTATCACAACCAGTAAGTATGCAGGAGCATAAAAGGTGTTTTTTTGGGAGCTTTGATTGAAGGTTTTCAAACTTTACACTCTTTGTTTTCTTAAATGAAGTAATTTTACTTTCGTATCTGACAGAGGACCAATATCCTTTTTTGGTATTACATGTCCCGCACTATTTCCAAAGGTTTTTGAATGATTCACATTGATGTCACTCTTTCAAGGTTCTTGTATTAGGGGACCATTAAGCCATTATGTTACCTCAACCAAGTAGCGCTTGTAACGTTCCGTAGGAGTCACTGCACATCTCAAACTTTAAAAGCAAAACTTCTCTGCTAACTACTGAACCCAAAAGCGCTTGATCACCTAAACCTAAACAAAACTATCCAACCTGAATAAAATAATGCTTACCTACTACGCTGTGTGAAAGCAAGGGACGGGTTGCTACGATGTGTGGGTGCTGAACTTATAGGGAACGACGAATACAATTGAAGGACAGAGCTGCTTTTTAACGTCCCCTGCGCACCTCATTCAAAAAATGTCACCGTACCCTGTTACTTATCAATTTTTAATTCTTCGTTTCCTGATATCCAGACATTAAATTTTTTCATAACAAAGAGGTTTAACCCATTAATGAAATTCAGAGGTTGGAAATTCCAAATAGAGAAATAATAGCCTTGAGCTAGATTTCGCCAGAGAACATGTTCAATAAAGTTCAATTATTATTATTATTATTAGAAATAAATTTCTTGGCGCCACTAGTGGCATACGTATATCCAAATTTGACACAAATTGGTCATCGTATATAAAATTTATGGCCGTTTAACATTTCCAAAACTTCATCTCTTGAACTAATTAGTCCCTCCTCCTCCCCCATGCAAAAAATGTTGCATACTGCCTTGCACGTTTCCAGCGTATAGGCTGCCTATTGCAAAACATTTCCCCTAAAAGTAGTTTAATGCCACAGAAGTGGAACGGACAACACGTAACCAATATCACTTCTTTTTAATTTAAAAAAGTGCAGTGAACAATTTGAAATTAATCAATCAAAAACTCTTCAAGGTGGTATATAGGAACATGTAATATCAAAATATGTGCATTGGTATTTTTTCTAAAATAATGGCTATTCATTAAAAAAAATGGGTTTTAGAATTTCAATTTAAATTTGAAGAGCCATATGTATTTTCACACTATAGCTATACCTTCCATATCCGACATTTGTTTGTGAGTAAAACCTATAAATGGTAGATCCTAACATGTTGCGGTCAAAAAATAACAAAATTTTAAGTGGAATGCAAAGTGTAATAACAAGTAGGGAACCAAGGTGCTAGCTTGTTTCGTCATTTCCTGAGCTTGTTCAAAGTACCCATCATCTTGTTTCTTGAAAGTATTTTATATCCATTCAACTTTCAGAATAAATCCCAGCTAACAATTTGAAAAACATTTTTGCAGAAACTTCTAACTAAAGCTTTCAAAAAATCTATTAATAAACTACCTGGGGGTATATTAATTAATATTTCAGTTTTAAATATTTCTACCACAACAAACAATTATTATTAATTTCCCACCCTAAGATGGGGTTGATCTTGACAAAATTTGGTATCTGGGGATGTTTAACATGAATATACCGAAATCAGAGTGATATTTCAAAATTCAAAAACAAAATTCGTGGCAAGACAACACAATAGTGGCAGGATATAAAAAATATGAACTACCTACTAGAGATGCGTTATTAACGAGCTCCTAGCGAGTTTATATTTTGCGGTGTATGTCCGTCTGTCCGTCCGTTAGCACGATATCTCGATAACAAATGGACCGATTACGACAAAATTTAGTAGATGGTAAATTTGTAGATCGGAGTTCGTGAATTGGCAATGTAGCCCAAAAAATAATGAAGGCCCTTTGGACATCTCCGTGAGTTATGAACCGAATTTCATGAAATTCAATATGCGTATACCTTTAGCCATATAAAACGCAATTCAAAAATGAGCCTAATCGATCAACATTCACAGTGCAGTGCCCTTTTCGCATCTCGACCATTTATAAACAGAATTGCAAACTTTTTTATTTATGAAGGTATTTAAATGAAATTTGATACATAGCCACTTGGAATAAAACCAAATTTAACGCCAGTTTCAAAATTTGGTTTTGCGCATGCGCAGTGCCAACTTTCTTATTTATGGAGGGATTTAAATGAAATTTGAAGCATAGCCGCTTGGAATACAAGCAAATGTAGCGCCATTTTCCAAATATGGTTTTGTGTAGGATATACAGTGCCACTTTCTTATTTATGGAAGCAATTAAATGAAATTTCATATATATACACTTTAAATAAAAGCAAAACTAACATCAGGTTTAAAATTTGGTTTTGCACATGCTATAGCCATACCCAGGAGCTTGTTTTCTATATTTGTTTAGTTTATATTATAAAAAAACTACTGTACGGCGTCTCATTCTCTAAATCCAGCTTTGGATACTTTTTTTTTATTGAAAGACATAGATAACAAATTTCGTCGAAGTCGGAAATCGGTTGACAATTTGACAATTACACCGGAAAACCGAATTTCACAATTTCTGACCTACAACTTTTCATTTGGGGTTCTGATCACCTAACATCCAATTTGGGGTAAATTTACCAATTTTTCATTGAGATGTGGTATTTTCAGAGACACGTTTATTGTGGTTTCATGTGTATTAAATTTATAACCTAAATGATTCACAATCACCATTTTCTCCACCGTCTTGTGTTCTTTGTAAGTGGTTTTGTAATGGTGTAGAAAAGCGAGCTGATTCAAATAATAACACTTTCACACTCTCACACTTTTCCTTCTATACTTACTTGCGTTTATCATGTTTGACATATTTTTAGATGTTATATTGTTACTGTATTGTATTTGTTACACTCGGAATTGAAACGAATGAGATATATTTTATAAGCGCTGTGTAATTTTAAAATATCTAAATAACAAACATTGTATACTGCATAACTATTATACTTTTAAGGATATTTATCTGTCATCTATCACAATGTCCACACTGTTACATTTACTTATATGTTAAAATTGGTCGTGTGTCTTGTCGTTTTTATTGTAATGTAATTGAATTGTTAATTAAAATTTAAATGCAATGTGTAAAGTCAGTACAGTTCATTTGTGGATTGATTTTCAGTAATCCTCTTCATTGCAGTAAGACCTAACCTTAACAATAAGACTTTTATTTGGAATTATTGTTGAATTAAGACTGACAATTTTTATGTGTCATCACATTTACACGTTGGTTACTTTCCAACAAAAATCATTCTTTCTAGGAAATTCATGCATTTATCACAAGCGTTTCTTGCTCACTTCATTAGAATTAGATTATTCATGCATCCAACTTTTTTTTATTAAAAACACGTCAGTACTTCACATCAATTAATCGGAAGCTAAACCCTGATTGCAACACTTTTACTACACTGAAAATGCACTATTTTACGGTTTTGTCACTCCATAAATGGTCGTCCTTATTTAAAGATGCCCCCGAGATAAGGGGCAACTGAAAAGTGTCTCTCTTGAAAAATGTACATAAAACATTTAATTACGGTACCCACTCACAAACCCCCGCATACGATCCAATGAATGACCCCACCGAGCTGTTTATTATCTCTATTATAAGGGCCGTCGTATTACGTATCGAAGCGTAGCACAGACTCGATGCGCATTGCGATTTGCGCTGTCACTGGTAACTGATAAGGCATAAAAATCTGGTAGGGAGCCAAAACACGATCCGACACCGCTTCGAAAAATACCTAGTTACGCCACTGGTATGCGGTGAGAGGAGATGTAAATCCTGGCATCAGGAATGTTTGTTTTGTTGCTATAGGTTCTTGATAAAAAAATTCTTGCCAGATAAATAATTACTTAGTTTATCAATTACATCCGCCAGTTGTGAACGAAGTTTTTCTAAACTTAAAATTAAACAAATTAAAATAGTAATCGTAAACGATTTACAAAAAGGGTATTTCCACATTAACAGTCCTTGCTCGAAAAATAAGTTGCTCTAAACAAATTCGTTTTCAACCGTTTAACCAATAAACCCCTAAAGAGCATCTAAAAAAACGACAGAGCACTTCGGCGTCATTGGATTTGACCCATTTTCAATAGACGTGTGACATATACGTGTACTGTGCAAAATTTCAACCGAATAGGTTCAAGCGTTTGGCAGAGATAGAGAAGCGTGGCCCAGACGGACAGACAGACAACAGACATACAGACATCAGACAGTACATCTCGGGATCGTAAAAAACGACAAAAGTGTAAAATTAAGGTACTTACATGAAAAAATTGATTTTTTACTATAACTTTTTTAGTAAGAAACGCAGAAAAAATTCCTTACTTGGTGCAAGCCTCGACAACATAACGAATCAAATAGCGAAATTCGTTAAGCCGCTTGTGAGCAAGAAGAGTGCACTTTCAAATTTGTTTTTTCGATTTTAATAGCCCTTATCGACATTTTATGTCTAACGAGAATACAAACGTGAAATAATTTTTAATTTCGATCGATCGAGTGACACCAATATATAAGTAGTGTAGTTCCGGAGCGTTTGTGACTCAGACAGACAGACAGGCAAACAGACACACAGACATAAGCAACGCCAAACTGCACTTTTTATTTTTTGACCGTGAAAGTGCACTAAAAACGTAGAACGTATAAGATAAACATGTAGTAGCGACCGGGCGGACGGACGGACGGACAGAGAAACGGACAAACAACCGGACAGACAGACGGGCGGACAAACGGGTGGGCAAACGGACGGACAAAGTGGTCACAACAGCGCATTTTTTATTTTTATCGAAATGCGCTACAAAAATTATCAAAGTCCTCGTATGAGAGCGAAGGGACTTCAGCGCATTTTTGTGTGGCTTGTGGCAGATCAGTATTTTGTTAGCCAACTTTGACCACACCATCAATAGGATCTTGTTAAAGGGTACCACATTTTATTTGTCTTGTCGGGGATTACCATATTCCCTTTGTCGGCACCCACCTCCGACGTTCTGTTCACCCGCAACTCAGGTTTGAAGTTTTAATTCCGCCATTTAGTAAGATCTTGTCGGAGGCTACCACATTCCTTTTGTCTGTATCCAGTTCCGACGTCCCGTTTTCCCGCAATTCCATTTTTGTAGATTTCGCTTAAAAAACCGCTACAAAATACTACTCAATGTTTGGGTACTTTCTGTACCTCGAGCTTCTATTGGCGACACGAGAAAGAGAGACCGCGTTTAGAGCTCTAAGAAACTTTTTAGTGGTCAAAGCCGACTATCCCTCGAAGACGCCTGCCTTGCAAAATGTGGTTAATTTCCCCCTAGGAACAAAACAAAATTCCGCCACGTAAGAGTTGTACGCGTTTACAAGACCTTTCCGACAACAGCAATTTGAAAACAATTGGACCAGAACTGTAAAAGAAGATAAGAAAAATCTGAATATTCTCCAGGTTAGTATGACACGCTCAGGGATGACGCCAAATTGTCGCCGACCCCACATCATGCAAACCCGTTCCCAAAAGTCGTAGGTACTTGTTCACTCCTCGTCTTTCTACAAGCGTTCTTTTACGGGCCCGCATTTGCTGTCAGCCAGCCAGCCAGCCAGACGGTCAAAGAGAGATTAAAAGCAACATTTTTAGAAATAGATTTTCAAAAATTTTCTAAAAATGGATTACGAAACTGGAGGTTTTTCAGCTTTTCTCTTTCTACAGTTTTGCTCCGATTGTTTTCAAATTAGTGTCGTCGGAAATGTCAGGAAACGTACAACCTCTGCGTGACAGAATTTTGTTTTTTTTCCTAGGGGACGAAATTAACCACCTTTTGCAAGGTGTGCGTCTTCGAGGTGCAGTCGCCTTTCGGCGCCCAAAGGTTTCTTAGAACTTAGGTCTTTCGTTCTCGTGTCGCTATAATAGAAGCTCGAGCTATGAGAAGTACCTATCCAAAAATTGCGTTCTTTTTTGTGGCGGGTTTTTAGCGAAATCAACGGAAATGCGAGTCAACGGGACGTCGGCACTGGGTACCGACAGAGAGAATGTGTTAGCCTTAGCTCCCGATAAGATCATACTGATGATTGAGTCAAAACTTCAAAGGTAATTATTGCGACCTGCGAGTGAACGGGACGGGGTACCGACAAAGGGAATGTGGTAGTCTTCGACAAAATATTATTGATGGTGGAGTCATAGAATACTGATATGCCACACCAAAATGCGCCGAGGACTTTGATAATTTTTTTTAAATGATGTACCTACTCCGAATATAATAAACATCCCCAAAAACTTTTTTATGCGTTTCATGCTGTTTAGGTAATATAAACTCGGAAGTTTCATGCAAAATGGGGCGGTTTTTTGCCCCTTGCCGCTTAAAGGTTACTAGTTCGCCTCTGCCTCCAGTGGACCTCGCAGTGGACACCCAAAGCTCAGGCAACCATTAGAGATCTACTCACGACTATAAACAAACATGAGCCACAATCACAGAAATGCTCCAACAGGATCGTGAAAAAATATTTAGAAATTATCACGCCGCTCCCAGCGCGGGACGTTTTGGAGCAATAGGTACTACCGGACGGGAATGAGACGACAAAGTAGCACATGTAAAGTATGTCGAATAATAATTGATGCCTGCACTAGTTATTTCCTTGTAATTTCTCACCAACAATTGAAAAAAAATCTCTGACCCCCTAAACGAGCCCCTGTCGACTCACCTTATTTCCAAGTAATAAAATCATTGTATTTACTCTAGTATAGAAAATACACTACTATAATAACTACCTTACTACTATGTACCTATACCAAACAAATTTTCCAATTATAATGTAATCAACATTGTACAAACAAACAGGATAAAAACAAGTATTAGGAGGTAACCGATTATTTAATGTTCGAAGGAAAATAAAACTCTAAAGCTTTTATGGTGTAGTCGTGTAGTGTCAAGTTTGTAGTGATGGTGTTAACAAAGTTCTGTTTATTATTGCACTTCTCTCTCTGCGAAGTGGCAGGTGGTATAAGGTTGGAAGAAAATCAAAATATATCAAACAAAAAATGCGCTGAAAAGATTATTAAATCAATTTTCAATGACTCTGAATCATTGACCATCTTGACAGATGATAGTGAACTATGCCATAGCGCGTGGGGTTCCACAATTCCTAAAACAGTATTAGATGTCCATATAAATATTGGTAATCAGTATAAAATTTATAATACTGATCACGTGATTATATGTGTAAATCACATAAGGACTTTTAAACGTCAAATACTGCTACTCAAACTACATAGAGCAAGTGCATACGTGAAAGGCTGTGGAAGTTTAAGGTTATTAGTATTGATTTCCGCCTACTGGAAACAAGAAATTAATGAATTGTTTCGGCTGTCGTGGGCATTTGGTGTTTCCCATATCTTTATTTACGTATACGAAGATGAGATTTTGTATACAGGGAACCGTTTCGAAATAGGAAATGGGTGTGGAAGATTGGCGACCATACTCAGTAACTACAGTTGCTATGATGTAAAGGAAATAAAATACGCTAGCTTTCCAATAAACTTGAACCGATGCCCTATTACACTCCTTAATCAAGATGGTATATGGAATGACGATTATAAAGGGATGATTGCTACAGTTTATCAACTTTACTTTCTTCAATTATTGGCGGACCATTACAATGGACGATTAGAAATATCCAAACATACAAAAAAACGAATTATTCCCCGTCCAGCATTACTGTAGACTTAATTTATGGTGACGTTGGTTCTGACCATGTAGGAGCTGTATCATCGCCAGTCTATAGATGTAGTGTTTTATGGGTGGTACCTCGTGCAAATGTCATACCACCGATGGAGGTGATTTTCGTTACTTTTGAAAAAACAGTTTGGATGTTAATCGGCTTCAGTTTCATTATGGTCACTATTGTGTGGTGGATTATTCTATCGTGCAAAAAAACAAGATGGACTGTCGGAAACATGGCGGTTGCGATGACAAGCGTCAGTTCGCTTACAATTCTCGGTTCCATTGCTACAGTTCCAAAATCGCATATTCTACGTTGTGTCTTAATCACGTATTTAATATACGTCATCCATATAAGTTGCGGCTTCACATCCAATTTAATTAATATTTTAACACAACCGCAATACGAGTTCCAGATCAGCAACTTAAAACAACTGGCAGAGTCGAATTTACCTATATACATTCCATATAAATTTATAAAGAACCAATTTAATCGTAACGACACCGGTTGCAGATTGTACACAAAATTGAAGAATATGACGGTTCCCGTAATGTCCTCGGAACAATATGTCGATATTTTCTTGAATCTGTACCATTATCGTAATTATGCGCTTGTGACATTGAAAGACCAATTGCATTCCGCGCCCTTTCATCCTAAGACATACGTAATTACAGACGACACCATAACCGGTCAAATGATTTGGCGACTGCATTATTATCACAACCATTACTTTAGCGTTTATATCGATCATTATATTGCAACAATGACAGAATCTGGAATTGAAAGTAAGATATTAAACGACATGAGTGCGAATATCAAAAAGAAGAAGCCTATAGATGAAGAGAATGTGATGCTGTCCTTACGCCATCTGTGCTTCGCGTTTGTCGCACTAGGGATTGGATTGGCACTGTCCACGATTGTATTCCTTATTGAACTTGGATTAGGTTGGTACCGCAACCAGCAAGTAGCTATGTAAGTGCATAACAGGTGTGTTTCGAAAGCTTTCGTTTAATGTCTAAAAATGTGGACTTTTTTGCTCCGAAAGCCGAATCGACATAAATATTTCGATGGCCAGAAATGACAACTCAACTTTTTTTTTTTTTTTTTTTTAAGGCTCGACTGCTATGGTCATTTGCCTTTATTTGTAAACTAATCACTGTCACTATTTCCCTTTAGATTCTTTTTATTAGCCCCGTTATTTTTAAATATTCCATTAAAGTTTCTATTGCATGCTTCTCATCACGAAAAATTTCTCGTTCCGTTTCTGGTATACCTACTTGCATTCTCTGTCTGTTATACGTTGGGCATTCACAAAGAACATGTCTGACACTCAAATAGATATCACATTCGTTGCATTTCTGTTGTTGGCTCTTTTTCTAATAAATGTAAATGTGTTAAGTTCGTGTGACCGATTCTTATTCTTGATAATGCAACTTGTTCTCTTCTACTTCCATAGCACTTATTTTCCCATGGGATAATGGTTGGCTTGATTTCCTTTAGGTGAGTATCTACATTATTCCATTCGCTCTGCCATGTGTCTTTCAACGATTGTTTGATACACCCTTTCAAATCATCTGGTCTTACGGGGATGTCATTAAGGTAAGTACCTCTCGACGCTTCTTGTGCTGCTTTGTCAACTACCATGTTACCAACGATTCCGGCATGTCCTGGTATCCAGACGAAAATGGTTCTAATACGCCTTTCTTGTAAATGATGCTGTATGGCGCTTATGTTGTTAATTAGTGGATCTTTTTTATCTTTTATGTTTGAAATTCGTTTGATGGCACTCAATGAATCCGAAAATATGATGTATTTGTTTCCATGGCTATGAGAACACAACAATAACGCATGCCAGATTGCGTAAAGTTCGGCCGTAAATACACTTGCTTGTTTATGTAAAGTCCAGGAGTATGTTTTTCCGTAGGTATGAATGGCACTGCCAGTACCTATTGTCGTTTTAGATCCATCTGTATATTGCTCGGAAATCATAAAATTTGTTACGAATTTCATAAAATGAAGTTTGATATACTTTATTTGGTGTAGTATTCTTAGGAAATCTTTCAAGGCTTAGTATAATATCATCCTGCCTGATTACCCATGGTGGGTATTCCGAAATATGTTGTTGGAATACATCAGGTTGATTAGGGATATTTGTATCCATAAAGTATATGGCCCTAACAATACTTGGTTGGCACATGGTAGGTCTTGCATGAAATAATCTGGCAGTATCTAGGTCTTGCGTGATTTGGTAGTTCAAATGTTCTGGGAGCGATAAAACTTTCAGGTAATAGTTAGTAAGGATCTTTTTCCTTCTCAGATACAAAGGAGGGATACCAGATTCTACATGTAGCGATGAATGCGGACTCGTTCTAAAAGCACCTAGTACCACCTTAAGACCGTTTGCATGAATTCTATCTAATAATTTCAGATGTGATGGTCGAGCCGAGGCGTAAATGATGCATCCATAATCGTAGATAGGTAGTATGTACGTTTTATACAGCAGCAACAGTGTATTTGTTTCAGCGCCCCAATTTATATTAGCGATACATTTAATGATATTTAGCCGTCTTTTGCACTTTGCACTAAGATATTCAATGTGGTCCCTAAAGTACATTCCCCTATCAAAAATCATTCCCAGAAGGTTTATTGTGTTTTTGATTTGAATCCGTTTTCCTTTAATAAATAGTTGTGGTTCAGCGTGTTCTGTTCTCAATCGGCAGAAGTGAATACCCGCTGTCTTTTCTCTAGAGAAAGTAAGTTTTCTACCTTCAGCCAACGTCACGACGTTATCTATTACTTCTTGTATTCGACCTTCCAATTCCACCATTGAACTTGAACTGCTAAATATCACTAAATCGTCTACGTAGAGTACCTTATGTACAGTATCTGGAATGGAGTTAATTATGTCGTTAATTCCAATGAGAAAAAGCGTTACACTTAGGACAGACCCCTGGGGTATACCATTCTCCAATTTACATAATGTAGATTCTACCTGATTTAGCCTAACTGTAATATATCTCTTTTCCAAAAAAGATAGAATAAAGTTTGCCAGGTTGCCTCCACACTTCCATTGACGCAACTTTTCGATTATACTGTGGCGGCACATGGTGTCATATGCCTTAGAAATATCAAAAGACACTGCAACCGTATGTTGTCTCTTAGCAAAGCCTTTAAAGACTTCGTGTTGTAGGTTTACTAACTGGTCGATTGTAGAGTGAAACCTCATTACATTTTTGATTTTACGTGTCCGTGTGCCCGTGGAAAATTTTCTACGCCTCACACGAGAAACCATGCAAACACGGAAATAGTAATTATTTACATTATTAGTGTGGGAACAGTTATTTTGCAGATGAGCGCGAAGTTTGGCGGCGCGAGTGCGCAACGCGCACGAGCGACGCATGTCGCGCGAATCAAGCAAATACTGTTCACGCACGTAACATGTATTCTATTTTTTGCACGGATTAGTTAAATCGAATTTATATAAATTCAAATCCTTTTCGCGAGATTTTTGCGACATTATAATTCTTTTGAAAAAATCAAGTCCTCTATGCCGATAAAGTAGAAATCTAGAAATTTAAAATGTCAATTTATTGTCAAAACTTCTGGTTTAAGCTTATTTTTGCCCCTGTACTACAGGGAATGATGTAAAGTGTATTTATATTTTCTTTTTTACTCTTCCATCATACTACTTTTTAGTTTATGATCCGCACTAAATAGATAATTTCGTTGAATTTTTAGGCACTAGTGCGCGAAAGTAGATAGTCAATTGTAAAATTGAGGTGTTTATTTGGGAAAACGCGATTTAGAACGAAGGAGTGCAAAAAAGCATTTCTGGATGTGTAGAGAACGCTATTTAGTCCAGCGTCAGAGACCCAAAAGCAGGTCAATAAGGAAAAAATTTTTAATAAGCTAATTTTTGTTTTAATTAAACCCTTCATTTGGATGTAAATAATATGTGGTAGAAAATTAATCCTCCAACTACGATCGGAACAAGACAATTTTTATTGTGTGTCAACTTTTTTTTGCAACTGTCAAAAAAACCTGTCATTTTCTGACGAATTTCGAAACGCGAAGTACTAGATTTTTAAACGGTTAATTAATAAGTAAGGTTGCTCTTGACAACGTGCGCGAAATCGTCAACAGTGAAAAAAAGTATTTCGCGCACGTGACAAAGTTGAACTTAAACAGCAAATTTAATTAACAATCGGTTCAGTTGTAGAAAAAATATTGTATATAACGCTAGCGCGAAGATATTTCGCGCATTTGACTGATATTTTGACCCGGCTTCGCCTCGTCAAAATACCTTCAGTCTCAATGCGCGAAATTGAACTTCGCGTTCTTGTTATATAAATAACTATTTTATTATACCTGAATCACAATCTCCGTTTTAAACACTCAAATGCGTGCGAAAAAAGGCCTTTTAAACACACGTGCTTTAAAGTTGCTAAGCAATGATACTTCAAGTATGACTTTTGAAACTGTCATCTGGGTGAAATAAAAAATCCTCTTAGGTCGTTTTCTGTAAATGCAGAACATTTCTTTGGTTTGTACCTATCCTTTGCTTGAAGCTTTCACAAACGCGCGTAATTTAGGGTATGCTTCCAAATCTGTTCCACTTTTTAATCACAGCATTGTTTGAAGTTTTGAATGAATGCACCAAAAGATAGAAGATTTAAATACCTTTGACATTTCTTTCATATATGCAAGCATTATCGATGCATTTAAGACTTTGTTCGTAAATGCTTCCTATTCATCCACTCTCAAACGTGTTTCACTTAAATCTGATTTCTATAGGCAAATCGATCCTGAGAAGAAAATGTGGCATAACTTATTGTAGCCAATTTAACAAGAAACAAAGAAGTACTGAACAATTTTTATAGTTCGACTGGTACCTATTTATCGAGATAATTTCAAAAAATCATAAAAATTTACCTTTCCATTTGTCTAAACAAATGTTCCGGTGGGAATTGGAGGATTATTTTTTAACACTTATTATTTACATTTACAATCTGAAGAAAAGATTAAAACAACAATTGGTTTGTTAAAAATTTTTTCCTTATCGAAACGTCTGTCGCCTGGACTAATTTTTATGATACTTCTTTGAAATCAATAACATAAAAAACAAGAACTTTTTATTTTATAAGTTATAACAATATAATAGATGCGTTTTCATAGTTACTTTCAAATGCTGTTTAATTACTCAACTCAGATCAGATAAGGTTGACGAAACGTGAAAAAAAAAATGCAAAAGATCAAAGAAAATTATCTAAATATTCAAACATTTACAAATTAAAATACAAACTAGGTACCTGGTACATGTCAAATATTATATCTGAAATTTAGTTTGCTGTATTTCTATTTTAAAGTCATATATTGGAAAGAACTAAAGGGATGGGCAAACTAAGATTCTTCTAAATTTAATTAAGGAAATTGAAGGGACGAACGAAGAACGATTTTGACATTTTCGGCTTATTGAAAGAGGCGTTATAGTCCACACAATGCTTAGAAAGGGAGTTTTGTTCGGTAGTAAAGAGGACCAAAACATATTTTTTCCCAAATAAACCGGTGACGAAATTGTTTCGTTTGGGAAATTTGTGTTTTTCTTTATTTGAATGCATAATGTTCATTTATATTCATAGCAAGCCATAATACCAGTATTTTTGCATGATGTGATGTTTCAGTTACAATGTTTTAAATATTTATAATTTCCACCACAACTTTTTCACAGACTTCAATGAATTTTAAAAGGGCCACTAAAGTTTGGTAATAATGGTAATTAATATCTAATAATTTTGATTTTCCCTGCCGTTTTGTGTCCGTCCTTGTATGTACTTACTTAGTGCGCACGCAAAATGTTCGTGGAAGGAGGAAATGTGTCGTGAAGAAAACAAGTTCCAATTTTGCTGCTTGCTAATAAAAATTTTACTGTCGTGTCGTGCCAAACTTCAACTCTAAAAACCTAAACTTCACAATAGAAGAATAAAAAAAATTCAGTCACTGTTCTGCTCAACCAACCAACGGCGCTGTAAGTACTCCTTACTTTATTTTTTGTTCCGTAATTCTCATGTGCGTTATTATAATCGCCCTACAAACCAAAAAAGATAAACTCGCCGCCGCTGAATTTATTTAAATACCTGAGATCCGTATTTCAATTTTTTTGAGTTTTTTATTTATTTTTATTTCTTTCTGATAACAAAAATGTAGGAAGGTCCGTCAATGAATGCGTTTAAGATTTGCTCTAATCATTTTCTTTGATGCTACTACAGGACTAGTGTGGAAACAACCAAAATTAAGAGAGAAATTGATTTTTACCGCATTTTTTTAAGAATTAAAAAAATGTGCTATTGTTTGCGTTTTGTCCGTCCTGACCCACTTCTGCCATTTTTAACTACTTCTAGGGGAATGGTCATAGAGTCCTGGAATTTTTTGCAGTAGGTAGCCTATACCTTGAAGGTGTGCTAGACGGCCATCAAATTTCGCTGGTTTAAAAGGGGGCTCCCCACGAATTATTTCCTGAGACGCTATTTTTGAAAGTGAAACGTGCATCACTTTTACTTACGGTAACCAATTGGTCTCAGATTTGGACTCTTTTTCGAGATAAGTGGGTGACGGGGCCTAGGGGGGGGATTGTTAGAAATTAATTTTATCTTTCATGGTATTCTAATTATTAAAGGTTCCAACGAAAGGAACCGTTTTCGACCAACTACTGCCCTTATTTCTGTCCTTTTCTCAAAAGACGGGGGGGAGGGGGGAGTGGAACTGGTTTAATTCTTCATGGTATTCTAATGAAAGGTCTCAACGAAAGGAATTTCTTTCGACCCCTTATCGTGATCGGATATATTCCCCTTATATCTCCAGAACTGATTGTCGGAAGAGAGTACTCACAAAAGGCAATTGGGACATCTGAAAGAAATATATCCATTATTGATGTCAAAACTTTAAGAGCGAACATCTCGAAAACGGTTTGTCGGAGGAAAGTACTCTCAAAGTCACAATTTGCAGAATGTAGTGTCGGAGGATTTTGAAAATATGCCAGGCGGTCTTTAAATGTTTATGTGTACAGGTCCCCCTCCCCTTATAACCCAACCATTTACTAAACTATTTCGGTTTAAAAAATTGCTTTTTATCTGCACAAGAGTTGTGCACAATTTACACTTGTTTTGTATTGTGTAGTACAATTGAACAAAATCTGTTAATTTAAAAGTATAGAACAATTTAACGGAAAAATTGCTTCATTAAGGTGTGCTATTTTCAGAGACACATTTATTGTGGTGTCACAAGGGTTAACTTCTGTGTAATGACGTGATTGATTCACGGTCATCCTTTTCTCCACTGTCTTGTGTTCTATGTAAGTTGTTTACTTTCGTATAGGTATAGTGTTGAAAATACATTTCTTCTAATACGTGCGTTTGACATTTTTAGATGTTATATGGTTCTTATCTTTAAATATATTTACATATTTTATAATCAAAGGTTCTTATTATATTAATTATATTCTATTTGTTACATTCGGAATTGAAAGAAACGAGATACATTTTCCAAGAATTGTGTTATTTTAAATTAAAAAAAAACATATACTGTATAACTCCTTGTAATGCTATTATCTTTCATCAAGCAAGTTAATTTTTGATTATCACAACGTCCACACTGTTACAGGGACATAGTGTGTTTAATTTATGTTCTCACTAGAATATGATTTATTTGTCTTGTCGTTTTTATTGTACTTGAACTGTTAATTAAACGTATTGTGTACATTTCATTTGTGTATCTATTGATTATTTAGTAATCGCCTTCGTTGCAATAAGACCTAACCTTGACGGCAACAATTTGGCTTCCAACCAGTGGGGTTAGAAAAATTCAAGACGTCACCCACAACAAGAAGCAGCGACATACTGAAGGAATTGATCCATCGTTTAGCATAAACCATCGAGGAATTCCTCTATGGAACAAACCTATCGACAAACAAAATGTTTGGACTTGAACTATGTTTGTTTGAGGTTATTGAAGAGATTAAATTTTATACTAATGTACAGTATCACATATTATCTAATCAATAACGAAATGATAAGAATAAAAGAACTTTGACAGGTTTAGTGCACCGCAGCCGATCAAAGATGCCATACGTTTGTGCCGATTACAGCAAATACAAATTCGTGAATGTCTGTTGGAACTCGGAAAATGGAATTGCGACTGTTACGTTAAAGCGACCTCCCGTAAATAGTTTGACGGCTGAATTCCTTAGGGAATTATCGAGTTTACTTCTAGATTTAGAGAAGGACGAAACGCAAGGTCTAATTTTCACATCGGTATGTGATCACAGAGTTGCCAAGCTCATAATATTTGTAACTTGTAGGAGTTTGATGAGAAGGTCTTTTCCGCGGGACTGGACTTTAAAGAGTTGTATCGGCCCTCCATCGACCATGCAAAGGAGTTCATGTCACTATTGCACAGTTTCAGCTTTAGGCTAAGTTGTACGGCTTACCCAACCGTTGCAGTAATCAACGTGAGGACCATATTTAACGTAAATATTTGCTAGGGTTTGATTTAGGGACACGCGCCTGCCGGTGGATGTATCATTCCCCTGTGTTGTGAGTACAGAATCGGTTTGAATAATTTCAATATTGGACTTAATGAGTTAAAATTCGGAATCTTATTGCCCGATTGGCTTTCTTCTTTAATGATCCATACTATTGGTTCGAGGAACGCTGAGCAGGCAATACTCTCGGGAACACTCTTCTCTTCAGAACATGCTTTGAGGATTGGTCTTGTTGACGAAATTGCTCCCACTAAGGAAGTTGCATTAGAAAAAGCTACCGCTTTTTTAAACAAAGCAAAAATCGTCAACCGCTCCCTAAGGTTGGACGCAAAGTTACACTTAAGGCGTCCGATCCTACAGGTACGACTAATTTAAACTGATGGTTCGCTGAATTAATACTTCTTTATGGTTTTAGGAATTTCAAAAAGACATAGAAAACGAGCTAGCCAAAAACGTTTCGCTTTTGATGAGTGACAAGGTACAACAATCGCTCGATGCCCATATTAAAATCTTGAAAGAAAAACGAGGAAACTGACACGTTTTGTTTATGTTTCTTAGTGTAATGTAATAAATGTTTTCAATATTAAACAAAACCAAGTCGGTTGGGGCAATAGACTACGAATCTCAAGAGGAGCAGGGTTTGATCCCCGGTTCGCCAGATCATCTTTGGTGTCTGCCTTTGTGTCCGTGGAGATAATGATAGGCGACTAAAGAACGGGTTTTGGCCAAATTTGCCCCATTACAGATGCACATAAAAGGGAGACTATGGTTATTATACAAATCTTCCATTTCAAAAGTAACCATCCATTGTAATTTATGGTAAACGTTTCACTTCGCGCATAATTGCATTCCGGTGCGGTGCATGCGGCAAAACATGAAATTTAATTTCTCGGCTTATCGCTGATAGCCCTACGACTATCTCCCGTGGACGCGTCCCCACCTTTTCAATTTTCCAAATACACCTTCAAAATGGTAGTAATCCGTTCCAGCGCCCATTTTAATTCGCTTTACCAATAAACTTGATCTCCCTTCACCAATCCCATGTTTAGGAAAGCAATTACTAGATACCTGGACCAGAACCCTTAGCTGTAACGGATCACGAGTACTTCTGCTCCAGCCTACTCCTGGTTAATCCTTATACATCTTAATTAAATTGGGGGTGGTTATTGTTATGTAAGTTATTATGTCATGTACTCCGGCTCGCTGTCAGTCAGTCAAAATCCTCTTCTGGTCCCTGGAAAAGGGTAAAGGGATAAATAATAAGTCAATAATATTTATTAAAGTATGAAATGGTTTTTATTTTCTTTAAAGTATATCTTTGCTGAAATAGAATAGCAGATTAGTAAATGGTATTTGAGGCGGAACGACCCTGTAAAGCAAATGAGTTGTAACAGTATTTCTGTACAGGTTAAGTAAAGTTCATTATTACGTAATTAAAATGTAAAGTCTAAATGTAATCATGACTCCCAAGGACGAATGCCGATGAATGAGATTATTGTATGTATCAAAAGGAATGTGCATTTTAAATATAGCCGCTATGAAGCAGAAAGGAAATTAAACATCAGTAATAGTCGCGACGTACATAGAATTGCGTTCACCGTATGTAAACAATGTAAATTAGGGAGAGATTACCAAAGACGAGTATTCTCGATTAATTAATACGCGGTCCGTGCATAGTCCACCTAGAGAGTACCAAAAGAAGTCTAAGAAAAACCAGCTTACCTGTGATTGGCCTAACTGAAAATCGAATAGCAGCCCGCAGTGGGCGGTCCTAATTCCTTCGACTTCCACATCTATCGAAGAGACCAAGTTATCCTCCAAGTCCTGGTGCACCGATAAATAAACTAAAGGTATTTATAAATACTCCATAAACAATATCGCGTTGTCGTTTATCGTGCGTCGTTATTAGCCCAGTGGTAGATTTATTGCATAGTCGTTTATTTATAGAACATTAGTCTAAAGTGGTGCCATTGTAAAGGCGATTTAATTACCTACTAGTGTTTCATTCAAATCGGTGAATTAGCGAAACAGCACGAATGAAGCCTGCCATCCGTAAAAAACAACTGGTGGATGCCATTACCCGACATTTTCCCCGAGAAGTGGAACATATTTTATTTGGAGCAGAAGGTAAGACCTTTCAACAGTTGGTTAGAAAGTGGAATATCGAAAACAGATGGATCTGGACGAGAACCGAGACGGCAAGAAGACAGAACACCGGTGAATGTAGTAGGATACAGGAGAGGTCAAGGAGACTATGGACGGGGAGACGGCTGCCAAGATCAGAATAGACAACAAGAAAAATGGAGGGGGTTGAATTCATCTATCGACCAGAATCAGGAAAACTACCCAGGGACCAGGAGCTCCACTAGTCTCTCGGAAAAGACGAAGGACCCAGGGGCAAGACCAAAAACTTAGAATAAGACCAGGAATAGAAGAAGCCAGAGAAAATGGAAGAGTTGAATCAGAGACTAAAGAAACCCAAGAAATTTACGTTACAGAAGAAGAAAATTTAAGTCGACTAATTGAAGAATTGCAAGTTAATGAAGAAATAGAAATAGACGAAAGAAAAGGGATAAGAAAGATCATCCAATCCGAATTTAGTGACCAGGACGAGCAAGAAGATTGCATTTACCGACCAAAAATTTTAGAGTGTGGAGGGAGTAGAAAAGTTTTTTGAAGAAATCAGTACCGAGGAGAGAACAATAGAAGAAAGAACCAACGGAGTAGAAGAATTAGAAGAAATGGCGTGAAAATATTTAAAAAGTCAAAGGAATTAGAACGAGAACTACGACACAAAGCAATCCAACTAAAGTTTCAAGGTGAGGAAATTGCAATCATTCAAGAGATTTAGCCAAGAAAAATAGCACAAGATGTTAGATTACTTCACTGGTTTATCTAAAGTCGTTAGCTTCTTCAGTTAATCGCGTTAATAGCGTTGGCATGTCTTTTAACGAATCTCCTGGATGGAGTCGCACATCCAAGGCACTTCGTGGCGCAACCGGGTAGACCGCTTTAGTCTGTCGGCCTCGGAGTCTTACACTACTTTTTGGGCTTTAGGTAGCGAACATTGAGCTGATCCCGACGTGCGACGTTCCGAAGTGGACTTTCAATTTCTTGAATAGCAAAGCGAGGTCCTTTTTAGCGCTATTGTGGCCACTTTGTCCGTCCGTCCGTCCGTCCGTCCGCTCGTTTTGAGACGCTACTAGTTTTTTATCTTAAGAGCTATTGTTCTACTTTTTTCGCTATTTGGTTCGTTATGGTGTCGAGTCTTGCATCAAGGAAGGAATTTTTTCTGTACCGCTTACAAAAAAAGTTACCTATTGTAAAAAAAACAAAAAACCGTTTTTTACATGTTCCACAATTTTACACTTTTGCCGTTTATTAACGATCCTAGAGATCGTTTATAATTTTGCATTGCTGTCTGCCGTCTGCCTGTTAGTCTGTCCGTCTGTTCCTTTGTCTGTCTGTCCCTCTATCTATCCGTGTGAACGATAACTTTGTTTAGAAATGTCCGAATGCTTTTACATCTCCGTTAGTTATGAACTGAATTGCATGAAATTCAATATGGGCATAGCTTTAGCGATATAATACGCAATGCCAAAAGTTGAGTCGAATCGATTCAAAATTCACAGTGCCCTTTTCGCATCTCGACCATTTATAAACCGAATTACAAACTTTTTTAATTATAAAAATATTTAAATGAAATTTGCTACATAGCCACTTGGAATAAAAGCAAATTTAACGCCAGTTTCAAAATTTGGTTTTGCGCATGCGCAGTGCCAACTTTTTTAGTTATGGAGGCATTTAGATGAAATTTTATACATAGGCACTTGGAATAAAGGAAAAGCTAATGCCAGTTTCAAAATTTAGGTTTGCGCATGCGCAGTTCCAACTTTCTTATTTAGAAAAGCATTGAAATGAAACTCTTCTTATAAACAGAAATTGAAGTAGCACGTCAAAAATGGATTGCACATGTGCAACGCTATCTTTCATATTTGTGGCCGGATTTTTACAATTTTAACAAAAGTTGCATCTTACAAATAGAAAATGAATGCAAGTGGAAATGCGCTTTATGTAAATCGTTTACGATTACTTTTTAACTTATTCTCCTTGTCGCTAAGCAGTGGCAAAAGGTTCACTGCTGATCCCTGTAGCGACCCCTGTCCAACCATTCGGTTTGATCTTGAAGTAGGACATACACTGTTTTCCCAACCACGTGTGACGTGCCCGTTGTAAACGGGATCGTTTTGTCCTGATCGGCACGACTGCGTTGAAGAATTTTGCGCAGGAAGCGCCTGAGATTTCATCCATTTGACCGTCCAATCGGAGAGCTACTAATGTTGTCATGAAAGAAGTGGCAGCTAGTACAATTAAGAGCTTTATTTGGTAAGTTTGTTTAATCTTTTAAGAATAAAACATACTTTTAACTAAGTGATTTAATATATGGTATTAAGAATAGAAGCGAAATAGAAATAACTATATCCCATAAGTGCAACTATTACTACTATTGGACATATGTAAAGAGATTAATTGACTGCAGGAATATCGCGTAGTGTACCAGTTTTTAGAGCTTTTAGTTTCTCTGTTACTACAGGATCCTTCAAAAATTCGTAAGCGACATTTAAGTCCTCTTCTTGATTATTCTTTAGGCGCTAAAACTTAATGATCGTTTACTCTACTTTCTCACTCTGTCTAAATACCTTAATGTAAGGTGCCCTCAAGGAATTTTTACCATAAGCATAACACTTGGGGGTGATATTCTTAAACTTGTCCAAGAACCTTAAAGCTTCTTGCATACCTTCCTCTTCGCATCCGACGGCGCAGTCAATCAATCCGATTTTTAACGCTTTGTCGGTGGTAAACAACTTACCAAGTCCTAGTATGTCGATGGCCAATAGTGTTCAGCATAGTGGACGTGAACCAGGTTGGAGGAACTAAACCTACCTGTTGTTCGTTTAGCCCGATCACGTGGCCTTTTACCATTACACGATAATCGCACGACAATGCCAGTAAGCATCCGGTCGCCATTGCAGATCCCTGAAATATAAAACTACCTCATGGTACAATTCCACCACTTTCCAACATACATTGATCAGCGCGACTGTCGGAAAGGAACTGCCATAGAGTTGCATCCACCGATTCTGGGCGACGGTATAAAAACTTCTGAACCGCATCGGTTCCGGATCACACAGTTCGCTTATTTCGAAACCAAACGAAAAAACTTGATCGGAGGACTGAAAGTTTCGAGATACCACATGGATCAAACAATTAAGTTATGCTTACAGAGGTAAAAACCACCCCTGGGCACATATCCCTTTCTAGACCGCGCAGAACGTTTGAGAATTCAGTTAGAAATTCCAAATTCAGCACATTTAGGGGTGGTCTGTTTAAGTTTGCGGTAACGATGTCGTTGCTATCATTCGCAAATGGCAATGGTGAGACATTCTAATGGGCAATTATGACTCATAGCGTACAATCAGAACCAGAGTGTATTCGCCAGAACAAAAGATGTAGGTACCTACTTTCAACTTTTCAAGTATATACAAAGTGTACAGAGGTTATCCTTATCATCTTGTAGCTTTTATGTGACCTTCATTTAAAATTAAGTTATATACGTTTTGTTTATTCGCATTATTGTACCATTACAACATTTGATATCACAAAACAGACCTTTGTGCAAGTCATTGTTCGTATATTTTATATCTTTTTGTTGATATATTTCCAATACAAGATTAGCATTAGTTATTCGTGCCTATTTTTTCGGATTTTGCAAATTTCCGTCATAATTGGGTATTAATAAATCAATTGATAGTATTTTACATTTATAGCATGGTAAATGGATTCTTACTGGCGAACCTATAAATTAATCCAGTAAAAACTGCTACTCTGCGTAAAATGTATATTTGATCTGTTACTCACGTCTGGAAAATATTACAGATACATTAGTTATGAATGTTAGCAAATACGTCCATAAAACGAATATTAAATGTGCGCCGAAAACATTCCAACCATTTAAATCTGCGAGATGAAATGGAATTTTCCCAATAATAGGCTCCAATGCTGCGTTAATTATATGATAAACCTGAAAAAGAAAATTGGAAAACGATGTAAGCAAGTATAAATTGTGCACAACTCTTGTGCAGATAAAGCGCCATTTTTTTTAAACCGAAATAGCTTAGTGAATGATTGTTACCATTCTTCCTGCATTGAGCGGGATTGTCCCGTTTTCAAATCTACAATCCCTCAAACTCCTTGTTCCGCAAAATGTCCCGGATTGGTCTTATGTTATGCGGAATTCGAGTAAGAGTAAGGTCAGAAGCAAATTTTCTTGCAAGACTTGCAGAATTCTCATGCTGTAGACTTGGTTTATAGTCCGTCGGGTACATGGCTAGAATGGGGAAAATACTGCACTTTTTGATTGGAATATGGCACTTTCTGTGGTAATAGTTAATACCAAAAGGCAACTTTTGAGATAGGGAGCCACTCGAAAATCCGTGCAGGAAACCAAAATGGTGGCCATCAAGATGGCGCCATTAGCCGCAATATATTTTTTTGTATCTCTGCTCCTAATAGTCCGATTTTAATTTTCTTTTTTTGATTGAAAGCTCTTGTGACGAGGAAACTTTTTTGCTATATAACATTTATCTCTAAAACTTACGGATTTAGCACAATTTTAAAAAAAGTGCTTTTTTACGAATTTGAATCACAAGTAAGCTCTTAATTGTATAATATCCCGGTCTTTTCGACAAAAAAGGCCATCGTTTAAAAATGCAATCGATACAACCCCAAAACTCTTTGTATCTACTCTGCAAGTTCGGAAAATTTCAATCCGCCATGTTTTTTTTTTTTGAAAAAATGCGCAATATTTGTTTCATCAAGATCAAGCATTATGAAAATTGAAAGGAAAAGCTTCGTCAATTTTTTTCTCTGAAAAACAGAAAATACACTCTGCTTTTAAAGTAATTAAAGAAACACTCAGTATATCAACTTTAACTCTTACTCTCGCTCTTACTTATCCTATTTTATTTAACTAGTTGGTTTAAGATACGACGAATGTGCAATTTGGAGTGCTTATTTATCAGATCATGGGTTTTTTCTAGGGTTATCTCTCGGGTTTTCTTTAAGAATATTAACGGAATATTATGATTTCCAAGTTTTAGATACCTATTCATATAAGTGGAATCATTTTTATTATACAGGGAAGCCACCTTCTGTAAGCGGACGATAGAGCCTCAATGGTTGAGATTAATGGTAACAGTTTGTTGGTACGAGAAGCCTGAGGGGAAGCCTAAAACGTATTTTTAGGTATATAGGGTGTTCTCGAGGGCAGCCTATACATTTTGATATTTTTTATAGGTATCCCCGGGTATCCCTTTACAAAAGAATTATTTTTGTAGGTCTTATCGGTTTTTGTCGTAATGCTAACCGAGAGGCTAACCGTTTTCCGCATATGCTTTTTATACAGGGCGAAAATTGTATCTTCAAAACATTTTTTAAAGAAGCTTTTTATGACATCCATAATTATAAAAAGTTTGCTACCAATCCATGTACATTCAATTTGGGGTCAGTAGCATACTTCTGCAAGGTCAAAGGGGGATACTGTTTTTAAATAGTTAGCAACCACTTTTTTCTTGACGTAGTGAATTATTTGTCGATACAAATTGATGCAATAAAACTCGTTTTTCAAATAATTGAATTTTAATACTTCTTTAGCTAATCGACTTCGAATCGTATAGACCGATTCATCATCAGACCTTAAGAGTCAGAATATTGTGCTCAATAATACAAATCCTTACGTATTAACATTTTGCTTTTAAGATTACCTCCCTCAGAGAGACCGTTTTCGAGATATTCGCTGTTAAAGTTTAGACATCGCCAATGGATATATTTCTTCCCGACGGCCCAATCACCCTTTGTGAGTACCCTCTTCAGACAATCCGTTCTGGAGGTATAAAGGAATATATCGGATTACGATAAGGAGTCGAGGCGGAGGACTATGGGTGGTAGAAAGAAATTCCTTTGGTTGAGACCTTTCATTAGAGGACCATGAAGGTTAAAATTAATTTTAATTAAAAACAGCGTGTAATTCATGCCCCCCCCCCCCCTAATAAGACAGCGAAATTTTATGGTCGTCTGGCACACCTTCAAGGTTTTTTTAATTTTAAAAAAAATGCGCTAAAAATTCTAATACTTCCGGAAGGTCTACAAGAATACAAAAAATAAAAATAGGGGTTATCCAAGGGGCCCGGCACTATAAAATATAATGAATAAACAAAGAGAAGTGAAATTCTGAAAAATGTGATTAATCGGAAGAACCTAATTAACCTGGTAGAGTCCGAATAAACCGAAGAATCTGAAATATCCGAACATTTCGAAGAACAAAAAATCCGAACAATACGATGAAATATGATGAGGTGTCCGTAGAATCCGAACCATCCATAATGAATCAAAAAAATTGGAAGATTCTGAAAAATCCGAAGTAGAATCTGAAGAATCTGAGGAATCTGAGAAATCAGAGGAATCTGAGGAATCTTAAGAATTTGAAGAATGTGAAGAACCGAAAAATCCGAAGAATCTGAAGGATTTGAAGAATCCGGAAAATCCGAAGAATGCGAAGAATTTGAAGAATCCGACCAATCCGATGAAATCGATGAATCCGACGAATCCGAACTTAAAGAATGATGATGAGGTTGTGAAAAATGTGACCGATCTAGCTACCGCAGATACCACTACACCTGCGAATGTGCCCAAAAGCAAAAAGATTAATAAAAAATCGAATCAGAAAAATGCGTAATGGGGGCTCCCGTTACAAAAATAAAAAATTATCGCCAATTTTGAGACGTTTTAGATCCTCGATTCGTTTGTGAAACTGGGCAATTGCCTTGTAATTTATCACCTACAACTGAAAAAATCACTGACCCACTAAACGCGCCCTGTCTATTCAACTTCACTTATTTACATGCGATAGAATAATTCTATTTACCCTAGAAAAAGGCACTTTGCTATAATAACTACCTTACGGTTACGTTAGTACGCAAACAACCTTTTTAAATGTAAAAACCATTGTATAAACAACAGGATAAAAACAAGTCATCGAGTATTTAATGTTCAAAGGTTAGACTCTATAGCTATTGATGTAACGAGAGTATTATACGATCTGTAATAGGCGAGAGTTTAAATCCCAAATAAATTAAACAAATATAGCAAACGAGCTCCTGGGTGTGGCTATAGCATGTGCAAAACCAATTTTAAACCTGATGTTAGTTTTGCTTTTATTTAAAGTGTATATGTATGAAATTTCATTTGAATGCCTCCATAAATAAGAAAGTTGGCACTGCGCATGCGCAAAACCAAATTTTGAAATTGCCGTTAAATTTGCTTTTATTCCAAGTGGCTATGTTTCAAATTTCATTTAAATACCTTCATAAATAAGAAAGTTTGCAATTCGGTCTGTAAATGGTCGAGATGCGCAAAGGGCACTGCGAATGCTGATCGATTAGGCTCAACTTTTGGAATTGTGTTTTATGTGGCTAAAGTTATGCGCATATTGAATTTCATGCAATTCGGTTCATAACTAACGGAGATGTCAAAAGGGCCTACTTTATTTTTTGGGCTACATTGCCAATTCACGAACTCCGATCTAAAAATTTGATAAACAATCCACCTGCAAAATTTCATTGTAATCGGTCTATTCGTTTATGAGTTATCGTGCTAACGGACGGACGGACGGACGGACAGGCACCGCAAAATTATAAACTCTATAGGAGCTCGTTACTAATCGAGTTATATTCAAAGCTTTATCATACCGTTGACAAAGGCAATAAAAGCCATATTTGTTAGAATCAAAATAAACTTGAAAAAGTGGCATTTTCAATTGGAATCTGAGGTGCAGTTGGCCAAGATGACAATTGACGATGTTGGCATTTTGGTGTCCATTTCTATAACGTATTATGAGTAACTAACGTATTATGAGGTACATAATTGTACTCAAAGTTATAATATAAAGTAGATAAAATTGTCCATGATTGAAAAAAATCACAGACCCTAAATGGGCCCTGTCTATTCACCTTCACCTATTTACATGCGATAAAATCATTGTATTTACCGTAGAAAAAGGCACTTTACTATAATAATACCTTACGTTAGTACGCAAACAACCTTTCGAAATGTAAATGTAAATATCATTGTATAAACAACAGGATAAAAACAAGTAATCGATGAAATAATTTTCGAAGGATATTCAGCTTCTAAAGCTTTTATTGTGTACTCGTGTAGTGTCAAGTTTGTAGTGATGGTGCTAACAAAGGTCTGTTTCTTATTGCACCTCTCTCACTTTATAATAATAATAATTTTTTTTTTTTATTTTTTTTTATTTTTTATCTTTTTTTTTTGATAGCGTTAGATATTGTGGCCATAAATAGTTGTTTTGGTAAGTTGAATTACATATCTACTATTCCTATATTTCCTTAATGTGTGTGAGAGGGTGTGTGTGTGTGTTTTTTTTTAAATATATATATTTTAATTTAATTACTATTATTTATAAAATTATAAAATTTAGGACACGACAAGACCAGACGAACGGCGTACAGACAAACACTAATCGTTACTTGATTTTAATCCGTGCGATTAGTTAACCAGGCTAGACCAGAGTTTTGACAATAGAAACACCGACCATAATACATAATAATAATTCATTTATTCATTCATTCATTTATTTGTCGTAGTTTTACAATAATATGCGGTCCCACTAAGTCTCAGATTTATCAGTAGGTTCCGAACATACCTAAATAAAAAATGAACATTGGTATAAATATTCCTACCCTGTGTCCATTCAATCACATATTGATCTGACTTTGTATTACCGCTTCACACATTTGCATAATATATTATTATGGGCGATAACAGCACTGCATCATCCGCGAACATACATAACTCGCACCTTTCAATTACTTCTGGAAGGTCATTCACGTATATCAGGAAAAGAATTGGACCTAATATACTCCCTTGTGGCACACCAAAATCGCATGGCTTCGGTTCGCTGCATACCTTCACGATGTTATACCTGGTTGCAAGATAAGTTTTCATCCACTGCAGTTGTTTCCCAATTATTCCGCATGTTTCCAGTTTTTTGAGCAGTAACACGTGATCGATTGTATCGAACGCTTTGACAAAATCAATAAAGACTGCAATAGTATATCTTCCTTTGTCCATGTTGGTGTTTATATAATCGTTAACCGTGTTTTGGAGTTGCTCCGTACTTTTTCCTCTCTAGAATCCATATTGCTTGCTATTTATGATGACATTGTCCTCCAAGTACTTCCTTAGGTGACGGACTACGTACCTATGTCTCAAAAACTACTACTTGATTATATCAAGTCGTTTTGATTACCTACTGTCGAAAATGATGAAATAACAACAAATGTAAAATTTTTTCGAGACAACTGTTTTAGAATTTTAGAGCAAATTACTAGCATTGATTATAGTATATAATCAATGTTACTAGCAAGTATGTGGGTACCTAAAACACTCGTAGTACTTGCTCCTTGCTATTTTCAAACAAAATACAGGACAGATTTTCTTGAAAACATCATTGAATTTACAACGCAGCCAAGGGACAATGTCCAATTGCGTTTTTGATTGTGTATAATAACTGTTTTATTCATCTTTATCAAAACGATTATCTTATTACTTTGACCGTCAATCTCAGTCTTACACAATTTAGATCATACCGGATCGTTAGTTAGCTACAACTTTGAGCGGTTGACAATACCAGTGCGCATTAAAATTTACGCTATGTTTTTACTGACTGCGTTTATCGGTTTTCTTGTACTATTCGTGTACTACAAACTGTATTTACCTACTCAGTTTTGGAAAAAGAAAGGAATACCATGTGTTAAACCTTGCATGATTTTTGGAAATTTAGCTCCCGCCGTTTTCAGAAAGAAAACGTTCAGCGGCATAATCCTAGAGTCCTGCAAGCAGTTTGAGTCCCATAGGTACGATTACTTTGGTGTTTTTTTTTAGATTTTGTTGGTCTGCTCTTTGGTATTGCAATTAGGTTGTACTAAAATGTCAAAATGTACCTGCTTTGCAACTCCTAGCCAGGCAAACAGTTTATTTCCCCTATTCTGGGGTTTCTAAAGTTATCTCGTACTAAATTCTTAGTTCTTACCAAAATTAGAATTGTTAAACCAAGCATATGCTTTCGCAGATATTTTGGCTTCTATCAATTTTTTGTACCGGCCCTCATCATTCAAGATATAGATTTGATTAAACAGATTTGCGTAAAAAACTTTGATTCGTTCAGCGATCGACCAGATTTCATTCCAAAGTCCGTCGATCCCTTTTGGAAGAAAACGTTACTCAATCGCGAAGGTAAGTTCTTCCACGAGTAATCGTTTTCGAAGTTGTCTTTTAAGGTAAAGACTGGCACGACATGCGGTTAGTGCTAAGTCCTGTATTCACCGGTCGTAAAATGAGAGCCATGTTTCAACTGATGTACGAGTGCTCCCAAAAACTCGCCGGGCATTTTGCAGGTGAACATGGTACGATTACTGTGGAGATGAGGGACCTATTTACAAGATTCACTAACGACGCTACCGCTACATGTTTATACGGCATACAATGCGACTCCCTAAAAGATAGACATAATGAATTTTTTCTGATGGGCGAAGAGGCTTTTGACTTTACTGGTTTCAAGTCGATACGGTTTTTTGGTTCTAAGCTGAGTCACACTCTAGTCAAGGTACGTCACGATAACGGTTCGAATGTATTAATCTTTTAGCCGCAGATTCTTGGAATAAAATTCATCGATGACAAAGTAAAACAATTTTTTGAACGTGTCACCAAAGAAACGATCGAGTACCGCCAAAGAACTGGTTTGGTGCGACCAGATATGATTCAGTTTCTAACAGAGGCGCAAAAGGGTAGACTGGAGTACGAAGAAGACGATAAAAATGAGCATTCGGGTTTTGCCGCAATCGAGGAATCGGATGTAATAAGATCCGATCGTACGAAAAGGATGCCAATTACTGATGAAGACATCGCAACTCAAGTTTTAATTTTTTTCTTTGGAAGTTACGACACCGTTTCCGTGGTACTTTGTCAACTCACATACGAATTAGTCGCGAATGCCAATGTACAACACAAATTACAAGAGGAAATTAACGCAACGTTAAAGGAGTGCAATGGCAAAATGACATACGACTCACTTATGAAGATGAAATACCTAGATATGGTTGTTTCTGGTACAAATTTGTAGTGCACATTTGACATTGTATATACTTACTTTAACTAATGTTTTCAGAAATAATGCGCTTATGGCCTCCGGCCACTGTGTTATTTAGACAGTGTGTGAAACCATTCGAGATTACTCCCGCTTTGCCACACGAGAAACCGTATACAATTCAACCAGGAGACGAAGTTCTTATTCCCAGCTACGCAATCCACAGAAATCCCCAATACTACGCCAATCCGGATAAGTTTGATCCCGAAAGGTTTAGTGATGAAAATAAGGGCAACATCGATCCTTACACCTATCAACCATTTGGCATCGGCCCGAGACACTGCATCGGTGTGTAATGTCCCACTTATAGGTAATTAACTAATTAATATATTTTTAAAGGCAATAGATTTGCGTTGATGGCGGTAAAGACTATGATACTAAGTTTGCTCGCGCGTTTCCAGATTGTGCCAGTCTCTAAGACGGTGATTCCATTTGTCCAAGCTAAAAACAACATCATTCTTCGTAGTGCGAATGATTATTGGTTTGGATTAAGACGAAGAGATAATGGTTTCTATTGATGAGGTTTCGATCGTTACCAAGAGGGGGAGGGGGTGAAAGTGGAAGGACAAAGATGCCATCTTCAGCTAGCCTTATAAATTTTAGATGGCAAAACACAATTTGTGCTTGGATATATGTATTTGGTGAATTGTAACACGGCTGATCCCGGAAGGTTTTCAAAATCGTAGAAATATTCGAACCAATGACATCATGTTAAGGTCAACGCAGTAAAACATTTTATTTGTTACTCAGTTGTAAACGTTGATTAACAAGACAAAACGCAAACGGGTAAACGTCATGTTTAAACGCTACTGACTTGTAAAACTGACAGCAGACAAAACTGACCTGTAAAAATTTTACAAGTTAGTAATCTAGCAATTTCATTGGCCAGAATTAATGCGAAGTCTCTGTTACATGGATCACATGATATTTTAGACATTTCTTCAAGATCAATTTAAGAACTAATTATTTACGTTTACTATTGTTTACAAATGAGTAACAAATAAAATATTGTACATCATACGCCAGGTAATAGTTTTTACTGGCTCTAGGAGATGACAGGCTCGCCTAACGGCTCGCCAGTCAACTTCTCCTATCGCCAGTAAAAACTCACTTACCTGGCTAATAATGTAAAATACTATTACAATACAACGCTTTCAAATAGACACTATAGCAGTACTACGGTAAAGCATCATTGGTCTATGTTCAATTTTTTGTAATGCTTTTCATAATTTTAAGAAGGTTGAATTAAAATTTACATCGTGTTTTGAATCAATTTCAGTTGATCTTGGAGATCTTGGAGATCTTATCCTCTTATTTTATCTTTCTTCATTATCAATACAGTGCAACCGCATCTTTAGTCTTTAGTACTTGTGCACGAGTCGTAATTGGGTGAATAACAAACTTATGTAGCACAAAGTATGGTAAAGATTAGCCCCACCCATTTAAGTGGTGTGCTAGAACCAAAGGTAGAAATGGATGTAGAATAATAGCACTGCAATTGAGCAACTTTGTGCGTGGTTTGTACTGCGTCATACCATAGTGGTATTTCCATAAACAAAAAATAAACTTCCGTAAAGTTATAAAGAACCCGGGAAGTCTAAAGTTTAAACACTCATTAGAATCAAAGACAACCATTTGTGGTGTAACTAATCTTCCTCAGAAACAGTACAAAAATTTCATAAGACTAAAATTATGCATCACAAACTCTTTCCCTCTCGTAAAAAAATAATGTTTTCTTTTTTTAACACTTATTCTAGATTCTAGTTAACTTTGTAACTTTGTTGTTGAATTGTTCATTCACCAAAGTGTAACTACCATACACCCCCCTTTCTCAAATTTTCCTTTTTAACTCCTGTTCTTTTAATATCCTACCTTCCGAATACAAGGCGCACTTCTTTAGTTATAGATTAACAACGTAGTGTCAATTTTTCCAAATACAGCACCATACACGAATCGCTATAATATTTATTAGATCGTCTAATTCTGCATACTCGCATTGAACAACCTCCCTAGAGAACATACTGTATCTAAATATAAATAAAACACGTAAATCGGCCAGAAATTCATATTGCGGGTTGACATCTAAAACCCGCACTAGGAATAAAGGGATACTATAAATTGAAATACAACATATTTAATTAGGAAACATAATGGAATCTTGCATATACTTCAAAATATAATCAGCATAATTATAAAAGAGCAATTTGTATCTGTAATGCGCTATAAATGACAAAGCCCACGCTGTACGGGAATGTCGTTAATTTGGCAAATAATCTTACACGGTCATATAATTACTAGATGGATGCAATAAACGTAAAGATAAAAGAAGAAAAATACAGCATCTGAATAATAACGGGTTTACCAATAAGAGCGATAGGATTTTAAATTGAAATAAAACACAGTCAATTTGGTCAAATTTAGGTTTGATTGGTTTTATTAGATGCTGTATTTCATGCCATTTATGATTTAAACAAAATATTGTTCAAATGGCCACCGCGGCTCTTTTTGCACTGGCTCATCCGATCGGACCAATTTTCGATGACTCGGTGGATCATATCGGGTGGAATGGCAGCTATGGTCGCTCGAATGTTGGCCTCGAGCTCGTCAAGAGTCTTGGGTTTATTCGCATAAACCTTTGACTTCACATAGCCCCACAAAAAGAAGTCCAATGGTGTTAAATCGCATGATCTTGGCGGCCAATTGTGGGGGCCATTTTGAGAAATCAACGATTCACCAAACTGTTGACGCAATAAGTCCATTGTAGCGTTCGCTGTGTGGCATGTTGTTGGATAATTTCCAAGCGTTGAGGCAACGTGAACTTGTTCATGATGAAATGGCAAGCCTTACTGATGACAACTGACAGCATATGTCAAATGTTTGGCATCCAACATAGCCGCCTTAAACGTTTAAAATCCTATCGTCCCTATTGGTAAACCCTTTAGTTGCGACACTCACAGTAATTCGGTACCTACTCGAAACGTAAAAATTACCCCTGTCCTCAACAAAAGAACAAATACATCTCCCCTAAAATTTCCTTTTTGGTCAAATCGAAGTCGAGACATGTAATATCGACGAGTCGTCGAGTCGATATGGATTAGATATTAAAGTAGTTAGAGCGCCTCGGTAAAAGTAACAAGAAGTTGGTGAAAATTTGGTCACTTATTCTCTGAGAGACGCACTTTCTAATGGTCAAAAGAAAAAAGTGTTCCTATGTGCCGTTTCTGAGATATTTGACAGTAAAAACAGGGTATTTTAACATGGGCTCTTATGGACAGACTCAGTTTTTCTGAGCTAGCGAAGGTTTTTGTAACAAGACTTAAACGACATGGGTCTCATTAGAAGCGAAATTTTGTGACGAATCTAAATATGCACGGAAAAGTACATGTTCATGATGAAATAAGGAAGATATTTACCGCCGAAGCGGCGTCTGTTCTGACGCGGCGGCACGCTATGCAGCACGCGTTTAAATCTGATGACTTTTCCACTAGGTCTAGTATATAGCTGAGCTAGGACAATCTTTTCCTTCTTCTGCTGAGCACTTTTCTTCACAAAAGGCATGGTGTCTTTCAGAAAGAACACCAAAACCAGCGATATTTATAAAGGCCTGCACACGTCTTGTTGACACACTGATCGGATCGAGATCAAGATAGCGGCTGGGGATCTCTGGCGCCAACATCGAAAAACCAAATCCACTACACCGACTTCACGTAAAACGCCAAATTATTTAGTTTCCCGACTTTTACATACGTCTCGCATACGTTTTGATAAAAAATAAATATATTCGTTTAGGATTTACCGCTTACACTGTGAATATTTAGTCGCGGTGTGTCGTCAACAGTTTAGTGTGCAAAGGTTTGAAACAGGGTCGAAAAGTAGGGAGACTAGTCAAGTTGAATACTGTATATACCTTTTTAAAAATCATGTAAGACGTTTGCATTGTGCTGAGTTACAAAATACCACTCATACCGTATTTCTAATTATGTTTCCTTCATAACAACATTTTTTTGGGGACGTTTACCGTAAGTAATAGGTAGGCCGAGTACATCACTTGACTTCAGCCGAACGCGCTCTAACTACTTTAATTTCCCGCTCGTGTAGCGACACAGCGTTATGTTTGGCACTTTTATTGTAAATTATGGCCCATTTGAATGTAGAGTAGAATTTTAGCGGGTAAATTCGGTTCCATAACAAGTACATTGGGACTCATGTGTTTACCAATTAAAATTTATGAAAAAATAAGATTAATTATGTGCATGTGATTGCGTTGTAAAATAAAATTAATTAAAAAACAAACTAGGATTTTTTATTATGGTTTCTATGGGCAATCGATGTGGGGTGTTATTTTACCCATCATCAGGCCGTGCTGAAATATGCATTCATGGTGCATGGTGTGGTGCCTGGTACTAGACGGGTTCCTCCGCACCTTGAACGAGGGGGGAGCGTATACACAGGGATACGCGCGATCGTCGTAACTGGGAAGTTTCCAAACACCGTGAAAGAGCTCATGCAGGGGACTCTTGAACAGGTGGATAGGTGGTGCAGTATCCAAGGCCTTTCCGTTAACCGGAAAAGACCGAGGTTGTTTCATTCACGAATAGAAGGAGAGCGGATCTTGCTGAGTTTTCTCTTCGAGGACGTCAACTGGGTCTGACCAGGTCAGTGTCATCATTGACTCCCGCCTGACCTGGAAAGGGCACATTGAGCGCATAAGCAAAAAGGCCACTTGTCTATGGGCATGTAGAAGGGCTTTTGGTTGTACATGGGGCTTGAACCCTCGACTGGTATATTGGCTTTACACTGCAGTGATAAGGCCAATAATACTGAATGGCGCACTTGTATGGTGGCCTGCCATGCGCAGGGTAACCTACAGGAAGCAGCTAGGAAAGGTTCAGCGACTCGCCTGCCTGGGAGTCACTGGAGCCCTAAAAACCACGCCAACCTTGGCCATGGAGGTACTTCTGGGACTAGAGCCTTTACACTTAGCTGTGGAGGCAGAGGCTCGGAAAGCTTCCATACGGCTAAACGATTGGGACGAATGGAAGGATCGAGGCAGCCTTGGGCACGGGCGGATCTGGGAGGAAACCCTCAGGACCGATCCCCTCCTCGCAAGGAGGGACGTGATCCGGGCTATCTTGCTAAGACCAAAGCGTTATAAAGTCATTCTCCCGGATAGGGAGCAGTGGCTGAACTCGGATTGCCCGTTCCTCAAACCTGAGGGGCTCGTGTGGTTTACAGACGGGTCCCAAACAGAAAGGGGAACGGGCATGGGTATATATGGTGATCGACCGAGAGCCAGCGTCAGCGTCTGTCTCCCTTGGTTAGCATAGCACCGTGTTTCAGGCAGAAGTGTTAGCCAACATCGGTAGACAGGTTCCGATCAGCTACGGCGCTTGATTGCAGGCGAACCCTAGATAGATTAGGTGAGTCTAATAGGGTGAGCTTGATTTGGGTGCCAGCGCACTGCGGAATAGGGGGCAACGAAAGGGCGGACGAGTTGGCTCGCGAAGGCAGTGGTGGGGTCTTCGTCGGGCCCGAGCCTACCCTAGGGATTGCTCCCTCCGTTGTTAGGGCCAGGATTAAAGATTGGTTGACCAGTCAATTCCAGGCTCAGTGGCAACAAGTAACCGGACTCCGACAGTCCAAGGCCTTTCTAACAGGGCCCCTTGGCAAATCGGGGTCTTCTAAGCTTCTAAAACTGAATAGAAGCCAGCTTAGGAAGATCACTGGTGTCCTTACGGGACACTGGATGGTCAACTATCACCTGCATAACATTGGGCTCGCGGAGGAGTCCACGTGCAGGTTCTGTGGCGAGGCAGATGAAACTACCGAGCATGTGGTCTGCCACTGTGACGCTTTGATCAGGGACAGATATCAACTCCTTGGAGACAGATATCTGGAACCGAGGAGGGTGAAGCAACTTTGGCTAAACAGAGTCCTATCCTTCATTGAGGGGAACGGGCTCTGAACTCAGTTGCGAAGAAAGGGGGTTGGCACAATGGGCCTCTGGTGTGCCTAAGTGCTGCCCGGTCGGGCTCCCCTGCGAATAGAGATAGAATATGCATTCATGGGAATTAGGTCACCTAATGAAATTTCAGAGCAAATTGCTAGCAAGTAGATACCAAATGGGTACTTAAAATATCTACAAGATACCTAGGTCTTTTTGAAAACATCATTGAATTTATAATGCAGCAATGAGACAATATATTTTTAGCTTCCTAGCATGTGCTAGGTAGCTATTGCGATAGCCGTTTTTTGAACATTTCAAAATTTCATCAAATGTCGACGTTTTATACCATTTTAAGCAACTTTTAAAGAATAAAATTTTTTCCGTCCGTATGTACGTACGTACGTACGTATGTACGCACGTACGTACGTACGTTTGTTGGCAATTTTCTGAGAAAACGGCTCGACGGATTTTGTTGAAATTTTGTATATATGTTTTAGGCATACCGAACAGAAAAATAACGGGCCGGATTTTTGAAAAAAAAATTTGGAGCGCCGTAACGGCATCGAACTTAAAATTTTTATTCTATTATTTGGAAGACCTTATTTTCCTGTGTACAACCTACAAAAAATTGGGCCGGGTTATATTATCAAAAAACGGAAAAAAAAAATTGTCAAAGTCAAAAAATTGTGTTGCATATGTGCAAAACGCAACGATCTTGTTTCTGAAGCAATTTAAACGACATTTCTATGGTAAGTCCCTTTAATAAAAGCAAACAAAATTCATGCGCAAAAATCGTGTTGCGCATGCGCAGAAATGCAATCTTCTTATTTATGGAACATTAGCGCATACAATTCCACGGTTTTCTCTTCATAGCATGAGCTAGGTACAATGCGAAATTTCATCAAATGTTGACGTTTTAGATCATTTTAAGCAACTTTTAAAGAATAAATTTTTCCCGTCTGTAAGAGCGTACATATGTTGGCAATTTTTGGTTTCAGCTAGGAAGCTATTCTGTCAAGAATTTGACACCTGGTTTTTAATAATAATAATAATTTATTGTCCAAACAGACTATCTATCCTAAATACAGGACAAACTTAAATATTGTTCAATAAAAGTCGCACAGAAATATAGAAAAATTAACAAAAATGTAACAAAAAGAATAATGACAGATTTATAACTAAAGCGAAAGAAAATTGTTAACAGAGTTATACAATAAACAAAATAAAGTCATAAATCAAAATACTGGTAAATAAGAGAAATTGTATTAGTGCAATGGCAAAAGCAAACAAGTTAAAAAGTAATCATAAACGATTGACATAAAGCGCATTTTCACTTGCATTCATTTCCCATTTGTAAGATGCAACTTCTGTTAAAATCGTAAAAATCCGGCCACAAATATGAAAGATAGCGTTGCACATGGGCAATCCATTTTTGATTTTGACGTGCTACTTCAAGTTCAGTTTATGAGAAGAATTTCATTTCAATGTTTTTCTAAATAAGAAAGTTGGAACTGCGCATGCGCAAACCTAAATTTTGAAACTAATGTTAGATTTTCCTTTGTTCCAAGCGCCTAAGTATCAAATTTCACTTAAATGCTTCCATAGATAAAAAGTTGGCACTGCGCATGCGCAAAATAAAATTTTGAAACTGGCGCTAGATTTTCCTTTATTCCAAGTGCCTATGTATCACATTTCATTTAAATGCTTCCATAAATAAAAAAGTTGGCACTGCGCATGCGCAAAACCAAATTTTGAAATTGGCGTTTGATTTTCCTTTATCCCATGTGCCTATGTATCAAATTTCGTTTAAATTCTTCCATAAATAAAAAAGTTGGCACTGCGCATGCGCAAAACCAAATTTTGAAATTGCGTTTGATTTTCCTTTATCCCAAGTGCCTATGTATCAAATTTCGTTGAAATTCTTCCATAAATAAAAAAGTTGGCACTGCGCATGCGCAAAACCAAATTTTGAAATTGGCAGTTGATTTTCCTTTATTCCAAGTGCCTATGTATCAAATTTCGTTTAAATTCTTCCATAAATAAAAAAGTTGGCACTGCGCATGCGCAAAACCAAATTTTGAAATTGGCGTTTGATTTTCCCTTATCCCAAGTGCCTATGTATCAAATTTCGTTTAAATTCTTCCATAAATAAAAAAGTTGGCACTGCGCATGCGCAAAACCAAATTTTGAAATTTGCGTTTGATTTTCCTTTATCCCAAGTGCCTATGTATCAAATTTCGTTTAAATTCTTCCATAAATAAAAAAGTTGGCACTGCGCATGCGCAAATCCAAATTTTGAAATTGGCGTTTGATTTTCCTTTATCCCAAGTGCCTATGTATCAAATTTCGTTTAAATTCTTCCATAAATAAAAAGTTGGCACTGCGCATGCGCAAAACCAAATTTTGAAATTGGCGTTTGATTTTCCTTTATTCCAAGTGCCTATGTATCAAATTTCATTCAAATACTTTTATAATTAAAAAAGTTTGCAATTCGGTTTATAAATGGTCGAGATGCGAAAAGGGCACTGTGAATTTTGAATCGATTCGACTCAACTTTTGGCATTGCGTATTATATGGCTAAAGCTATATGCCCACTTTGAATTTCATGCAATTCAGTTAATAACTAACGGAGATGTAAAAGCGATCGGACATTTCTAAACAAAGTTATCGTTCACACGGACAGATACAGGGACAGACAGACAAAGGAACAGACGGACAGACCAACAGACAGACGACAGACAGCAATACAAAGGAATTGTGGCCACTTTGTCCGTCCGTCCGTCTGTCCGTCCGTCCTCTCGTTTTGCGACGCTACTAGTTCTTTATCTTAAGAGCTATTGTTCCACTTTTTTCGCTATTTGGTTCGTTATGGTGTCGAGTCTTGCACCAAGGAAGGAATTTTTTCTGTACCGCTTACAAAAAAAATTATTGTAAAAAAAACAAAAAACCGTTTTTTACATGTTCCATAATTTTACACTTTTGCCGTTTATTAACGATCCTAGAGATCGTTTATAATTTTGCATTGCTATCTGTCGTCTGCATGCTGGTCTGTCCGTCTGTTCCTTTGTCTGTCTGTCCATCTATCTGTCCGTGTGAACGATAACTTTGTTTAGAAATGTTCAATCGCTTTTACATCTCCGTTAGTTATGAACTGAATTGCATGAAATTCAATATGGGCATAGCTTTAGCCATATAATACGCAATGCCAAAAGTTGAATCAAATCGATTCAAAATTCACAGTGCCCTTTTCGCATCTCGACCATTTATAAACCGAATTGCAAACTTTTTTTACTTATAAAAGTATTTGAATGAAATTTGATACATAGGCACTTGGAATAAAGGAAAATCAAACGCCAATTTCAAAATTTGGTTTTGCGCATGCGCAGTGCCAACCTTTTTATTTATGGAAGAATTTAAACGAAATTTGATACATAGGCACTTGGGATAAAGGAAAATCAAACGCCAATTTCAAAATTTGGTTTTGCGCATGCGCAGGGCCAACTTTTTTATTTATGGAAGAATTTAAACGAAATTTGATACATAAGCACTTCGAATAAAGGAAAATCAAACGCCAATTTCAAAATTTGGTTTTGCGCATGCGCAGTGCCAACTTTTTTATTTTTGGAAGAATTTAAACGAAATTTGATACATAGGCACTTGGGATAAAGGAAAATCAAACGCCAATTTCAAAATTTGGTTTTGCGCATGCGCAGTGCCAACTATTTTATTTATGGAAGAATTTAAACGAAATTTGATACATAGGCACTTGGGATAAAGGAAAATCAAACGCCAATTTCAAAATTTGGTTTTGCGCATGCGCAGTGCAAACTTTTTTATTTATGGAAGAATTTAAACGAAATTTGATACATAGGCACTTGGGATAAAGGAAAATCAAACGCCAATTTCAAAATTTGGTTTTGCACATGCGCAGTGCCAACTTTTTTATTTATGGAAGAATTTAAATGAAATGTGATACATAGGCACTTGGAATAAAGGATCATCGAGCGCCAGTCTCAAAATTTTTTTTTGCGCATGCGCAGTGCCAACTTTTTTATCTATGGCACCATTTAAGTGAAATTTGATACTTAGGCGCTTGGAACAAAGGAAAATCTAACATTAGTTTAAAAATTTAGGTTTGCGCATGCGCAGTTCCAACTTTCTTATTTAGAAAAGCATTGAAATGAAATTCTTCTCATAAACTGAAATTGAAGTAACACGTCAAAAATGGATTGCCCAAGTGCAACGCTATCTTTCATATTTGTGGCCGGATTTTTACGATATTAACAGAAGTTGCATCTTATAAATGGGAAATGAATGCAAGTGGAAATGCGCTTTATGTAAATCGTTTACGATTACTTTTGAACTTGTTTATTTTTGTGGAAATGCGCTAAAAAGAAAAAGACAAAAATTATTGGATCATACTTATAAGGAATTTTAAATTAGTATTAAATATATCAACAGTATCGCATACCGAGTTATAATTATGACACATTCGATAAATTGGGGAATTTTGTAAGAGATTTGTTCTGCAATAGGGTAATTTAAAAGTTAGGAAACGGCTGGAGGAAGAACGAGGCACAGAGAAATTTAAATAATTGTGTAATGTGACACAATCAAATTTCATTCCATAATAATTTGTACAAGAACGACACACTTATTCTTTTACGTCTGCTACTTAAGAGTCTTCTTTACCTAAGCGCAACTTTTTTACATTATAGTGTATAGATGATTATAGCTGCAAGAGATAAGATGAATTTCTTGCTTTGTCAACTCCTGTCTTGGTCCTTAGTTAGTTCCCACCGACACTGTGCAGCGGCGCCACTTGTTACACTCAAATTGTTGATTTAACGCCCGCCAAGATACAGACTTTATTTACAAAAATTATGATTTCATTTTTTGGGGTCATGTTTAGAAGCAACTTACCTAAAAAACTGTCGGTTTACTTTTTCCATAAATCGTCTTGATCGAGAGTAAAAAAATAAAACAGATTAGCGCAATAATCAGTGCGAAACATCTAATTTTTAAACAATCTGTATTCAGTTGCTATAAACTTAAAAAAAAAATAGTCCGAACATTTTGTAGATAAAGGTCTAAATTTATAAAATAGTTCTTTAAAAAAATTGTTTTTGTAAAAACAAATAGAGTTTTTATGGCGGGCGCTCTTATGGAAATTTACATTGGGTGCAGTGGGTACAGAAGACTCTTAAGGGTAAAAGATTGAATATTTCTAGCAGTAGATTTTGTGGGTAGCCTCTTGTAGGGTAGTATCCATCACAGCGAAATGCTACATATTTTAAAAGACGACGTTGTATACGTTCTAGGCATTCTTCATGTTTTTTAAATGCTGGATTCCATACTAGTACACCATATTCAAGCTTGCTTCGTACAAATGTAGAAAAAAGTAGGTAGTATAATAGTTGACAAATTTGCAAAATCTGAACCAATGCGTATAATAAAACCTAAGGTTTTAAAAGATTGCCTAACAATTGTATCAATGTGTAAGCTAAATGTTAGCATGTTATCGAACAGAACCCCTAAATCCTTTGTTTGAGTGTCTCTTTTTAAGGGTGTATCTTGAATTTGATAAATGTATCGGATTAATTGACGCTTGCGTGAAAAAGTTACCACCTTGCATTTACCAATGTTCAGGCAAAGAGTGTTACTCTTAATTTGGTTCAGGTACATCCTGTTTGCGTACACCAATTATAAACACTTTCTAAATCGCTTTGAAGGCTCTCGCAATCCTTGTGGCTTGTGACCCTAGTGAAAATTTTTAAGTCATCCGCAAACAATAATCTCTGAGATGAAATTACGGAGGGTAAATCGTTACTGAATATTAAAAAGAGAAAGGGACCAAGAGTTGACCCTTGCGGCACTCCAGATGTAGGAATAAATGATTGTGAGTCATGCCCGTTATAGGAAACAAATTGACGTCGGTTAGTTAGATATGACTTCATTAAATGAACAATAGGGCAACTGAAACCATATTCGACAAGCTTGTTTAAAATAATGTTATGATCAATTTTATCGAAGGCTTTGCTGAAATCTGTGTAAATAACATCAACTTGCTGTCTATTATCTAGTGCTTCAAAACAATATTGCACAAAGCAAGTCAAATTTGTAACAGTTGATCTATTGGGAACGAAACCATGCTGGTAACTAGACAACTGGGTTTTAAATTGTTGATAAAGTTTTTTGTATAGATGCTGTTTCAAAAACTTTGGAGAAGTTGCATAAAATAGATATGGGGCGATAATTTTCAACTTTAGATGCCAAACCTGTTTTTAATATCGGGCACACCTTAGAAACTTTCCAAACAGCTGGAAAAGTCAAATTCAATTGCATATGATAGCATTTAACCTTTTGATCGAAAAGACTATCTTATGATATGTGCGATGTATGACTATCTGTATGACCCTTTCACACTTGACATTATTTAGATCATAAAAAGTCGCAGTAAGCTATAACGTTGAGCGATTGACAACACAAGTGCGTATTTAAAATTTGCGCTATGTTTTTACTTATAGCATTCATCGGTTTTATTGTACTATTCGTGTACTATAAACTGTATTTACCTACTCAGTTTTGGAAAAAGAAGGGAATACCATGTGTTGAACCTTACATGGTCTTTGGAAATTTAGCCCCAGCCGCTTTCAGAAAGAAGACGATAAACGACATAATCCTAGACTCCTGCAAGCAGTTTGAGTCCCATAGGTACGAATAGTTTGGTCTCATTTTTAAGATTTTGTTGGTCTACTCCATACAAGTCAAAAAATGTGCATTTTATTGGAATTGGGACAACCTAAAAATGATAAAATGCACTTGTTTTGAACGACCAGCCTGTCAATTCTTATCTAAATTCTTAGTTTCTACCAAACATAGAATTGTTTAACCAATCATATGCTTTCGCAGATATTTTGGCTTCTATCAATTTCTTGCACCGGCCCTGATCGTTCAAGATATAGATTTGATGAAGCAGATTTGCGTAAAGAGCTTTGATTCGTTCACTGATCGACCGGATTTCATACCCAAGTCGGTCGATCCGTTTTGGAAGAAAACTTTATTTCATCGAGAAGGTAAATCTTTCCAGCAGCAATAATGTATGAAATTGTTTTTAAGGTAAAGACTGGCGCGACCTGCAGTTAGTTCTAAGTCCTGTATTCACCGGTCGTAAAATGAGAGCCATGTTTCAACTAATGTACGAGTGTTCCGAAAATCTCGCCGGCCATTTTCTGGGTGAAAGTGGTACGACTACCGTGGAGATGAAGGACCTATTTACAAGATACACTAACGACGCTACCGCTTCTTGTTTTTACGGCATACAGTGCGACTCTGTAAAGGACAAACGTAATGAATTTTACCTAATGGGCCGAGAGGCTTTTGACTTTGCTGGTTTAAAGTCGATACGCTTTTTCGGTTCTAAGCTGAGCCCCACTTTAATCAAGGTACCTAAGTCACGATGAGGGTTGGAATGTACTAATTTTTCACCCCAGATTCTTAGAATAAAATTCATCGATGACAAAGTAAAACAATTTTTTGAGCGTGTTACTAAAGAAACGATCGAGTACCGTCGACGAACTGGTTTGGTGCGACCAGATATGATTCAATTTCTAACAGAGGCACAAAAGGGTAGGCTGGAGTACGAAGAAGACGATAAAAATGAACATTCGGGTTTTGCCGCAATCGAGGAATCGGATGTAATAAGATCCGATCGTACGAAAAGGATGCCAATTACTGATGAAGACATCGCAACTCAAGTTTTAATTTTTTTCTTTGGAAGTTACGACACCGTTTCCGTGGTATTTTGTCAACTTGCATGCGAATTAGTCGCGAATGCGGATGTCCAAGACAAATTACATAAGGAAATTGACGCAACGTTAAAGGAGTGTAATGGCAAATTGACATACGACTCGCTTATGAATATGAAATACCTAGATATGGTTGTTTCTGGTACAAATTTGTAGTTTAAATTGTATATACTTTAACCAATATTTTCAGAAATACTGCGCTTATGGCCTCCAGCCGTAATGTTAGTTAGACAGTGTGTCAAAGCGTTTAAGATTAATCCCGTTTTCCCACACGAGAAACCCTATACAATTCAACCAGGGGACGAAATTATTATTCCCAGCTACGCAATCCACAGAAATCCCCAATATTACGCCAAACCTGAACAGTTTGATCCCGAAAGGTTTAATGATGAAAATAAGGGTAACATCGGCTTCTGCACCTACCAACCATTTGGCATCGGCCCAAGACACTGCATCGGTGTGTATAGTGCCCCACTTATATAATTGGTAAAATCAACATAGATATTTTTAAAGGTAATAAATTTGCATTAATGGAAGTGAAGACTGGGATTGTAAGCTTGCTCTCGCGATTCCAAATTGTACCAGTCTCTAAGACGGTGATTCCATTTGTCCAAGCTAAGAACAGCATCCCCCTTCGTAGTGCGAATGATTATTGGTTTGGATTAAGGCGAAGAGATAATGGTTTCTATTGAAGAAATTCCCCACCTGGTATATACGTGCTGCGTATATAGTGTGTCGACAAGTTTTATTTACAATAAGTATAGTGACTGATCTATTCTGTTATTTAAGATATTTATAATAATTTCCCAAATTTTTTTTCTCTTTTCGTTCCTCGCTTTTGGGTTCTGGCAATTTGGGAAAGCAAATACATTTTTATTAAGTTTTTTTACGCTAAAACACTATGACTGTGTCACGACATTCTCCCACCTGAGAAACACCCTTTTTTTCAGAAAGTTTTTCTCACAATTTTAAACCAACCTATGTACGATCAACGACAAAAATAACGATAAAATGAAGTTTACTGCCACTTAGGCAGCCAACCATACACTATATTAAATGGCAACATTGAAATGTAAGTTTTGCGCACTGCCTTGAGACACACGCTACCGTAGGAAAAATTGCAACAGTTGGTAAAGCCGGTAATACGAATTATATTTTGGCAAACTTAAGAGACACATTGATATCTTCAATCTTGTTTTTCTTTCAATGAAATCAAAACTGGTTTTTAAGGTTAATTTTGCAAGACTATTTCTTTAAACAATAACTCTTAAGTTTAAAGGATCCAGTTTTGTTGCACACTGACAAAATAGGCTCACGTAAACGCAGTAAAACAAGAATAAATTGTGCACAACTCTTGTGCAGATAAAGCGCATTTTTTTAACCGAAATAGCTTTTGTTTTGACATCACCAATGGATATATTTCTTGCAGACGTCTCAATCGCTCTTTGTGAGCACCCTCTTCCGACAATCCGTTCTTGAGGTATAAGGGAATATACCCGATCACCATAAGAGGTCGAGGAGGAGGGCCATGGTTGGTAGAAATTAATTCCTTTCGTTGAGACCTTTCATTAGAGTACCATTAAGGATAAAACTATTTCCTAGAAATTCTAATGAAAGAATGAACAGAATACCATGAAGGGTAGAACATGTGCCCCCCCCCCCCATTTCCTAAGGTTTAACTTAGCACCACTAAAGGCATGCGTATGCAAAATCTGAGACCAATTGTTTGTCGTATGTAAAAGTTAGGCACGTTTTATTTTCAACAACAGCATCTCAGGAAATAATTTGTAGGAGGGGGGGGGAGGTAGACCGCGAAATTTGATGACCGTCTGGCACACCTTCAAGGTATAGGCTACCTACTGCAAAAATTCCAGGATTCTAGGACCATTCCCCTAGAAGTAGTTCAAAACGGTAGAAGTGGGTCCGGACAGACGGACGGACGGAGGGACAAAACGCAAACAATAGCACATTTTTTTTAATTTTTAAAAAAATGCGCTAAAAAATTATTATTATTATTTTATTAACATTTCCAGTCCAGGTTAGATAGTTATGGGCCGTTCAAAAATACTAGCAACAATATCAGGAGAAAAACTAAATTGAAGATACCAATGTATTAATGTCTCTTAAATTTGTGGAGAATATAATGCATAAAATCCGGTTTTGCCAATTCTTGTAATTATATACCTACCTGCTGCAGCGTTTATATCAAGGCAGTGACGAAAAAACGCCGAAACAAAGGCGACAATGCGCGACGCCGTGCGGTCCATCCCACACGATTCCCCGTCGAAAAACTTATCTTTCAATGTTGCCATTTTAGATAGTGTATGGTTGGTTGCCTAAGTGGCAGTAAGCTTCATTTTATCATTATTTTTGTCGGTGATCGTACATATTTAACAAAATCTTTGCGGAATCTTAATAATACTGCCACTACGTGTAACTCTCACCATAATCATTTGAAAGTGACTCTGCCTGTTTATCTTTAAGAAATCTTGAACTAGGTACGCTGAACTCTTCCTTTATCATCTCCAGAAAAACAGCTTCGTCATTCAACTGCAGTTCGTGCTCTTCTTCTGGAACATTTGTATCACACTCCAGTGGATACAGTCTTTGGACCGGTTTGAACAGCTCACCACGTGATGTTTTAATTTTCACCTTTTTTCTACCCACTCCACTAAATATTCAATACCGTTCCCGTAGCATACCAAACAAACCTTGGACTCTTACACGACAAAACTCCTTATGTTTCTCCAAAATCCAGTTGTGAACAACTGGGTGCGTACTGAGCAAAATAAGATATCTGATGTATTCGTGTATTTGGTCTATTTGCTACTCTCAGTTCAATTCTGATTAAGCCAAATTCGTCATCTCTGGGTTTCAAACTTTTAATCTGAGTATCATCAATACCATAGGAACATTCTTTTTCCACCTCCTTTAAAATAAACTTTCCTGAACATTTACCTGAACATTAATAGTGTAGGGCTATTTTCTTTACATTCGTATAAGCATTGAGGTCCCTCCCGCCATTTTGAAAACAGTAACTGCTTGGGAGTCCATCCATGAAAGGGCAAATCTGCAGCATTACAAACTCCTGGTATGTGAAGCCAAGGGGTTAATTTCTTATTTCTGATACTCTATTACTTATACACGAATGTTTCCCATTCTTCATTACGTTGAATCCATGAGATGAGTGTGGACGAATCATTCCAGACATAATTTTATAACATGCCATTTAATTTTTCTGCTTTCGAGTGTTTCTTATCACTGAAAATTTTCGATTTTTCGTGGTCTGATATCCCGAAACCCTCGTTGGATAGAACAATCCTTTGTTCTTTTTCAACCTCTGATCGCAAAAAAAAACCTAACAAGTTTTTAAGTCTTATCTCCAATGATGACTCACTATTACGGTCAATGTCACATCATGACACGAACTCGGAAATTAAAGTACTCGACCCCAAAGGTGCCTCGCACTACAATATTTGCTCGTCAGCAATGTATCATTTTCCTGACTTTTATGTAAAAAGATTTGAATAGAAAATGTTTAGATTTTTCAATAAATTAAAAACCACGGAATTGTCTCATTTGCACACAAGTGTAAATCGTGGTTAGATGCTTATCGGGAGCTATAGGTACAAACAGTGGACAACAAGATCAACGACCACAGGCTTCGATAAATTGGAAGGTTATCAACAAGATTTGATGAAATAGCTCACTACGAAGACTTGTTGCAAACAATACGCGAATAGTCGAAGTTCTGGTAGGTAAATTATCCCTGGGGAACGTGGTCCGTTGGTTACATTTTGCGTTACTATATCTGCATCCGGTAATACAATTCCACCTATCTAAATTTATCCCTGTGTCCCAATGAAACCCAGTTATCTTCCATACAACATACCCGGTTCTGAAGCGCGTGTTTTGAAGAACGATTGGATTAGTATTCTACGAAGCCGTACACGGGTCACATATACACTTGGTGTTCTTCTTCTACAAAAAAGTGAAAATTTCGCCAAAAAAGTGAACATTTCTACAAAAAAGTGGAAATTTCTACAAAAAAGTGGAAATTCCCACAAAAAAGTGGAAATTTCGACAAAAATATTTGATGGCCTTTAAAATGATGGGTCACTCGATGGGGCGGCGGGGGAAGGTCAAATTTCTGCTTTGTTGTCGCCGCTTTCACTTTTTTTCGAAATTTTCACTTTTTTGTCGAAATTTCCACTTTTTTGTTGAAATTTCTACTTTTTTGTGGGAATTTCCACTTTTTGTAGAAATTTTCACTTTTTTGTGAAAATTTCCACTTTTTTGTCGAAGTTTCCACTTTTTTTGTCGAAATTTCCACTTATTTTTGGAATAAGAACACCAAGTGTGTGTATGGCCCGTGTACGGCTTCGTAGTATTCAACTATTATAATGTAAACAACTTGCGGATAATAGTCGGAATGAATCTGATATCACTATAATGAGTAAGTACGCCAGAAGCATTCACCGGGTGAATATTCCAAAACCGAACATCCACAATTAACATGGGAAAAAGGTTTTTTGCAGATTGTTGCTCCCAGTGGCGGATTTACGTATAGGCACACTAGGCACTAGAGGGCGGCATTTTTTACACTATATTTATTTTAGGTAACATTTTAAGTTTTAAAATAAGTCCCCTAACAAGTTACAAATGACAAAAATGTTTAATTAAAATTATGAAATAAATTGGAATTGGTAAATAGTTTCTTTTCATATTGGTTTTCAAAATTTCATGTTATAATTTGATTTTTATTTTAAAATTTAATGCAATTTAAAGATTATTTTGGGGCGCATATCTTTCGGTGTGCCTACGAGCGCAAAAAATTTAAATCCACCACTGGTTGCTCCTCATGAGAAAAAATCTTCTGTCGATTGGTGTCATTATAAACCCACTAAGTTAACTAAGTAAAATCACAATCTAAAGCTAAAAATAGGATTGAATGAAAGATGTAAATTTAAAGCGAATTCGGGTTCATTCCTTATTTTTTACTAAATATTTATTTATTTATTCGTGAGAGAGGAGAATCTAATGTGTTTTTTACCCTGTATGATTCGATTAACCACTTATACCATGGAGAAATCACCTAATACAGTTCTGATTGTTCGAAGTGCCTGTTTCTTTCTCGTCACGTGAGGACTGCAGATAGTGCGTGTTGCACAGAAATATTTTATTTTTGCGTTTGCGCGACCGTGGCCACGTAAAGTTAATGCAGTATAGTTTGAATTAAAGAATTTTCCAGGGACGTAACACAGATCTTGTATCCGGACACTTGAACTATCAAAGGTGAATTAATAAAACGTTGATTGTTGCTGTATTCTTATAATTGTTAAATTTTTCTATAGGTTATCGATTTCGGCACTAGGCCATCGTCAGACCTTGCTGAAATTACGTGCTCCTACATCGATAATATCAAAGGTGAACTCTGAAGCCTGACCGTTGAGTGATAGCTGAAGCTCGGATGGTAAAGATTGAATCGCGTCTGATTCAGAAAGTATGAATCCTGTAACATGTCTCCTGCACCTCCATCTTGTAGGCTCATCCTACAAGCTAAGCTGATTGATTTTTTCTTCTGACATTCCATAGAAAGTCGTCCCTTTCCAATACATAGCTTATGCTTATCAGAAAAAGAAAGTGGTTCAATAGTAGTGAATTGCATAACAAAAATCACACATGTCTCTTAGCCTAATGAAGAGGTATGAAACCGATCAATTTATGGAACCAACTTTCCAAAAGTACTCTAATTAGCCAGTACCGTAAAAAATTAAACGCTAATGAGTTATTCAGAGCAAATACCTAAACATTGCCCAAATGTGTATTAATAGATTATTAAATGATTCGGAAGCTTCAGATGGTGATGGACATAACATTAATAGTCGAAAAGAGTAGGCAGTCCACCGCGTACCTATACCTATATTAGAATTATTTATTAGTAGTGCTTGCAGTACCTACTGCTGTGCACGCGCCGTATATTTCGCATTTCCGTTTTGTTTAACTATCACAATCGCACATGAAATAATGAATTTCGGAATTATTTTTCGTGAAGCTAACAATAAAAGTGCGATTTGTGGGGATCGCCAATTTTGTTGCGATGAATAAACGAAAGTACAAAAGCGAATTTTCAATGAGACATTTAATGACAGTTTTCAAATTATGTGACCCCGCCAATTCTGGACGAATTAGTGTTAATTATTTACAACAGTTGGCTGGGACCTACGTCGATGATTTACAGGTAAACCTTGTGTTATCTACCCATCATCCATAAGGAAGTGAATTAGTCGACAAAATACAGACGTGAAGAAATAGAAGTACCTACAAAATTATGAGTAACCTACATTTGTCATGTAATCATTGTTGTGTCACTTGCCTAAATGCGCTTAAGTAGATACTACCATTACGTAATGGTGTGATTGCAATTAACCCAGCTTTTGGGGAATTTGGGATAAGTTTCGAAAATTATTCTTCTTTTTTAAGGTGTGTAGATGGAATTCGAAATTAGAAGCATTGCCAAGGTTGCTCGCTGATGCATGCCTATTGACATTGTTTCAGCAATATGAAATTAGGGATATATTGTTACGTTTTCGCTTTTTAAACAAAGATTAAACAAATTTATTTAATTATTCCAACAAAAGTCGAGAATAATAAAAATTAATGTTCCGATCATTATTAATGATTATGAGGGCGCTGGCAACGTCAAGCGCTACCTAATCCCATGAGAATTTTTGCTTAGTTCCTTGAAGATCGCTGAAGAACCTGAATCTCAGTCTACGTCTGTCGTCTGGCAGTGGACAGAGATTACACGCGGCGTCTTCAGTTATCTTGCGAAGATAACTAGTAAACAGTCCTGTTATGGTTCTTACTTCTATTTTGCTAACATAAAGTACATACATGATACAACTACATTCTTAATTACCAGGACCCCCTTCAGACCAGAAGGTATTTGAAGGTCCTGGATACGGTAACTAAAGTTGTATTTCGAGATGAATGCCAATCCAAATAATAAATAGCTACAATAGTGATAACGTTTATATTTTTTTTCTCTATGGCTATCGATTTCGGCTAGAATTGCCATCATCAGGCCTTGCGTCATAAGACATGAAGGGCTGATGATGGCAATTCTAGCCGAAATCGATAGCCATAAAGAAAAAAACATAAACGTTATCACTATTATAACTATTTATTAAAACTACACCATAACGTTCGAAAATGAAGACATTCATAATAAATAATCGCCTGTACGTCAACGCCGATGGCCTATCACGAGAATGCAATATTCTTTTCCATTAGTGATGTAATAGGATTCGTTACAATTACAAGGGTTGTACGAAAGAATTAGCATTACTGAATTTAAATGTGAAATCTCAATCAATAAAACAAAATACCCCAAATCCTTTGTTTGGATTCGCTTCTTCACAATAAATATAATAGAAAATCTTTTTATGTAAATGATTCTCATAGGTCGATTTCTTCAGGAATATGAAAGTTACTTTAAACAAATCAATCAAATTGAAGTGACATATGCTCACGCGGACTTTACTGTAGAAAATTATGTCGTCTAAAATTTATCTCGTACATGTTTAGCATCTGTTTCACTTTGCCTTGCGAAAGAAATCTACACGATCGTGACTTTCTACTAGCGGCAGTGTGATAAACTAAACCTACGCTTTCGTCTCCTTATGTTGGCCACGGCCACGAAATTGATGCAAAATGGAAGACGCGATTCATACATCTCCACGATGATCATAAATCAGCTATGATCCCTTGATTCCAGAAACCCGCATGGAGTTTGCTCTTCACTTCCACTAATGTGATTTTGTGATGGAGAATACATCCCAAGTGTTGGAATCAAACTTGTTTCCCTCCAAACTCATATTAATAACAAGCACTTCCATATGATTTGTAATCAAATCTGATGATAGCAAGAGGGGTACATCTCATTTTCTTGTAGGATTAATATGGAAAAATATGCACCAGCAAATGTTTTAACGCCTTCCTTCAACGTTCCGCCGATGATCCAAACCAGATAGCCTCTTTTGTTTCTATCTTAACTATCCCTGTATGAAATTGAGAAGATACGAGGGTAGTAATAAAAGTACAAATCCAAAAGAAATATTTCTTTATTCAAACACCAAATGGCATACATAAAAATTGTCTCGGCAATATCACACAAACACAAAATACTTCCCCAAATACTCAAAGTTATGAATTGCTTTACTCATAACTTTTAGTAACTTTACTGTACAATTGAAATTCCCCAATTTACAAACCCCCAATCAAGAATGAACGACTAACAAATTAATTACTGAATCTTAAAACAACTTTCCACAAATAAATTGATATTCCGGACATAAATCCGCACGTATAGGGCCAAGTACAAGTAAAACATGTAAGGCACCTCTTACCTCGAATAACATTAGATGTTGACGCCAAGAAGTGAGTTTAGTTCTCGCATCCAAAACCTGAAATCAATCAAAAGAAATTGATTAATGCCTGAAGGGCCTCGCTCTGCTCGTAATCTGCTTCTATACCCGATACGGTACTTAACCATGATGGCAAAGATACTGAGTACTATATTTTTTGTAATTCAGTGTTTTACGATTTTCAAAGCCTCAGTAATCAGTAGGCGGTTAAAAACCAATTCGAACGATAAAACATTTACCTCCAATAAACCAAAACAAAAACTCTTGTTTTTCATAGCCCAATGCGTGAGCTTAAATAAATCAATTTGAATAGTAAGCCACGAAAGCCATATTGGAAAGTATTAAAACAAAATAAAATGAAATAACATCTGTCAATTTAGTTCATTGGCATTTACAATTCTGTTGTTCATTGTTGATTAGTTAAGTTAATTTGTTAGGAAAATGGAATTTGATATTTTAAACGGTGATGTTCTGGTACGCATCGTAGAAGAAATGTGGTTTCATCACGACGGTGCCCTACCTCATCTCATTTTGCTATAAACGTTAAAGAGTGACCGAATCAATCATTTACTGGGAGGTGGATAGGTCGACGAGGCCCTATAAATTGACCAGCGCGCTCTCCAGGCCTTACACCACCTGACTTCTTCTGACGGGGATACGTGAAAGGAACTATATATGCAAAGAAGTCCCAACAACAAAAGAGAATATGAAAATGCGCATTCGTAATGCTTTCCCATCCATAATGCCAGCTACGCTTCGTCGTGTCAAAGAATGATTTTCTTAACCCATCGACAAATGTTTGATCTTAAACATTTATTGAAATAATTGATATTTTTCTCTTTATTTTAACTTAAACTTTTTATTTTGATTTTTACCGTTTTTGAGTTTTTGTTTTGTTTTATTTGAAGGAAATTTTTTATAATTTCAATTTTTTATAATTTTTAGTGGCCTACTACCTAATTACTTACTGAGAGACTTTGAAACTCGAAAAACACTGTGAATTATTAGAAATTGTTCAATTACAAAAAATATGTAAAAGATAAATACCGACATGCTTATATCGTTAGAAAGGTAATAAAATCCTACATTTCATGGAATAAAAAAAACTGGGTAGTTCCATTTAAAAAGATTACATTACCTTTTATTGAAATTTTGAAAATTGACGGAGTGATTTCTTTTAACACAAAATAAGTTTAACTTTAGACGTTCGGCGTATGTTAGTACATTTCATGATTAGTAATACACAAAGTCACACTAAAATTGACCAACGAATCAAAATAGGTAATAATATACAGGTGGTTCTATTAAAAAAAAGCAACTTTGATATAAATCACCCTGTATAATAATTGCAATTTCGTTGAAAATATTTTTAGGTTTTACCCTTAAAGTTCCTTCCACATCCCCGGACAATAAATTTTAAATATGGGCGTTAATAAACCCTGAATATTCCATCCACACACTAATGGCCCACCCTATACAGGAGATAAAGTACAGGGCTACCAACTAATTTGTAATTTTGATTAAAAAAAACAAAGATTAAAAAAATACGTTTGTTTAAGATATCTAGAGGGCAATTTATGATGTGTCACTCGATTATAATTTTAAAGTGGGTGTAACTAGGGGTGCGGGAGTGAATGCCAAAACTTCAATTTTTGAATGCTATCAAAATAAAAATTACAATTGGTGGTTCGCTTTGAAATAAAAGTCCTGTATTCAAGGATTCTCGACGTTGGTAGGTATACGAGGCTGAAACCCAAATTATTTGTGACGCTGTTACGCATCAAAGTGATTGCTCACATCGGTAATTGCATAAAAATGGAAAAACGTAACAAAACAAGCGCCGCCCGGTAATGGCCATATTATTTGCATGAATATGAAATCGGAAACGTTCACGTAGATTAAGCCATACAAAAGTCGGCAGGCTTTACGGTTGAAACATTTTATGGAATGTCGAAATGCAGGTGGAAGTGGACGCATCACACGTACACGATTACACACATAAAAGGTTCAAGTCGACATTACTACGTCGGTACTACGAGAAATTCTCACCCTTCGAAGCGTACTTCCCAGCACCAACGTTCATTTAAGATGATGGTAAATTGTTACTTAAGGCCCGGTGCACATGAGCTGCACAGTAATCGAGCCGCCGAGATTGTTTTCTATCAAGATTGTCAGAAATGGGCGAAATGCACAAAGGACGCCGATATTTATCGAATACCCTGCCTAATTACTCCCAACGTATTTCTAACCATAATATGAGCTGTACATGTATAATGCTGTACACAAGCGCAAAAAAAATTGGCTTTCAGGAAGTTCTTGGAAGGATTTTCAACCATTCTTGTTTCTTCTGGAAACCCTCGAAATATTTTGAAAGCCTAAAAGTAGTTTACGACAGACGAACGGAGAGAAATCTGTCTCAATAGCGTATTATTGTATTTGTAATGTATTTATTGAAAGATACGTTTTAAAAAACTACGTAAAACGCATTGAAAGCTGTAGTAAGTGTCTGGTAAGTTCTGGGAAGCGCCTAAGCAGCTCTAGGATGGCACTAAAACCATCCCTCACGTCTTCAATGTCTCTAGAAAGCGCTTAACTTTCCACAGAATTCTAAGCACTTTTCCAGAGAAAGGCAAAGGCGATGTGAAGCACGGAAAGTACATGGCATTTCATGAATATTGATGAAAAAGCTCTAGAAAGGACCTAAAAAGTTATGAAAAGTACATCGAATGCTAGGGGTCTAAAAAGTTCTAAAAGGAGTTTCTTGCAGAACATATCCAGGATCAAATTAAATTAAAATTGTGTTTATTATAGCTTTCCACACATTGCAACCTTCCTATTTACTACGTACACAACGGCCGGCGGGACATTGTAACTGTGCGTTATACGAAATTGTCGTCCTGTTGTGGAATATTGCATTCACACACAATATCCACTTTTACAAACGATCACACTTTTTTTAAATTACGTACTTTACGTAATTGTTTGTTAATGACCGGACATTTTAACCTGACCTGCAACATTTTAAAGTTTGAAGTTTGGACATATTTCTTTATTTCTTACGTCATCGAATAAACTAAGCTGACGTTAGGCAACCTATCGTACGTCTCTGTTACTCCAGTAAATATACCAAATATAAATGTTTCCCGTTGTTTCAGGAAATGGACGGAATTCTTCGCCAACTTGACCCAAACGGAAGTGGCTCGTTAAGCTTTCAGGAGTTCTCGTATGGGGTAAGGTCATTATTGAGGCGAAGGAAGCCGACTAACTTGTGGAGCGTAACAGGTGGGTAGTATCTCATTTCACGTATTTGAGGGATGTTTTACTTTTCCTAAAACAAAAACGATGTCATTCTAATGTTTAAATTTGCATAAAGCGTAGATATGCCATGTAATCATTGGTCCTCCGTCCTGTATCACGTAAAGTCAGTGACCGTTTTCCCATACAGTTTTGTCAAACAGCACTAAAAATTTAGATTTAGGTTCTACCAGAGTAAATTCTTTGGTTCTACCATTGAGTAATTTTCACTCAACGGTTCTACCATTGAATAGGTACCTATAATTACTTATTCAATGGTTCTACTTACCTTCTTCTTAGTTAACTCTGTACCAGAGGGGATAGTTTATAGAAGTAGTTAATAGCCAATTTCCTACACAAGATTTTCACGGTTGTTTTCATCTTTTCTTTGATTTAATTTTTGTTTTGTATTTTGGCTTGATTTATATTGTTATCGTATTTTCCAATGAAATTGGATGAGCTATTGCAGCCGCTTTTTCTGTCTGTCTGTCCGTCTGAGGCCTGAACTACTCCTAGTATTTTCTATATATTTAGTTCGTTCCTTTCGCATTCGGTAGCTTATAGCACTGGTACTTTAGGAAAAAAATGTTGACGATTAATGTCAATTTTCTCATGCATTGCGAGATGTATTTTGTTGAAATTTTAACCATAGATTCTTCTAGTAAAAGCAAACAACAAATCAGTACCTAAGACGTCACCTAATGTGACTTAGTTGCGGTAAGTGTGCTCACGTTTCTCCTAAAACAGCATATTAGTAACTCGAGCATACTGGACCAAAAGGTATCCGTGTGTTGAGTGGGGGAATAAGTCTCAACTAAACGCATCATTCAATTCGAAATACCACAAGGATCTATACTGCCACAAACTTCATAAAACTATACATTCACAATTAAATTAAGTACCTATAAATCACTTCCAACTCAAACGGAAGCTAACGGAATGGGATGGATAGACTGACTCGTGCGCCACTTGCGGGACGTGGACTTGCCCCTCGCCAAGATTATGGAACGGCTGCCACAGATATCACGTCGGAAAAACGGTCTCCAGAGATCTAGCGCGCAGCAGCGATCGGCTTCTGGCGAACGACCTGAAAGCATAATTACGGCACTCAGACACGGTAGCGATTGTCATAACTGGAAGCACAAAGTAATTAGTGGTATCTACGGGAAAGCAAATGCAGGAAAGCGAAACGCCCCCTTCCCCTTATAAACAGTAACAAAAAATTTATCTGGCAATTAAACCGAGCGGTAGAAATTTATGTGCAAGAAAAGGCAAAAGTGGCAAATACTGTGCGGTAAACTTAATGAAAAATAAATTTACGGAAAGTAACTAAAATTAATACTTACAAGTCACTATCAAAACACCAAAGATATTATAAAATTCAACTATTTCATAGAGGGTCGACGTTTTTCTAACCGATACAGCGTACTTGGTTATGTACATCCAAAGATTAACACTTCTTTAATTAATTGTGCGGCCTGCGGACGTCCTAAAATCTGTAATTGGTTTTAAAATTCAAATTAATTAAGAGCGCTTCTTTTGATATCCCACACGAATATGCGGAATGCCGTTTACTGCAACACATTTTTTAGCTATTGTTAATTGCACTTACTTAATTGGCCGCATTGAAAGTTATAAAATCGGTTGTCCAATGTAGACTTACATGGCTTTGAAGTTTTAATGCTCGTTTTAGATTACCATAGGACACAAAAACCTGCTAATAATGACCTAACCTAGTTGAAATTCTAAAATATTAATTTTCCTTTATCTTCTAAATGACAAGAGCTTCCTAACAAAAGTAGTTGAAATATCTTCCCGGGAACGGTTGCAAACTCCGAATTAATTGCAGCTTTATTTACGGTAGCGGCTTTAATTACATTCGGCACGACACTTTTCGTAACAAAGTGTCTCTAGATACCGAGTCTTCATATACAGAGTGGTCACCCAAACTGGTGGAAACTTAAAGGCGGAAAACAGATGCTTTTTTACACACAAGAAAAATTGGGAAACTTGTTCTCAGACAAAGCGCCAAATTTGAAGGTCCCATCATGATCAAACTTACCGGAATTATATCTTTAAATCAATAAATACTGTCAAATTCAGGTAATACATCAGCTGCTTTATTTATGATGCAAATGTTATATGTTACAATTTAAACAATAAAAACAGTTCCATGTAATTTTCCTAACTGAAAAATCTTAAATCAATACACAATTTGAACGAATATTCTAATGATAAATTGAATTATAATTTACCCCAAAGTTTTACGCGCAAACAATGTCAAACGATTATCTTGTTCAGGGTGGTGTTGTAACGTCACACATGTAGATAAACGGCTCCAGTTTCCACAATTTACGGAACAGAACGACGACAAAGGCAGGATTATGACAACAAAGGCTTCCTTCCAATCTTACATGCTTCTCAGCAATCTTCGATGTGAACGGCAAATGCTTCGTAAATAATATCATCGTGTTAACGAAAGCTTTCCATGAAATTGCGGTCCTTTTCGTTCATGAAGTGGAACGTAAGTAGATCAACGTAAATAACTCTTCTAAACTCGCCGATTGGTGTTAAAGGTTGTGTCTACTCGTTAATCAATTGCTGATATATATGGAAAAGCACTTGTGGAACAATATTTAGCACTTTTCCACTAAATACTGTAGTGTACTTTGACCTGTATAAAACACTGTAATTGTGAAAAGTTTAATAATGATTGTGAAAGCTCGGAAATTTAGGTCCAAATAAATTACATTGCAAAAATAAATATTGAGAATGGTAGTTCACCGAATCAAAATAGAAATAGGCTGGGAAAAAAAGAACTTATTAATAAAAAAACCAGCCGTCAAATTAATATCAAATTGTGTTGTAAAATTAATTGTTTGTAATGATGTGAATGCGTAACATAAGATTATAACATCACAAAAAGTAGCAGGTAAACTTCCAGAGGTAACATACCTATAGGTTAAAAACAAGTTTTGGGAATTATGGGTCAGGTAAGCAGGTACCAAGATTCTAAGAAAGGGTTATGTACACAGGATGTGGCTCATCTTTGGTGAAATTAAGTCCTTTTGATAAAAGTAAAATGGAAAATTACATGGCCTTGTAGGCAAATTTGACTAAAAACAAGATATGTGGAAATTATTGAATCGCCACTCATTTATCGCACATAGATTCTAAACTGAAGAGCTTTGACTAGCGTAATCTCGCCCCCGCAAGATAGGTAGCGTCGCCCCTCGTTCGGGGTTTTGAGCCTACAGTTGAATGCCGAAGACAATCACGGAATTAGGTGTCCTAGCTCAATTTTGACTACAGTTTTTAACACCCCCGTGACCGCTTCATTCACGGAGAAAATTGTTAGTTACAAACAACAAGTCAGTACATACATCAAACGAATCGGTAATTTCCACATATTAAAAAACATGTCATTCTGTGTTGCGGTTAAATCAAGTAAATTTCAAAATCAAAGATTGAAACACACAAAAAATATAAAATTCGGCATACAGAACACAACATTGGACCTTACTGTCAGCTGTAGTAAGCAATTTAAAACCCACCTAAAACCGGTGTAACGCGTTCTTTGACACATTTCAAAAAACGATAAAATCAAAATATGAGTCAATTATAAGAGGAGGAATTAATTAATCCTTTCAGCTAAGTTAATATAATTTTCTAGCAGATTGCGTAATTAGGAAACTTAATTCAATTTCCAATTACAAGTAATTGCAGCCGAACGCATCGTTTTGCGCGGCTTCATTTTCATTATTAATAATAAAGTACATATACAAATTTGTAACTCCTCACTTTAATTTAATAAGTCCGTTCCGCGGATTTATATAGGATTATAGCTACTTGCAAATATTATAACTCTAATCCAATTACCTAATGTTAATTGAAAATAATTTACCTTGTAGTGAAATTCCTATAGTGGATTCGCACTGAATATAATTTACAAATGCACATTTCTACATCTTTCCGCTATTACCAAGTATGCTTGCCTACCTCTCGAACGTTTTTTTTTACAAGTTCCATTCCTTGAGAACAACATAAACAATCAGGCATGCAAGAAATTTAAACTTTTCGCCATTGCTTTAAGCTCATAACCGAATTCTGTTTATGCCCCGCGTCATAAATGATTAGTGATCGTATAAGCTAGCGACTCTGTTTTGTTAGAAAAAACTGGTTTATTCGGAAAAAGAGCACGTTACGCATATTAGTAATAACGAGGGTCCAACATAGATGGCCGCCATAAAAAAAACTTTCGTCAACGAAGTTGTCGTTCGTTATTAATCCTCTTTTAAAATTCCGGTTAAAGTTAAAGATTCTTACTGCTTAATTATTAATTAACAAAGTGGATACTTGAGTATCTCAAATTTGATTAAAATCGACCCCACTTATTTTGAGATTTTAATTTTTAAAGTGAGCGGCGGACTGGATATTTTTCTTCTATGTATAGTTGACGAAAAGTTGGATATACCTACTTAGATTTTATATTTAACCAAAATTTCTCAATGTGCTTCATACGTAATTTTTAAACTTCATTAATGTTTCGTTAATGTTCCCGAGGGGAAGGTTTTGTGTTTTACTCATTACCGATTCTTCATCGCAAGTAATTAACGGATATACCTACTTAATTAGTTGAGGGCTGCGTACCGCGCAATTTTAATTGGGGTGTCTTCGCCTACATTAGAAACCTAATCCAGCATTCCACTCGCTATGAAACTAATATTCTTACCCTTGACATAAACACTGCCTTCAAGTATTAATTTCCAATCCAATAAATCTAATTCAATACTTCATTACTCTATTTCAGCATGAGTAATAAAGTTGACCTTTATTCATTATTGGCAGCAGACTTTTGTGAATGTGTACAACAAACGACTTTTCTCCCAAGAAATTCCGGCACAGGCACACAGGTAAATACTCAGGTGAAATAAAGAAAAGTGCGCAAACGCATTGCTACATAGAGGCTCCGACTATTATTGCCATGCCACTTGCTTACTTCAGTTCAATTCCACAACGTGTCAGGTGAATAACGTGTCTTTCTCTCCGTTTGTTTTTTTTCGAATTTTGTGTTTTCTTTTTACCGGCTCGTTTAGTTCTTTATGGATTTGCGAAACTGTCGCTCGGTGATAAGTGTGTGGGGACCTTAATCGCTTAAGATTGGATAAAAGTCGCATCTTTACCCACCTGCATTCCACAGGTTTGTTTTTAAATCACCGTAAATTCCGTTCGTCTATAGTCAGGATGCCTACCTGTCCCGAATACCGTTACGTATCCACTTTTTTTCTAAATTTGCAAACAACAGCACAATCATGAAAGATCTAAAAAGTAGCGCTTCTTTAATCGTAAAAGAAGACAATTAGCTACGGAAGAATTCGCATTCGAGAAAGCGCAAAAGACTGATGATTGTTTACCACTTATTTCCGATAATTTATTGTAATAATGTCAATTTAATTCGCAAATCACAACTGCTGCCGCAACTAGCAAATTGAATATTCGAAACTTTCTCCATTCGAGAATTCGCCGACATTGTACGTTTGTTTGTAAGGAAAATTCCTGATAATTAACATTATTGATTAGTCACGATTTAATTGAAATTGAAGGGCTACTTTTAATTGCTTTGTGTTTCAGGTAATTTAAGAAATCGAATATTAGGGACTGTCAGGAATCAGGATTGAATTCCCGCGCGTTTCGCTTAATTCTTGCAGTGTGAAATGAATGGAGTGAGGGTCAACGAATAGGTATTCCGAAAGGCACATGCGTGGGAAGTTTGACTTGTTGCAAATTTCTCTCCACCTACATTTCGATTATTAAAAAAAGGCTAAATTCTTTTGTGTCCGCGTATTTTTAGCGCTTTTACATAGTTAATCTATGGCTTTTATAATTTATTACCAACTAGTGCTGGTGGCTAAACAACTGTGTTTCTACTGATTTTGTTTTTAAAATCTGTGCCATTTTAATTATACCCGGGAGGTAGTGTATGTATGCACCAACATCGGCTCGTATACATAAATCACTTAATGAGCTGACCGGTCCTGGAGAGTGGAGGGAAACCCGATCTTTGTCGTAAAACAAAAGCATTTCGGTTAGGTATGTTGAAATGCAACTCCGGCAAAATGTGGATAATATAAACTATGTTACATAATTCAATTGTGATTAGTTTATAATTTAATTATTAGGTATATTGGCATTTAAAGTAATTGTATTTCTAGTATTCGTTCGTTCGAATTAAGTAAAATTTCTTGATTTTGGTGATAATGGTGCTGTTCACAGTGGAATTTACATAATACAGTGTTACCTTTTTAATCTGCAACAGGTGTGGTGGAATTAACAAATTGTTTGAATTACAATTACCTAATAGTAGGCTAGGTACGATATAATCATAAACGTGTACAGGGTGTTCCAGATGCCCTTTACCATAGCACCCTCGGCCATTGAATTTATAGATAGTTATAAATTCAATGCCTCGGCCATGAAATTTTGTTAAGTGGAATAGCACATAACTCGAAACATAAAGGTGCTTCTTTATTGTTGCAGTTTGTACCAATATGGCGGAATTGGCTGATTCACGAGGTGACAGATATTTATAAGCTACACCGGCCCTTAAAGTTTGGTCGAAATCGGTTCATAATTATGAAAGTTAGAGTGTTTCTTGGAAGTGATATACAGGGTGTTCATTTGAAAACTTCCCAACAGGGATCTATTGAAAACCACTGATTAAAGGAAAAAACGCCGAGACTCGTCAAAGAATTTGTCAAGGGAGACAACTTTAACCAAAAACTATTTCACCCTCTGCTCTCCCAGGGTCCTTCCCGAGGTCATTCCCTTAAAAGTTTTAAGTGGTATCGAGTAATGGCTTGTTTGAAAGATCTTTCGAAGTCCTTTATTTTGATTTTTTAAAATCGCTCGATTCGTGTTCGAGAAAATTAGACAAATCCGTGGTGGGAAGTTTTCAAATGAACACCCTGTATATAATCCTATAAGCCTATAAATATACTGGTACTACTATTACAATAGGTAGATAGAAATCTACCTAAAATATAACAGGAGTCCGTAAGACTCAAGGAGCTTTGAGAGGGAGTTAGAGAGATGTATCGTAATACTATGCAGCGCATGAAGATTTCATGATATTGAATAAAGTATAACTCTCGCCAGGAAAGATTGCCGGTCACAGCACACCTTGTGTCGATTTACAATCTATGTTTTTCTTAAGATGCGAGCGACATCCGGAATAGGATGGTGCTAAAATGTTGAACTAAAAGACTTTTCGTTCAACATTGGCACGATCCTATCCCGGAAGTCGCTCACATCTTTAGAAAAACACAGATTGTAGACCGGGATCAGGTCTTCTGTGACCGGCAATCTTTCCTGGCGAGAGGTTTAGTGTTTTTATTCAATGATAGTAGGTCTCGTGGAAGGTATAGTGAAATGAACATTAAATCTTTTTTTTTCTGGGGGGTATTCCGTACCCCCTAGACTCACCGGTTTTACAGTCTTGCTAAACGTGTAGTCCCATACCACTTTCACCATGATTTTTTGAGAAGACACCATCGAACGTAACTTTCGAATTTTAAATTGTACCTATACATATTTTCTTTTTTGAGTTTATTGGGTGTTTTTGGAATTTTGCTATTTTTTCAAAATTATTCAACATTTTAAGTTTTTCTCGAATTTTTTGAATTTGCTGAATTTTTTTTTGTTACTTTTCTTGATTTTTGAACTCCAATTTGAATTTTTTATAAAACACAAGAAATGAAGTTATTTTGCGGAACTGCCTAATGTAGCACCGGGGAGGTATGGAATATCGGCCACTGCACTACAATTACATTGTCCCCGGATTATTTAGCGGTGGTAACACTTGATTGATTCTTGAAAGGGACCATCCTCGGGACCATCGAATGTAACAGCAGAAATCTGGGTGGTAGGGAATTGTCTTGGGAAAGGAAAAAATAAAAAATAAAAGTATTACTTCTATGGTTTTAATGCTAAACCGGTATATTAATTGCTTACTAAATCGCAAGTTTGAAATTAATTCGGGAATTAATTAATTAAATAATAATTTCCACACTACGGCAATAAAAATAAAACAGTAGGTGTTGGAATCCTACGTACGCTATGGATGAACAGTAGGACCGGCGAGTATATGATGTCGTTTCTTGTGGTTTATTTTGATGTTTAAATTTAATAGTAGTAATAATAATAGTTTAATAATTGTAGCCCCCTCTTTTGAACGGCACCCAGGGCACGTGCCTTGCCTGCCCCACCCTAGCTACGGCTACGGCTCTGCTTTAAAGCGGTATATTTTGGTGTTAAGAAGAGAATTTTTGAAATAAAAATTGTCTAGTTTAAATACGGAATAATGCATGTTTAAAGTACGCTTAACCAAAATTGTTCATGACTTTTGCCATTATTCAAAACACATTACACGAAATTTCAGTCTCCCATCATTTTATGTCTCTTAACTTAGCACCCCCACCGAATTTTTTTTAACGTAATTAGGGTCATTTATAATAAAGTGCTTATTTATTGCTATAGTGTGGAACTCGGTGTGGAATTTGTTGCTCCGTCCATTTGGAAGAATTTTTTTCCGAAATTGGGGTTTGGGGTTAACAACTGGAACCCCCACAAATGGGTAAAATGTAGATATATTTAGACTTGAACCACTCTATATTAATTGCTTAATAAAGTGCAAGGTTAAAATTAATTGCTAACTTGTTAATTAATTGGAAGGAAACTGTGCGGAGATATCAGCTACCCTTAGGAGTAACTGTCTCTTCCTCCTTTCTCCCTCCTTTCCCAAATCTCATTGATTTTAAAATCTGGAAAGTCGCTTCGCATGAATCACTGTAATCTTAAAGGCCTGAGTGTCTATAAAACTCTAATTGGAAAGTCGATCTTGTGTCGTAAAACAACGCACTTCGGTTGTGTTGAAATCCAACTCCTGCAAAGTGAAAATTATTATAACTGTTACATAATTCAGTTGGTGATGTAAATGCAATTGAATTGTTTTATTGGTGTTTAAAATAACAACATTTTATTATATTTTTCCCAATCGTTCGTTCGTGTTTGTAAACTGTCTTCATTGTTCTTGTTCAATTTTTCTCGAGATTTTTCGTTTTCGTCGAGCACTGACCATTTGTTGTCATAACGTAATTTATATGTATTTACGACTGTATTTACCAGAAATTGTATTTGATCATTCACTCTGACCTTCACTCCAAACATTTTCCTCACCTCACAGTATTTGTTGTTACTCAAAGTGAGTCAAATACAGTAATGGTATTCACGGATTTTATCCGCTTTGTGCTGTTTTGCACCCAAAAATGAAATTTCTCCGTGGCGTCTTTGTAACTACAAGTCACGTTCCCCAAAATTTGCGTTTCTTGCTTGTTTTTCTCGACAACTATAACAACGCAGAAAGATTCACCCTGGTTTTTTGGTTTTGGTTTTTTGGTGATTGTTATTTCAAAATTTACCCCAAGATGGTGCCCGCTCCCTCATAAAACGAGGCTAAGAACAAAGTTATGGTCGTGTTAGCGCTATCAAAAAACATAACGCTCTTTTTGGGTCAAACGTAAAATGGTAAAGCCAAAATTTAAAAATATTAGTTCCTAGATTAGCTCGCTTGAGAGACGAGGGAAAATCAATGCATTGTGAATTTTAGAATTACCCGAGGAATTACCCAATACCCAATTACCCAAATCAATATTGATTCGATTCACAATTCACAAAAGTTCAAAAATCTGTTCGAATTCAAAATGATTAATAAGAAGCAAGGTATGAACATCGGATAATTCGTCGGATAATTAGCAAGAGTAAAATGAAAAAAATGTGGGGTTTCTTTGCAACGAGCTTTGCAATGTACCAATTTACAAGACTATACTAGTAAATTTCAGCACAAAGTGTTCAAATTGGTTGCGGTTTTCAATATTGACATTTTGATATCCTAATGTTAACTTATATCTTTTATTAGGTATAAACCTTGAAACATTTAGATATCAACATTAATTACAAATAACTTAAGCACTAAAATTATACTAAGCGATTAGAATCTACTAAATATAAGTAAACAATTTTAGACGCGTCTGTCAAATTAAAGAAGATGTACGTAAACGTGTATGAGGGGTCATGTTTAGCTTACCTATTTAAAAAAAAAACTTACAGAGAACGGAAATTCCGACGTGTCGGCGGATCTCACTCGTCCGTGGTAAACACTACATTTTTGTATTATTATGCTGGAATTGCTTGTATATAAACGGCTAGTCGACACAGATAGAGTCAAAAGAAGCGGAGAAGCAGAAAAGAGGCAGAGAAGTAAATAGACAATTAATTGATTGGCAATGACAAAAATTTATTCCGCAACACATGAAAAGCTTACAAAACTTGCGTGGACATTTTAAAACCCCGGACGCAGTCGGTCGACAAATAAAATAATGAAAATTTTAATTACAGTTTGCGATTGCCGATATTCAGGCGCACTTTACTCACAAAAACAGTCGCTGACAGCTTCAGGAAACTTCACTTGCTCTTGGTAACATTCAACTTGATGACAAGCCAAACTGGCTTGATGAATATGATGACACATTTTCGGTATCTGTTCGGACGGTAGAAAACTTTTAACGTTTAATAGGAAGAGAACCCTCACTGTACTACAAACTTCTTCCGTAATCGAACATGAGTTGAACTTCGTACACCACCTTGGTTAATCTTACTTCTGCACAAATTTATTAAAAAAATACGAATTGCGTCTTCAAGTAAACAAATAGTGCTGACTATCCGAGATTTAACGTAAACAAATTTACATGATCTTTAACCGTCACGAAATTCAGCAGCCTCGTTTTTCCTCCATTATTTGAGGGGAAAAGTCCTTCTACCATTATATGAACTAGTTCTGTATGATTTTTGTAATGAATCGTCATCACAACGAAACGCCCCAAACGTTCTTACTTCTCCAATATGAAACACGCAATTTTTTGAAACACCTGCTTCGTTAATTAAATTTCGCCTGATAATAAAACTCCTTATTGCAAACGACCAGATGTACCTATCCTTACTTCTAATGCCTCGCCTTGTCTCTCGCCTTGTCTAAATCGAATAATTTACTAAAGCGATCAAATTGAAACGAAAAATTACGTATCTAACAAATTTCTTTATTCGTAAATAACCCTCCATAGCCATATGTATCCAACAAACTGAAATACAGGATGTCCCGTCATTATTTTTGGTCTGTGGTGTGACCGAAATAACGTCTACATGACGTTTACGTTTACACAGCAATAAAGTGTGTCCAAGATAAGAATGCACAGCACTAGGCACAGCATGGTGAACTCGGAATCCATAAGGGATACACCGTCGGTTAAATTAGAAAAAATTGGCGCATTTTAGGGCTTAGTAAGATGATGTTTTAAAAATTCGGAAACTCCGATCTGTTCCGAAGATATTCTCGGAAAAAACCTAAATTAACAATATTCGTTTTTATTTTTGTCTGGCCCTGTTTCAAAAGATATCAAACACCAAATTACACTTCTTACACTTCCTCATAGACACTTTTTAGTTTTACAAGATGGTGCCACACTACATATTTTTACATGGTCCAGAAAAAAGTACATATACTGTATTGATTATTGAGTAGCATTTTTTATTACGAATACAATGATGTATGGCGCAATATAATTATTCATTGGCCCGTATGAATAAAAGTAAGCAAATGCTTATACTTGAAAAAATCAAAGTAAATACTCGTAAGTGCTCCTTCGCACTGGGCGACTTAGCAGCGCTGCTAAGCAGAAGGACAGGACACTAAACAAACCAGTATAAAGGGGCAGTTACGAGTATTTACTTTGAATTTTGCAAGTATAAGCATTTGCTTACTTTTATTCATACGGGCCATTATGTCATTTAAAGGAACTATCTACCATCTTTTAGACCTTAAAAAGTTTCTACGAGGAAGTGTAAGAAGTGTTAATTGTTCTTTGATATTTTTTCAAACAGGGTCAGAAAAAATTAAAAAAAGGTTAATTTCGGTTTTTTTCGAATATCTTCGGAATTGACCGCAATTTCTGAATTTTATTACGCCCTAAAATACGCAACTTTTTAACCGACTGTGTATCTCTTATGGTGTCCGATGTCGCCATGCTGTGCATTCTTATCTTGGACATAGGGTATATACCCGCACAGTACCAAGCAAAATATACAGGGTGAGTTTACAATGTATTTCCTATGGCAATAATTCCGTAGCTTGTTTGTGCTTAAAACCAAGTTCATTCGTTTATTGTCTCGCATAGTCGCCATCAATATGGACATGGAATTATTGCCATAAGAAAAACAAGATTAATTTCCAAATGAAATACTAAGTGTTTAGTACCACTGGTTTTCATTATCATTTTATTTTCTATAATAATAGTAATAATAATAATATTTATTACTGCACACTTGTAACAAAAAATATACATTTGCAGAAGTCACACTTATACAATATTTTTGAAATCTAAATTTTCAAATTCTGTTATGCTATAAAAGGCATGTTTAATAAATACGCATACTCTACCAAGTAAAGTAAAAATGGTGTTAAATTAGCAACTATTTCTCGGATGACAATTGGAATATGCCATTTTTTGCCAAACGAAATCGAAATTTCGAGAAATTCAAATTTTCCTACCGATAAAAAAGAGAAACTGCAAAACACAAGGCCTCACAGTCACAGGTCATGAAAACCAACGTGGTGGTCTAGATAATTAGTTTTAATTGTGTTCAAAAAATTAAACTAGACTGCTGGGTTTACTATTACAAAGTACCTGCCGTGTAGGTGTAAGTAATTTCAGTAAATATTCTTCATTTTTGTGTAGTGGTTTTTAAAGTCTCCATCGCACGATACGATGGCCAAATCATAATACATTGTACAAATCCATTAAATTCAATTTAAGCTGATTGAGCAGCTGGTTTCAAATCGAATTAAAGTGAATCGGTACCTACTAAATCAAATGTTTTGTTTTGGTGCTTGTATGGTATTTGATTTTAACACTACAAAGCAGTGGGAGATTAAAAATTATACCGTGCATTCTATTTAGAGTAATTTACTATTTCTTAAATTCAGCGACAATGACTTGTTTATTTCTGATAATGATAAGATAATGTAAGTGCCAAATGTGGGTAAATATAGAATTGCTTTAAATCGTTGAGTGAAGGATTAAATCTTGTTGTTTACGAGCAACCGAACTAGTTTCGACTTTTCTGCTTCTAGTATTACAAAACAACTTTTTTAGACGCACTTGTAAGCGTGGATTCCGACGATCGTTTAACGCATTAGTGAACAAACACGTAAATATTGACAAGTACCTGTGCTACCTGCTACATCACGTTGTCTAATACGGGGTCGTATTTTGCAAGTAAATATTTTGTTTTGGCATTTTTGGGTGCTTGTTGTTTACGAATTTGGTGATGGATTCATCATGGATTACAAACACTACATCAAAATCTATTCTGAAGATTGCTCCAAATCCTGTCCTGATGACATTAATCATATGTCCCTGACGTTTGCTATGCAAGACAAACAACCTTACTATTTGCGAAAGGAAGATAAGAATTAGTGGATTTTATGCTCAGATAAGGGGACATATCAAATTTAAAAAAGACTGGTAAATTATTAAGATAGTCGGACTGAATACAAGCAGAAAATCGGAAAACGACACCTTTCCCGCCGGCTCGCCCCCTAGGGGACTTTTAGTATGTTCGCCAATATTCAAAACTGCATAAATTAAGGTCGAATCTCACTTACGCAACCCTCAGCTCGGCGACGCGACGCGATGTGGCGCTGCAACGCATCACTAAAAAAGACTTCATGTTTTTAAATGAATGCGACGCGACAGTTTACGACGTCACGTCAATATTTTGAGCCATTCATGACCTCCCTTAACGCAGATGTGCTGGGCGAAGATCACGACATGATACGATTAATTACGTGCTCTGCAGAAATTCCCGCACTACGTGAACCCAATGGTTGTCATAGAAAATACAAGAAAAGACCAGATGGAATCATGGAAGTTGGAACGGCCTTTGGGATGTGACGTGTGCTGAATCCTACATCATACATACATTTAACATCACGAAAGGCTGCAGCGCGAATTCGAGAAAAAATTATAAATTGAAGACACTCTTTTTGATTTCATACCTTTTGGTCCTTGGGGAGCCGCTGCCAGTTTATTAGTGAAATTGGCGTCAAAATTCGTGGTATAACCGAGGGTATAACTAATGAAACAATATCCAGGAATAATTTAATTCAACAAATCAGCATAGCGATTCAAAGAGGAAATGCTGCATCTGTGTTAGGGACCTTACCATTTTCTACAAACTTTTTAGACAATATTTTTTAAGTATGTTTTAAATTAGCTTTGTAGTTTTGTAGACAGGTAAGCCCACTTATTATGTAGTCAAATTGTCTTTTCGCATCATCATTTTTGTCACCAACATCGATGGGAGCTTCTTCTAGGCTGCCGTTACCGATAAGACTGCAGCTAATTCCCCCCTTTCGGCAACTGCACTTGCATCGGCGGAAAATGGAAGGAGCACGAGAATCCAAGGTCGTGATCGGCTTTCCGGCGACTCCTCCCTTCCAACCGACATTTCAGGGGGTAGTTGGCTCCCAACTTGATGGAATACCCTAAAGGTGTATTTCGTTAACTCTTTGGTAGGGAGGAGGGAAAACAGATAAAGTTTGGGATTGGTACAAGAGTAAACAAATAACTGTATATCGATTAAGGTCAGAGTGGGTAGAGGGCGCACGATATACTGCAAGAAATATCTTTTCTTCCACTTCTGCTGTGCCGTATGGCGCTGATTTTGGGTCATATATTCTTTATCTATGGATTTTGTTCAAAAAGCTTGATCAATGAATCTTTGCTCTTCTTGTAAATGGTCGTTGGAATTGAACAACCAAATGAAGATTTTTGAAACTCTCGGGGAGAAAATATATTGGTTTCCATTTTCTCTCTTCCAGTCTTGACAAAATACATTTCTTTTGCTGTTGCAGTTATTAGAAGTTCTGTTTCTCCAACGGGATTGTCTGTAGCTTTATCAATTGCAGAGCGTATAATTGTTAGGGTCAGTATCACTTGCAGTTATTCGTGTTTTGATTTTGTCAACTTGTATTTTTGCTGACAGAAACTGAATAAGTTGCGACTTATAGGTTTTCGAGATACAAGCAGAAGACTGAAAAAACCTTTCCCCACATCTCCCGACGCCAGCCCAGCTCACTCTTCATCCTCGGGGGCTTTTAGTATGTTCATCTTCAGAGCTCAAAGAATAACTGTACCAACTTTCAAAACTACACGAATTATTCGCTCTGATTGAAGATTTTTAGGCTAATTTTTTTAGAGTATTTTGAACATGCTAAAATGTGGGTTGGTTTTCCAAAACCAAAAGTATTATTTAGGGCACGAGAGATGAACCCAGACAGGGCCAAATATTCAGCTAGTGTAGGTACTGAGCAAGTGGCGTACTTACAACCTGCAAGATTATTGTAATTTTGGTAGCGGTTTGAACGTTCCAAATTGGCTAACTTGAACACAGAAGCATTAGTACAGTTTTTGACTAAGGAGGGCGCAGACTCAAATTATCCAGGAACAAAAGATTTCCGTGTATAGTGGGAATGCTCCATCATATTATCAAGTAAGATTGTGACGATTATGGTGTATATGAAAAATGACACTACAATAAATTAATGGTGATATCTTTAGAGCTGCCATTCGAGAAGGATAGGAAATTTAAGTGCAAACAGAATAAAAGTTATCCAACCTCATCCCGCCTATTTTAAGAAAAAATCAATTTCAATTTGGTTCCCATAATGAAATGGAGGATTAAAAGCCAAAAGAATTATGTTTGAACTGTTGGCTGATAAAATAAACAGATCACCGTTAAATGTCAATTTTGAACGTAATCAACCCTCAAGAGATTAAGCCATACATCTGGTCGCCATTTAACACGATATTCTCGGCTTCCTACTTTGTAACGCAAACAGTTTTATAAATATCGTGTTACTTATCCACCCCCTTTTTAGCAGAAGCACTACTTTAGACAAGCACGTGCGTTGCGCCTTTCACGATTTCCTGGAGATCCCGAAGGAAAGTTGCCTGTTTAATGTTAAACGTTGACGTCCGATAAGGTAAACGACGCGCGCGCGTCCTCTGAGAAAACGACATGTAATTGGCAAAAATCCACCGGCCTTATTTATAGAATTTATTCCGTGCCAAATATTCGTTATAAAATTGTCATTTTACTCCACTTCCTGGAATTATCTCATCTCAAAACGACGCAAGTTAAAAGCGGGGCCACCGAAAAAATTCGCCGGTCAAAGTAAAAGAAAGCATGCAGACGTAATTAGCTTTTTAAATTTAATCCTAATTCAGCATTTCTAAAACTTGTACATATTCATTTGATTTCTAATTGAATACGAAAAGTTGTCTTCTCTTTGTGAGGAAATTTACAATAAAAGTCTGTCTCTGATTTCTTTTCAAATTAATTATAATTCGAAGGATTTCAAATAGATTTCGGAGTAGGTATAATGATGATTTCGATAGTTTTTGCAAGAATGTAGTCTGTAATTTCCGTCTGTCTATCGTTGTCATTGGAAGGAGAGTCCGGCGAAGATTTCAAATAGCGTGTAGCATCTAGACTCATCGGATAATAATTTTAATTTCGGGTTACCAGTGGCGTGCTATATTCCAGTCGCATCGCATGTCAAATTTAACGTTTTTCGCATATTCTTGAATCTCAAAAAGGAGCTTATTGTTTCACTAACGGTCGGTTGTTCGGGCGCCTTTTGAACTTTTTATAAATCGATCGAGATCGCGAAGGGTGCATCGTAAAACTTTCGGGTTTTCATTCATTACTGAAGTCGATAATTTCCTCGAAATACCTACTTTTATTAATCGATCGAGATCTCCACAACGAAATACCACACAGTCTTGAGGTTTTCAGCATTAGATTCGTATTATCGACTTATTCCTGTATCGAGCTGAAATCCATAATTTGCTAATTTCCCCACCCCAAGTGCAAAATAGTATAATGGACATTGCTTTAGAGGAACTTCGGGGTCTTTATTAGCTCAACGTCGGAGATGATATGTCACTTATAAAAAGACATGGTGCCCGAAAATCATAAAATAAAACTGAAGGATACGCAGATGCTTCTTTAAAGAATAAAATTGTCTGCAACTGGCATTGGCATTGAGCTGGAGAAGAGCAGCAAAACACCCAGATTGGGAAATGAATGAAATTTAATGAACTGCTTAATTACCTTCTGGAGCTTCGAATATTCGCATACCTCATGAATTGTGTGTAATCTCTAGTATTTGGTTTTCGAATGTTTGTGTTAGTGGCAGTTTTTTTTACATTCGTCAATATACAGGGTGTAACAATTATCAATTAAATAAATGAGGAGAGATCAAAATAGTCATTTTTTTTCAAATATACCGTTCGTCTAAAATGTTCTGTTGCGAGCCACGCCCTCAAATTCAAAAGTTCCGAAATATCTCCGTAAATAAGAAAGTTAGCATTGCTGGGTCCGCGCATGCGCGAATGCCATTTTCACTATGTTTGTTTTTATTAGAACCAGTAATGGTTAAAATTTCAAAAAAAAGATCTGACAGGCAAAAAATTGACATTGTGCAGTCCGCACATGCGCACATTTAATTTACGCTATATGCGATATGTTTGTTTTTACTCGACGCGTCTAATTTCGAAAATAAAAAGCTGTTTTAAGTATTTTCTCTCACTTCTCGTTGAGAAATATACAAAACAAGTAAAAAGGTTTTAGCCCCAAGGCGAGTAACTTCAGCGCGTTTTCCATGAATTGATCAGTACTTCCCAAAAGGCCATAGCTATGTGCGCTAGGTTTTCTGTACTGGAGGCATCTTTGGTTAAAATTTCAAAGCACCACAAGATCGTTGGAAAATGCGCTAAAAAATGAAGAAAGATTTACTGAATCAATTTTCTAATACTAATCCCTTTAATACGCTTACAGAAAAGGTAAAAAAGTTTATTCGAAAATAGGTTCATATTATCCAAAACTGGTCGAGCAGGCGCAAGCTTGTGGCATTCGTAGCGAAATTTTTCGCAAGAAAAGGATTCTTGTTTTGATCTCTAATCTCATCAAAGATACTTATCTTGATCAAAACCAAGCCCATTCGTCGGTGAGTTTAAAACTTAAGATGCGAATATCTCGGAAACTGTCTGAATAGGGTACTTACAAAGAGAAAATTATAAGATGTGGATGAAGCGCATCCGTCGCATTTCATGTGTCAATATCTCGAATGATATATTTTTATACTATTGATTGTGAGCACAGCATCCAGAGATCCATGGGTGCGAAAAAGTACGTTTGAAGCGATTTATTTGATAAAATACGCATCATTTTTTTTAATATCTGTCTGGTTTTGATCTTACTGACAGAAATACTACTCATCAAACGTCATGAAATTGTGACGATTTTTGTGGTCCGACCAATTGCATTTGGAATTGTTTTTTCGCCTTTTCAAAAACAAGGTTCATATAGTGAGATCAGCATTTTTTTCGCACCCGCGTTCAAGGGTAGAAAGCGAGGTAGAAAGGTTATCTTGGGGTGAAAATATCAGATGCAAATTTTGGGACGGACGGACGGATAGATTTCACGCAATATTTTACTTCAGAAAAAGACTAAATATGCGTTTTTTTTTTAAATAATTTATACTAGCTTTTCGTGTATATCAACGTCAATTTACACAACCATCAAGCTGTACGAAACGAGCGAATTTGAAAGCCATTAAGCTAATTTGTGAGAATCTCTTTTTATATTGAGACAATATGTAATGTTTGTTACGAGTTATTTAGCCACCGTTGTTAACTCTCAACTTTTAGCGCACATACTTATCATCTGATTAAATGAGGTTTCCCACCCATTGTCTTTCTATTGCAACTATTATTGTCTGAAACTAATTTTAGTCGGTAGATGGTTTCGCTACGTATTTGTATACAATGCACTTTTTCAGAACGATTGCGACAGTAAAAGTGTAAAGTTCTATTTCTTTCGTTTTTGATAACCGTAATAGGCCCGAAATACAAAAATTTAAAAATAGAGAAAATAATGTAGAAATCAATGTATAAACTCTTTAACGATTTCCAGGTGTATAATGTCAATTTTTAAACACAATTTTCTATATAAACCCAATCTTTTCGTAAATGTTCTGTTTATTTTGCTGTTACCTATTTTTATATCACTCTGTTTACTTGTGCTATATATAGCGTTTCTGTACCTGACTGCTTTATTTATTAAACGCTAATCGATAATAATTGATTTTTCAGCTGTTATTCATATAAATAAATATCCTTGAGCATTATATTGCGACCTAACACAGTTTTAACTAGACTTCGAGAATTGTTATTGATGTCATTTGATTCAAAATTTACATTTGCAAATCCATATCGTCCTTTTCTTTGCACAAATCCCTTGAAATTCAAATTCGGTAGGTTTTCCATCAAATGTATGAAAAATTAATTAATTTTACTTACCACCCCTTTAGAGGTTAAATTTAACCACACATCTTTACAAAACGTGTAGTGGAAAATGGCAACGGTGAGAAGGAAATGGTCACTATCACCGTTACTTTAGGGTGTTTAGGTCACGAAATGATGCCATTTCTTCGACCACTCGACCCGACCGACCTGAAACCGCAGGCATTAGAATCTCAAGGCGAATTGTCGAGAAGCGACGGGGCCTGAAGAGCCTACTCAGGCAAGCTACGATTCGTAATTTTTAAAAAATTCAAAATATCACCACACATAGCACTTAAATTCATCCTCCCACACAATCTTCTGCGACACAACAGTTAACTTCACAATATTTTCTCGCCCAAGGCTTAGTTACATTTACAAGGGTCGACGACCTAACTTGCATAAAATAAAATTGAACCTCTACGGCACTGGTAAAAAATTTTAATATGACAATTAATTTTTATTTGCTCACGGCTAGCTCAACAATAACAATGTTTTTATACCCCTTACCTTTCGAAAGTTTGACTCCTCTGAAATCCTTTAGGTCCTATTCTTTTCCTGTTATCGCTTGTTATCAGCAGACATACTTTTGTTCACGTTCGCTTTGAAGCCGTATATGTGTAAATTGTCATATGTTGAACAAAATACAAATTCAAAACCAATCCCTAGGTTTACCCTTGTTCTTCATGTGTAAGGAATCCCACTCCAATATCCTTGTGTATCTGTGGTAAAGCCATTATGTGTGGGAATGTCTTGTCGATTTGTCCGTCCATGTGCCTTTTTTGTACATCCTCCAAAGGTTTTGAAGTGTTGCTCAGACAGTGCTTGTCCCATCGATGAGAAGAGAGTTGATATTCAGAACGCGCCAAGTCTGGTGAATACGGCGGGTGAGGTTAAGAGTTTCCAACCAAGCGAAGAAATCGTTTTTTGACCATCCTGGCTGTATGTGCACGAGTGTTATCATGAAGCAGAATGACTTTGCCGTGTCTTCGAGCCCATTCTGTGCGTTTTTCGATCAACGCGTGGTTCTCGGGTGATCGAAAATGGCTTGTCGAGTAACATACAACTGCCACGCCATCATTTGTTGTGTTTGTGTAACGTCTTCGCCCAATAATCCATGTAATTTATCGTCTGCAAACTTTTTAATTTGAATTTCGCGTTCCTTGTCAATTGCATTGAAATCCACTTTTGAAACGTTGAGATCATCATCCACAATCTAGCACTATCGCTGTAAGTGTCGCAAATGCTGTTTATTTGGCACAAAATTCGTCATGTTTGACACGAAAAAGCACAAACTTAGCTTGTTTCTTTTGAATTTGTATTTCAGTGTTTGCTTTTCCTTTGTATAATTTCGTAGTTTTCGTTTTAATTTTATTAATATATTTATATAATATATGTATTAATATATAATATAATATATTTAATTTATTGCATTTAAATTGTTCAATTTAACTTAGGCACATTTGGTCAAGTGCGTACTTTATAATTAGCGTAGTTTTTGGAATTTTGGTGTAGTGGAAGTGGTGCTCCTTTCAGTACCTGGTTTCAACTAAAACCGTGGTGATTTCGCCTCGGATTTTGCGACAGTTGAAGAGCGTGTATATCTTTTTACGCTTTTAGTTTTCTGGCAGTCAGCACTATTTGTCTTGTTGAAGACGCAGTTCAGGTTTTATAAAAAAAATTGTGCAGAGGTAAGTTAACCAAAGTTGTGTGAGAAGTTTACCGCGTGTTGTGCGATTACACGGAAGGTTTGGTCGAGTTGAAAAAGCAAGCAGTTGTAGTGCACAGCTAGGCCTAGGTTCTCTTCTTATTAAGAGCTAAAAGTTTCTACCGTTCGAACAGCCACGGCATCTTATTAATCAAGCCAGGTTTGTTTGTCAGCATTTCTGTGTGCTAGCTTAACATTAAGCTGGAACCACCACAAATGGATAAAAGGTACGTAGATTCAAAATAAATTACGAAGGAGGATTGTAAAATTTTATGCTAACTTATGGATAAACTTCTATATTATTTGGTTAATAAACTAAAAGTTTCGCTAGGGCTGAATTGTGTATTAACGGTTTGCAGTGCAACCTCTTTACAAGAGTAAGCTGTCTTAAGTAAATTTATTGCTTTTACTACTCTATATTAATTGCTTGTTAAATTGCAACTTTGAAATTAATTGCTCCATTGACACCTTGTTAATTAAAAGGAAACTGCGTGAGGGTGCCAGCGACTAGCAGGAGCTAAGTGCCTTAAATAAAAGCTTTAAGCTATTTGAAATCCCCTTGATTAAAAATAATTTTGTGATTCCTATCGTTCGAGGAAGGTTTACTAAAACGCCTGCTTCCTTCTTCCCCCTTTTATGGCATACAGTTCAAAATATCTGTCGACGGGGTAATTGCCAAATTCTGTTTCTGTCTCTTCCTTGGTTAATTTTGTAACGAAGGATATTAGCTGTCATTGTCAATATCATGCATTTGAGTATTTCTGTATTTGGCGAAGAAATGTAATTATGCTGTACAAGAAGAGATCATGGGTAACGTTTTTCGTGGATGTCGGTGACAAGCAAGCGTTTCTAATGCCTTTTGCGTCACCATTGCGCGATGTTTGCGAAAAACGGCCATGGTGGGACGAGTACGTGGGAAAACAAAGTTCAAATTCATTGCACCGAAACGTCTTTGGCCAACATCCAAGGCTCTTTCGTCAGCAAGAGATTATAAAATCTAATATTTGTGTATAAAAACAATAGATAATTTCTCTTGCGAGCGTCACGGTCGGTAATGCCTATTTGAAATAGGTAGCATTTCGAGTTTTTCCTAACGTCTATTTGTCGATATACAGAATAAAAGGGTAAATCCAACTGAGGTCGAAGTTATACAATTGTACAAATTAAAACGGACTCATGGAATTTTTATTTTGATGTTAAAATTATTTAATAATGTAATTAGTAACATGCATATACATTGCGGAAGACAAGTTCACTTGTAGAAATCTTTTTTTCTAATGTATTGGTGAAAATATACTCCCATGAGATTGTAATGAACGCAATGAGGAAATGCACATTTTCGTATTTCTAAGGAAGTATAGAAAGTAGATAAATACAACTTACTAATATCGTTACTTGTTGCAGGTAAGGCGTAGAAAGTGTCGCATCTACAACTGGCTAAGGCTATGTACGTAAGTAATTACCTGTTACTTTATACATCGCTTCGATTGCTCTAAAAAGAAACAAACTGTTATTGATCATAGGCAATGAACAATAGGAATCGGTTATTGAACTCGTCAAACTTCTGCCATTATAGACGAGGCTGTTAGTCATTGTAATGCTATAGCATTTGATTTAAAAAAACTCTCCATTCCCAATTAATTTTAGCTCCTAAATTTCGTTCCGTGAGTAATTGGCTTTAATTAAAATATGTAGCAATTAATTTTATCGTTGGTGTGGAACATTTCATTTTCATCACTTATTGCTGGAAATTATCGCAATGTCGCTTTTATAGCCGTTGCTTATAGTTTCTCGTTATTGTTACTCTAAATCTAATTTCTCCAGAAGCAAAAAATACATTAAAATTGCGCACTGAAAATCTGAAAAAAAAACTGTTAACCACATGAAAATGTGTAAAAAATAGTCACGCAAAGCTGTAAGGAATTTTGCGTTTAACCCCAGGGAATTGAGGCATGACGTACTTGCGCACTAAATTTGAGCTTTGTGTAAAAGCGTTATTGATAAAGTAGCTGCTCGAAAAAGGTATACAAAATGATCAAAGTCCTCGTGTGAGATCGAAGGGACTTCAGCGCATTGTTGTGTGGCAGATCAGTATTCTATTAACCAGTTTTGACCACCATCAATAAGATCCTGTCGAAGGCCACCACATTCCCTTTGTCGGTACCCACCCTCGACGTCCCGTTCACCCGCAATTCTGGTTTGAAGTTTTGACTCCACATTCGCTTTGGCGGTACCCAGTTCCGACGCGACTTCCCGGTTACACATTCACATTTTGACGAATCTCGCTAAAAACCCGCCAAAAAATAGTACTCAATTTTTGGGTACTTTTCATAGCTTCTATTGGCGACCGTGACACGAGAAAGAGAGACCGCTGTTAGAGCTCTAAGAAACCTTTGGACGAACAAAGTCGACCACCCCTCAAAGACGCGCGCCTTGCAAAAGGTGTCCCTAGAAAAAAAAACAAAATTCCGCCACGCAAGAGTTGTGCGCGTTTACATTACCTTTCCAACGACACCAATTTGAAATCAATCGGACCAAAAATGTAGAAGAAGAAAAAACTGGAAAATCCTTGGGTTAGCACAACACGCTAGGGGATGGCGGCCAGGTGTCGCCGACCCCACATCATGTAGCATCGTCTTTAAAGTTGTTTATTACACGGGCACCGTAGGTACATGTACACTCCTCGTCTTTCTACAAGCATTCCTCTACGGGCCCGCATTTACTGCCAGCCTTTTTACAAATAAATTTGCAAAAATGTGCTAAAACCTACAACGGGCGCTCGTTTATTAAGGATCCTCAGATCCTTTATAGTTTTGTATTGTCGTCCGTCCGTCCGTCCGTCCGTCCGTCCGTGTGCGCTCTAACTCTTTTTAAAAGTGGCCGATTGAGTTGAAATTTGGTGTACGGGTTCTTTGGACATTAAGGACGGACGCTATTGATTTTCAGGAAGCTGGTTCAATAGGAACAAAAGTTATAGGACTTCGAGTGAATCGGGAACAGGAAAAACTACGGGCTCAATATAATAGAAATCAACATATTTCATTCCCTAGGTCATGTATCGGGTTGGGACTTCCGCTAGATTATTCCCTATGACTCTTAGATGTGTAATACTTTAATATAACTCTTCTCTGTGGTATAGGTCGAAAGTTTTAGAGCAAAATGTAGCAAAAATTACACTTTATACATGAATTTAGAGTTTTAAAAGGTTTCAAACGCATTATCTTGATGCAGCAAGAGTACATCACGTGCACATTTGATAACCGCATGTGTGTGATTCAAAAATGTTAAATTATTGCCATATGGGTTTTGATCAAAATAATCAAAATCGTTATTTATGCACCAAGATCGTCGAGAAAAAGACTAGGGGCATTATCTCAATGCTCAAGACATAAATTTGATGCATTTCTGGCGACCACATGGATTTTGATCAAAACATGTCAAAATCGTTATTTATGCACCAAGATCGTTGGGAAAAAGACTAAGAGCATCATCTCAATGACCAAAACATGAATTTGATCTATTTTTGGCGACCACATGAATTTTGATCAAAACATGTCAAAATCGTTATTTATGCACCAAGAACGTTGGGAAAAAGACCAAGAGCATTATCTCAATGATCAAAACATGAATTTGATCTATTTTTGGCGACCACATGGATTTTGATCAAAACAAGATTAAGAGCATTATCTCAATGACCAAGACATGAATTTGATGTATTTTGTAAAATTAAAATAAATTATCGTTAAAAGTTATTGTAATACTGAGGATCCTTCGATATTTCGTTGTATCGGTTTATTTGATTGGAATTTTACTTACATTTTCCGATGGGCGAGTGTTTCTGAAATACAGTCTTGACTGTTAAAATACGTTTGAAAGCTCGCGGTGTCGGTAAGTCGTGAGATATGTCGTGGTGAGTTTCAAATTACAGGAAAGATTCTGTTTATTTTGCAGCCATCGTTATCGAGGCTGGTACGTAGAGCGGGTTTTGCATCAGCAAAAATTACTCCACGTGGAGTTAATTATAGCCGTCAACGAATTTGACTGGTTAGTTTTATTGCTGTATAGCACATATTCCAGAAATCCCGATAGACATCGAGGAACCATGAAAGATTGGTCGTCGGCGATAAAGAACGACGGCGGATGCGACGCAATCTTTCCGGGAAAAATGATGTGTTTATTCTAGAACATTCGAAAGCGTTCTAAGAACATTCTGGTTGTCGTTTGCTATGCAAATGGAATTGTTACAGTTCAGTTCCAATTTTAACGTAAACGTAAAGGAGTCAATAGTTCGCGTTGTTATAAATTGTGTATATGTTAGTGATAAATAATATTCGAGAAAATATTTTAACTGTTCTAAATCGATTCATTTCAAGGTTGTCATAAATTGGTTGTTAATTAAAAAAGAAACAGTAGTGGAGATTTGATAGTGAGACAATTGGTATTGAGTCTTGGGCAAACACGCGTTGAACCGTAAGCGAAGTTATGTCATCCACCTGCAAATTACCGCAGGGTGTTTTTTATATTTTGTGTCGCGTCGCTCAACCTGTAAATTACCATAGGGTGGATTCATTTTGCATTATTCGAATTCGCATCGAGCCACCAGCAAACGTAATTCGACCTCCCGTAATTTATCGTAGGGTGTTTTATATATTGATGACATTGTAAAGATCGAGAGAGAGTTTTATTGCGGGAAAATTGCGTGCGCCTATGGTGGCGAAGTTTGAGTACGTGTACATAAAACGCGCGAATTAAAGTTTGGTGACCTTCACATTCAATCGAAATGGACGAAGAAATATTGTACGAAAACGGACAAACGAGTGAAATTTAAACGCGAATTAAAGTTTTTAGTGCTCTCATTCGCAGAGGTTAATTTGCGGTTATAGTGAAAGTTTTGAACCCACAAAGAAGCAAAAACGTGTAGCCTTAAATAAATCTATTGTATATGTGTGTAGATTCATGGGCTTACAATAAGCTAGTAGTCGATTGTGCGTATATAATATTGTTTATATTACATTGACATTTATCGTCAAATCAATTGATTTTGTGAAAACGCAGTTGAGCTTCAACATCAAAGGTGCCATTCATTATAAGAGACCTAGGATTTTGTTTGGACTGTGCTTTTCAGCCAGTTGGGTCCTACTAGTGGTCAACCAGGTCAATAATACTAATCTTTAATTAAATTATCGTCCTTCTTTAATAGGTTGGTGAGAGGACTGGCGACTTGCGCAACAAACCTCCGGTACCATGAGCATGCCGATACAACGGACATGAGGCATGATGTTTTGGTGGGATCTGTACTATGTCCGTTGGATGTGATGCAGCGCCGTAGGTGTTTGATTTGTGTTAAACTGGCGCGGTCTATCGAACGTCGAACGCAGAGACTCCAACTATTCGGATCTCCGAGGCCATTCTGAAAGAGCTCCTGAAAAGGATCCAGCAGACGAAGTCCGCTTCAACGGATCCGAAGACGTCTATGCCTTCATCGACAATATCTCGACATATATGGACTGTGTGAGCATGTTCGACGAGAACGTCCTACGCGCACTCACTATGCTGCTGGAGTACGATGCCTCCACCTGGTGACAGTGTCAACAAGTCGAGAAGATATTTGTTCATCGCCTTGAAACGTATCATACTCGAAAGGATTGACGAGGACATCAATGAGACCCTATAACTCCACATGGTTTACGGTTGCATCCGCAAAAAGTGTTACGACCTAACCTTAACATCCTTTTCGGAACTACTCGAAGAACTTCTCGTAAGGTTGAAGAGGACGTCGACCAGAAACTCACAATCCAAGACTGCACAAAAACCGCAAGACACTCCGCGCTGTGCTTGCTGCAAATACCTAGGCCACACACGGGACGAGTAACGAAAACGTAAGTGCACAGAAGAAGCTCCGATACAACACAGGGATACCACGGCAACCTCGTCCTCTGAAGGTTACTGACAATTCCACGGAAACCGCAAACGACACGTGTTCGAACCAGAACCCGCCGTTAGATTCTTCACAGCATTCGTCCCACCTACCATGGCAACCCGTAACCTTAATACCGGCCGATCCAAGACGACAAGCATAGCAGGACCTGCAAACGAAATCAAGTCGGCGATAAGGAATGTAAGCTGCATTCTTTCCGTAAAATATAATATGCTGATTCGAGAATTCTCTAGAAGCTTTTCGTTTGCTGTATAAGTACATTGAAGTTCAGTCTCAACGTCAATGCCGAAGTGATAAATAATGAAATTCGCGCTCGTGTTACAAATGTGCAAGTGTAAATTATAATTTGAGTAGGTACAAGTACATAAGTGATAAATAACAATTAACTGTTATACATCAATCAATTTAAGGGCCGTTATAAATTGATTAATTGTGCAAAATAAATCCCGTAATTAAATTTACGTTACTTATCCAAAAAGCAAGTTGAAATCTATCTGCACAGACACTGAGGCTTTGTAAGAAACAAACTTTTGGAACATTGCAAATGTAAAAGATTTGTAACGTATTTTGTATTTTTACGTAAATAACCCCCTTCAAAGAACCATCCGTGACGAGTACACTGCCCTATCCCAAAACGTCGTAGGTTTCTAATAATAAATACTTCCTTTGCTAAGTTTTGTTCTTGTAGATCCTGTTTGTCAAATAGGCGCATCTGCTTCCTGTAGTTCACGTACGATTGTATAACGGTATACAGATTTATATTAGGTTATATAGCGAGCGGGTTTACGAGGAAAAAATGTAATGCAATTTTGTATCTTAATTGAAATCGTAAAAGCGCTTCTCTCATATTACGCCATAATTGTATTTACCAAATTGAAAGTGATTAAAAATTAGTTTAGTAGAGCAGAAATATGGATTAATTATTTTTAATTGAAAAAAGAAAACGGAGAGGAAAATGTTGGATGTCCTCCTAAGAACAATGTATACGGAAGAGTCTTCGCCAAAAACTGCAATTAAAGCCAACTAGGCATTAAATTGCAAGCTACCGTTTCTTATTAACGAATGTCTTCTTATCGTCCTTACTTTTACTTTCTCTACTATATTCTATTTTGTTTGGCGTTTTCGCCTTTTTTCGGTAGCTCGACTGCGAAGAGTCACATACCAAAATTTTTGGAACTTTCCGGTCGAATGTTACATCTCCGAAGGTTTCTTTCTTCCGGAAAAATTTCTAAAGAACTAAATGGCACGGACATCCACAACAATCTCGACAACAAACCAAAATTTTCTTCCATAAGCTATTATATACCTCAAACCATTTTATACAAGAGGCTTTAACACCGTTACACACCTACTATCTCGCCCACTATGTTCTAATCGAGGTTCTAATACAGATGTCTTTTCTAAAAGGTATTCTAACAGGATTACAGGAATGCAAGAAGAAACTAGCGGGTGAGTATAAAGAAGAACAGGCAAATCTTATTTTATTTTCTGTAATGGCGGTCGATTTCGGGCTTAATATTTATTGCTCATCATCAGACCGCGCTGAAAAACTTTCTATTTTTCACTCCTTCACTCCTAGAAAAGAAACACATAGGTCCGTTCTCCTAAAGTGCCCCAAATTGATATCACGTCTCTAAACGTCTGTTCATCTCACAGCTGAAAATAGGTTCTTCTCACCAGTGTGTCCTAGAATCCTAGAATCTAAAATTCTTAAAATGCCCAAAAACTCAAGTTTCAACAATCCAAAAGAACCAAAATTCACAAGATTTGAAAAATTCCAAAACCTCCAGTTTTAAAGCTTTCAAGGGCCCGAACTCTCACGTTAATTCCCAATATCTCAGAATCTCAAAATATGAAACATCAATATTTCTCAAACTCACCAAATTTCAAAATTCCTAATTTCCAAAACTTCAAAAACCTCTACTTCTCAAGGTCACAAAATCTAAAAAAAACTTCTAAAATTTCAGAAATCTAAATTCTCAAAGTTCCAATATTCTCCCAAATTATGAAATTGAATGTGTGTATCAAAAAATTTAAAAATCTAGAATTAATCAAGTTGCAAAAACCTTGTCTTGAGTTCGCCACATTTCAAAATCTCAAATTCCCAAAATTAAAAATATCAAAATCTATCATTTGAATAATTCTAAAATTTTGTGTCTAGTATTGCAATAATATCAAAATATAAAATCCTACTATTTCGAAAAATCCCAAAAACTTAAGTGTTAAACATTCCAAGAAGTAAAATCAAGAATTCAAAAAACCAAAGTCTCCAAACTCCCAAAATGTCAAAGATTTCAAATTCTTAAAACTTCCAAAGTCCCAAACTCAAATCCCTAAAATTAAAAAAAAATGTATTTAAAATTTTCCAAAATTTCAAAAATTGCAAATTCTTAAGGTGCAAGAATATCCCAAAATCTAGTCTTAAAATATCCAAAATCTTGAATACTCAAAGTTTCCTAAACCTTAAGTCATTTTCTTACATTTCATAATCTCAAAATTCCAAGATCTCAAAATTTAAAAAATCCCAAAATATTCACAAATCCGAAAATTTAAAACTTCATAAATATGAGAATTCCAAAATGTCAAGCTCACACAATTTTAAAAACCTCGACATCTAACATTTCAATAATCTCAAAACCTCAAATGACCAAAATTGCAAAAATTGAAAACTCATCTCAAAATCTGAAATTCTTCAAACCAGTTCAAGTCTTCATACTCACCAAATTTCAAAATCCTGTCTCAAACACACTATATTTCAAATTCTCAACTTTCATAAAGAAAAAAATCCTAAAATTACTTATTCAAGATTCCAATATCTCAATTCCCAAAAATTCCCATACATTCCAAAAATGTTAATATTTCATTACCACTGATGGCGGGACACCGAAACCTATCCCGTCGGCTGTTTAATTGTGTATTTTTCTGTCTACACATTTTTCTTCCATAAATTATACATCGCAAGAACGTGTACATCAGCAACAAATTATTGCCAACAGCTTCAACCATAGAATGATTCAGATTTCCCATCTCAAAATCATTGTATTGGGATTACAGAAAATGAAGAAAGTATAAATATGAAAACATGCGCGGAGAACACACTTTTACCAAGAATTATGTTCTCCTGCTCTGCTTATACAATTTTTCCTGCAATTATTATTGTATCACAGGAACACAAGCAAGAAAGTGATAATTGACAAAAGACATGGTTGTCAAACATTTACCCTATTTGTTGTTTCTTGGGATATTATGATTACTGCGGCGCGAGGTGTTTTTCCAATAAAAGTATTTCCTCAAATCTCGGTCACACAAAGGTAATTTGACGAAAAAATGACCTTTTATGTCATTACCAAAAATTCTTACTATCAGGATCAAAACGACACATTAATTATTTACCAGTGTCAAGGTTGGGTTATCTACTGGTATGTACAAAATTTGGTTCGAAAAGTACTGGGTTGTAAGTTGGGAAATAATATTAATAAGTCTTTTAATAATGACTTTTCTCACCTTGCGCCTTAGTATATTCTCCTAATAGAAAATTCTCTGATAAGGATAATCGTCCAGACTTCACAGGAACGTAAGACGCTAAGACGCTATTAATCAGAAAGCATATTATTGTCAAACATGCTATCGTTGAGTGAAGGATCTAGATGCTATGTTGTCCTGAGCTAGTCTCATTCCAAAAATTCTTGTGCCATCAGGGTCACGCAAAGAGGAAAATGCCTATTATAAAATTCTGTTTCAAAAGTCACAGGCAGATGTGTAATGGTTGTCACCTCCTACCACATTCTCAAAAGTTAAATTTTATTGTATCAAGATCCCAGGAACGCAAGAAGGTGTAAAGAGGAAAGAATAATGTCAAAACACCTTTTGCTGTGTTATTTTTTTTTCGATAAATTATTGTGTCGGGATCACATGATTACAAAGAGGTGTCAATAAGGGTATTAATTGTTAAACAAATAAACACATTGAAAAGACACGATCATTTATATGATTTTTTGTTATTATGTAATATTTACTGTTAATTCAGCTAAATGCTACTAAATACCTACATAAATTTAGGAGAAGTATAGATTTGATCAAAATATTAAAAATTGTACATTTCTACCAGATAGTGATTCTGCTTTAATAAGTTGCACTCATTTAGGAGACGGAAATAACTTTAAGCAGATCATCGGTAACCACAATCATAGACCATTGTATTTGGTCTATGCCACAATTAATTAGTGTGGAAAAGTGGAAAGTAGATTTATTGGATTGGAAATATGTAGCACTTTTCCGCCACTTAAATTTATTATTTCGCTATTGTAAATATATATAAATTGGAGTGTGGCCCATAACTATTTTTAAAACATTCACAAGACTCGGAACGCTTGCAAGATTCTTGCTAACTTTAATTAGGCGAGTTCCATCATGCTAATTGAAAATTTTTCTCATGGCGTTCACGTAGTGCATATAAAAATATAATGAGATTGAAAAAAAAATTACTACGGCCAGGGAATGTCCGTAATGACTAATTAGAAGCAACAGTACATGCAGAAGACCGGAGTACCTAAATGCCGTAGAGAGTGCACAGCACCGTGACAAAACGAAGACTTCTTCACATATTCTTCTTGTGAATCACGCACTCGACCATATAATCTCACCATATTACGAAACATTGCTTGCATTCCTTTACTGGCGTGCCGTCTCGGAATACATAATTTGTATACACTTGAAGCATTGCAATAATGGAAACGTACCGCCTAATATCAAGGGAGTGTCTTCATTACACGAAATAGTACCGGGTATTTGTAAATATTTTTGAAATGTCACCTTCTGGTTTTAGAAATAAGGGTTGGGAGATTTTAGAATGGAATTCTTCACAATTTCATAGCGAACAAAAATCGTTAACTTACATATGAAACAAGTTAAAATACTCGGAAATGAAGTGACTAATCCAAAAAAAATTTCTGGTCTCGGGGCTGTGCTACACCGTATAAAAAAGAAATCACGAGAGAAATCACAACGAAAAAGCTTAAATTGGAGGACTAGTAGTGGTACAGACGGACAAAGTGCGGACAATAGAGTTCATTTTCCCTTGACTAAAAACGGTGATACCGAGGGGTTAACAACCACTATTAAGAGTTGTGACAGTATTGCGCGAAATCGGAAATCAATGCGATTTCGCAAGGATTTCGCGCATTTCCAAGAAATAATAATTAGGGATTTCGCAGCTTTTAAAAGATTAGGAAGATGTCCTAGGGATTTCGCGAAATAATCGGCGGGTGCTAGAACCTGCAACAGATTTCAAATACCTTTTGCTCATCGACTATAATCAAAGAAACACCCTCCACTGTAGGCGCAATCGCAATAAAGTTCTCAGAGATGTAACGATTTCGCAAGCGATTTCGTAGATTTCGCAAGTTTTTTTGTGATTTCCAGAGTTTTTACAAAGATTTCGCGATTTCGCAAGGGATTTCGCATGTTTTAATTGAAATTTGTGACACAATTTCGTGAAGTGGTTTACCCCTCGGGTGATACTGAATCGGATTACCAGATCTGTTTACTCCGGACTTCTTTCTGTGGGGCTATCTGAAGGCGAAAGTCCACATCTACATCAACAAACCGCGGACTTTTGAAGAGTTCAGAGATTACAAAAGTTACACTTCTTAAAAAATTCATCCAAATGTTGTGAGAAGAGACAATGTGTGCGACTAACGGTGGTCACTTAATCGATATCTATAATTTTCCAAATCCAATGTAAGAGTCTCCATGAAATATAGATACTGTCATTTGCAATTTATGCCATTGGTTTCTAATATTTTGTTCAAAAGTTACTAAAGGACTTTTGGACCACCCGGTACCTGCCTACAGAGTCAGCCAAAGTAGATGCGTTTTTATATAAATGCACGTTTTTGACGTGCTGCTAGAGCCTTATTAAATTTAGTGGATTTTTGTGATTGATGGCCAATTTTTTTTTTATTAAAAATGATTTTTTAAGCAAGCATACAATAGCAGTTTATGATGTAGAATAATTTGGTGTGGTTCGTTGTATTGCTGAGTAACTCGTTTCCCTGTATGACCCATATAAAAGAACAAACGTGTAAATGTCACGAAGTATTTCAGGGTTACTACTTATCAAAATAAATGAAACTGTCACCCCGATATCCGTCACTGCAAATGATTTTAAAAGGTCGAAACAATTAGAATTTCTTTATCTTCAAATATTACGACGACATAGACTGACGGCAGAAATGGATACGTATAAAACACAATCACTTTATCAACAGTCTTCAGAAATTTTACATCGACTACGTAAACTTAGTAAGGTCACGAATAACCTAATACAAAACCCTTTAGCTTTTAACACACCTTTTCATTTTATATGAAAGTAATCAATAATTTCAAACGATAAAGAAATTTAACAACAAACACCTGCAAATTTCATACAATTTAAACTTCTTATCAAATTAAATAAAACCATTAATTTGACCTCCCCCCCCTCCCCAAATCATATTCGTGATTTGTACGTTAAAAACCCTCAGATACCAGAATTTGGTTAGAGATTAGAATTTTTTAGGGGTAAAAATATTAGAACATTTTTATAAAATCTAAAAGCGCGTACTACTATTCAAAGACATGCTATTGGACTTTGTAACTTCTATGGTTGCCGAGAAAAAGATTAGAGAATAATCAATATCAACACTTTATTAGGGTGGCTTCCATACGGAACACGTACCCTCGGTTTATTTGGAAAAATATTTGTGTTGATCCCCTTTATGACCCGGTTTTTTTGTCAATTCTACATACCTCCTATTTAAGAAATTGGGAATAAAAATGTTTGCTTGCCTCAAAACCACCTATTCTGAAATAAAAATCTAGATATTCCTTTTAGCAGCTGAGAAAATTACAAACGCAAAATCTACAGGGGAAATTTTTCTAAGTTGCATGTTTTTGATTAAATCAGACTATCATTGTATCTTCCATGGCAAAAAATCACGAAAGCGATAAATTCTGTCAATGAAGATACGATCCACAATGTTTATAAAGAATTTGTAAGTAGAGCTGAAAAGTGTGTAGAGGTTGGAGGATACCACATTGAATAAAATAAAATGTTTCCCTTAAGCTCTAAGGTGTCTTTTTTAACTTGATTTGCTTATCAGGTTGCCATGGAAGATACAATGATAGTCTGATTTAATCAAAAACATGCAACTTAGAAAAATTTCCCCTGTAGATTTTGCGTTTGTAATTTTCTCAGCTGCTAAAAGGAATATCTAGATTTTTATTTCAGAATAGGTGGTTTTGAGGCAAGCAAACATTTTTATAAAGAATGACATTTTTGCGTAGTTAAAATTAAAAATTTTTTCCCTCTTGTTCAGTCCATCCGGGGACACACTGTAGATTTTTTCAGTAATCGAAATAATGAATGTATTCCATTTGACTTTTCCACACTGTCTATATTGCTGTGTGGATCGCTTTTCGCCCGGTATGACCCACACAAGAATATAAAATACTAAAATGTCACGCAGACATTTGCTGACACTTAAAAAATATATGAGACTGTCGACCTGCTATTCGCCACTCAAAAGGCCCACAAAAACAAAATTTAATTGCATTTGTTTTCATGGATAATATTTAAATAACACACTCGACTTGCCCAAATGACACGAGACTCTAAATGTACTGGGTTTGTAAACGAACGGGGCAAAATTTAAAAGCAATTACAAACACTTGAAGTTCTGTGGACTTCTTTTTGTCGAATTCAGACGCTATCTTGTTGATTGCTGTGTGATGGTAATTTTCAGGGTACGTAATTTAAAAAAAAACGAAGTACACCGGCGGAATAGACCTTAGTTTTGTATGCTTGAAAGACGAAAATGTTCGTACCTCCGATCCATGGTCCCAAATAAAAAGATAATCTAAATTTCAAAATGTTCACAAATTTTCATTCATACTAAGGCCCTTAATTGTCCCTTGCTCGTTCAATCTCGAAGTACTGATTGTTCAAAGGATTGAACATCATCTTTGTCGACTCGGCAGAATGTTTAAAATCGTTTTAAATTTTAAACAGAGGTACAGGGGTCGCGGTGGTTGATCCAATAGATAGGTCCACCTGTGGAAAAGAAAAATAGACACAACATCCTAGGTTATGGTTTAATGAATGGCACCTTTGATTGGCAGTTCAACTACGACTATAAAACCACCCTGGGATAATTTACAGACACTTGACCACTCACGGTTACCTCAGAACAACCAACGCCCTACTGCTTTACTTTTTATTGACATCCGTCCACTGCCGCAAAATTCCAATCAAATTCGTCGACGGCTATCAACACGACTGCAAAACAAAAACAAAATCTTTCCGGTAACCTGAGTAGCTCCCGACAAAATCTTACTGATGGTCAAATTAAAACTTCAAACCCGAATTGCGGATGAACAGGACGCAGGAAGTCGGTACCGACAACGGGAATGGACAGCCCCCTACAAGATTTTATTGATGGTGGAGTCAAAACTGGCTAATAGAATACTGATCTGCCACACAAAAATGCGCCTTCGATCTCACACGACGGCTTTTATCATTTTAAATTTAATTTATAACCAGGTCATCCAAATTTAAGTTTGTAGGCAATTTTGCAAAGAGAATTGTAAAATGGTGTCACTCGATGGTGGGTGCAATTTATAATTTGATGTAGCTGGGGGTGCGAGGCTGAATGCCAAAACTAAAGTAAACCATCAGTTACAGTTCTCCCTAACTATCTTACTAACTGGGCGTGTTTTTGCACTTTTTGTTTTTTTAGCAAAATTACAATGATAATTCCGAGGATAATTCGTATCGTAAGCCTTTTGAGTTAGCCACAAATGCGTTGTGAACGTCTTTTTTCACGCAATGAAAAACGCATTTACATTTGTGATCACGATGGATTCTGTTGGTATTGGGAATAGTGGCGTCTAAATTCTTTACATGTTAGGGTACTTTTTACCGTATGGTTTGCACGAAATACTTTTTTTCTGCTATTGGAAATAAGTATTTCATAACTCGGGAAAGTACTTGTTAATTGTTACCAATACTTGCACCTCACACACTCGTTAAATTTGCACGTATGAGAAAGCAATTGTGATAAGTATCTTCAAGGAAGGATGAAAAAGAAACAAAATTTTGTAAAACACTCTCGTTGCCGAAATCTAACATTTCAATATTCGCCGTTGATTGTAAGGAAATGGTCGTAAAAAGGTTTAGAAAATGATTACCACCGTCAGTGTGGGTAAATTGTGAAAGTTACAATTAATTTTTCAACATGGGATTGCTCAGGCAAAATACACAAAAAGTGTTTTAACGATTACGTTTAAAAATTGTTTGTAATTTCCTCATAAATAGTATGTAGGCTAGGTAGATAAAAACGTAATTTCGAAAAACGCTCAACATTTTATCTACGTTTAAATATTTTCCTGCCTTATCGTTTTGAATCGTTCAAAACCACATTTTTTTATGTGTATTATGAGGACAGCTTAGGATTGTGTAGCCTTACCTTTGCAATAACACGTTCTTTTCACCTTGCTCAACCGAGTGGTACCGGCTGACACCGCGATAGAGACAGAACTTCCTCTCCGTCGACATTCCCTCTTTCATTTAAATCTGGCACACAGCTCGCTCACCTATCCGTATTCTTGCGCGCTTAGTTATCACGAAAGTCGAATAAAAATTAAGACTAATGGTAATGGGTTTCTAATTCTGTCATTGTCGTATCTCAAACCGCTCACTTCGTTTTTAAGGCTCCGTTAAAATGCTTTGCCTTTGCGTGTCACAAATTTCACGGATAATCGATAATGTGGCCTACTTTAAATGTATTGTTTTCAATTATTAACATAATCCGTTTCGGTTCTGTAAAGATTGACTATCCATATATGTCTTCGCTATAATTACGGTCCGAACCGCCTTCGTGGATGAACCAGATTTCCTTGAAAGAAGCATAAACCTATGGCGCAATCTATCATTTGTACAATGTCATTGAAAGTTCCGTATCTTTTTAATTACCATACCTTTAACTGTTTATTTTTCGATTAACAAACGATAGTAGACCCGACCGGTACCATTTTTAACATTCTTTTAGTGACATAATGCAAAAGGTGTCTCACAAGGGTCGCCTTATGGACACGATTCTTTATCACAGATGAGTCAACGCACTAACGGCGACAACCGTAGGGTGCACCCGACAAAAAAGTCTTCTCTAGGTACTTTGTTTAATGGAAGAAGAAGCACAAGCTTGTTCAGTTGTGACTCTTCAATACTCCATTATTGATCAATTCCCACTATTGCGCTACCAATAGATACATCCCGTAGATACGTTCCATTTTTTCTTTGTGAGGATTCTCGTTCAACACTCCGTGCTTGATATAAAACCAGTATTTAACTCGCCCTTAACTCAACACCTAATTACAAACATTCCACCCAACAATGCGAATGTAATTCAAATCTAGGCCCCGGACGGATTCGAACCCTCGATCTCCTGTTTACTAGACAGGCGCTTTAACCAACTAAGCCACGGCGCCGTTGTTTAATTTCCAACGTGTAGCGTCGGACTAACAATTCTCGAAATTAGAGCTACTCTCTTTAAAAAAGAGATTTGACATCTATGTAATTCAAATCTAGGCCCCGGAGGGATTCGAACCCTCGATCTCCTGTTTACTAGACAGGCGCTTTAACCAACTAAGCCACGGCGCCGTTGTTTAATTTCCAACGTGTAGCGCCGAACTAACAATCCTCGAAATTAGAGCTACCCTCCTTAAAAAAGAGATTTGACATCTATGTAACTCAAATCCAGGCCCCGGAGGGATTCGAACCCTCGATCTCCTGTTTACTAGACAGGCG
>NW_022170663.1:10964148-11259865 GCF_008802855.1 Photinus pyralis
TGGTGGCGCGACTGGCACCCCTGCGTACTTCGAGAAAATTCGGGCGCGAAGGACCAAAATATTCTGTACTATCCTTGGTTTTCGGAGAGTTTTAGTAAAATTCTTTTATCGTGACGATTCTGTTGAATTTTTATTGACGCGGCATTACATAGGGAAATTGATAAAAGACTCTGTGACATTGTTTATTTCACTTGCTGAATATGCGGACAACAGTTTTCCAAGTGTGAGTATTGTTGAGCGCAAGCAAAATATCACAAGAAGAAAATTTCACCATTTCAAAGAAGTAGAATTTTCTACTACCGCGCCAAAAAGCTGTAGATGCAGTTGTTCATGGATGTGTTCCATACGGACAACGAAACAGTTGCGTAATTCGGGTTTCTTTACAAACTTGAATTTCCCTTCTTGAACGATTTATGGCCTGCAATTAATTTAAATACCAAAATAAATTTCTATTTCCTAAATATCCTTTTCTTGTATTAAACGCCCCCTACCTTTCCGTGAACGTGTTTGTTTGCATAAAATATTCTAAATATAAACAATTAGAATGGGGCATTCCGCGTTTACGTCGCCATTTACAATTCAAAATGTGGTTTTTATGCTAAAAAAAAACGTAGATGTACCTGACCTATCAAATTTTGATGGCGATTTGCATAATCCAGAAAATTTAACGAGTTATATATGCGCGAATTGGATGGTAACGTCCGTCGTCGAAAACTCATTTACCTTGCATCGTTGCAAAAACAATCGGCTTCATCGATGCAATAGATTACCTTGTAAATAAGATGCTGTATAAATGTCTCCATATAACTGCGAGTTATAAAGTAGCAAATTAGGTAATGGTGATAAAATTGTGTTTGTGATGGTTAGTTACGTTTTTACTTTTATAAGTAAATTATGTCAAACTGTTACAAAACGCAGTAGAACTTTCACGTGCGCAATACAATAAGAAACTATATTTTTCAAATTAATCTTCGACCTCCGCCAACATCTGTACATGTAAAATATTGTATTACAACTTACAAAACACTTCCGGGGGCAGATGTCGAATTACACCTTCTGCGAATATACTGAAAACGCGTTAAAATGGCGAAACGAGGAAACTTTATTGTGACCTAACATTAAGTTTTATTGTTTTGTATCTAATTGATACCTGATCTATAAAGTTAGCCTTAAACTTTTTTTATAATTTTACCTTGGGATATGTCTATAGTAATGGCGCCACCATTCACATAATTCTCTACTACTAAAGACAGTACTAAACGATTTATTTTTTTTAGGTCACTTGTATCGATGTCAATCTTGAGTTGCCACCTATCTCTAATTTTAACAGCGTTTGTAAATGAAGTTGTGACAATTTTAAAGGTGCGGTTAGTTAGGCAGGAACATTTAAATTTTTTTTCAAAGGTTCTAGTAGTGAGTTGTATTACTGACATGGACTAATGTCACATTTCTTAATTAAAAATTGGCGATATCCCCCGAAAACTGCGCCCATCAAACTAAGCAACTCCCTCGTCAATCTGCCCCAAAGGACAATGAATTATAAGGATCGACATTAAAAGGACTATTGGACTGCCCTCAAGAAAATTTGCCTCTGCCGGAAGACAAACAAGTAAAAAGGTTTTCGCCCTAAGGCGAGTCACTTCAGCGCATTTTCCATAAATGATCAATACTTCCCCAAAGGCCATACCTATGTGCGCTATGTTTTTGATTACTAGAGGCATATATGGTTAAAATTTTAAAGAAATATCGTCATAAATAAGGGTCGCGTAAACCGCAAGTGTCTATCTTTAAATCAGCTGAGATACCTACACACCAAAATAGGAGACACAGTATAGGCACATGTTTTTTAATATTTATTTCTAATGCCACGTAATTGAAAAATTTTATGTTTAATGTCGTTCGTTTAGGTTACTCCCAGTTTTTGGGGTGCACTTCGAAAGTGTAAAGAGTTCGATGCTGGGTAGATATGTGTAGAAGGTACAAATTACTTCACAAAAAACGTTTCATAATCTTCTGAGGATTTAATTTTTAATATTTACCCCTAAGTAAATTTCGTATAGGTATAAACCATGGATTTTTATTATTTTGAGTTATTCAAACAGTCTAGGGCGGAATGGTTTTCGGAACAGCTCGAGTTTTTAAATATTAATTTGCGTCCCAAAACGTATTTCACAGCAGCACATTCGCAACTTTAATAAGTTTCCGGGAAAGGGAATTATATCATTTTAAGTAACCAACACTTTAAAGGGGTGGAAAGAGAATGAGATTTGAGAGCGACATGCATAAACTAAAAATTTTTGTGGAGTTAAAAGAAATATTCGAAAGGGATAACGAAATACGGGGGGGTTTGCACGAGGATCCAAGGGTGTGGGATCTTCCAATCATGAAACAAATATTTTTTTACGAAATTAAATAGAATTCCGCGATCAAACGCAGTTTAAAAGAGTAGGGTTTAGAATCATTATTTTGCAACAAAAAAGATTAACAGGAAGGTCTAAGAGGGTGAAATTTACCCCCCATAATTTATTTAGTTGTTCGGAGTAGATCTCACACCTCCTTAGACTCTCGTGTAGGTTTTTTTTGGCACTGAATAATAATTGTACCACCCTACGATTGATTTCAAACCACGTTCGTGATTTTTTATTTACATATTTCACTTTGTAACAAAAATTCGTCGTGTGAGTCCATTAGACCCTTGTGCGCCGTACTTGTATTGTATCGTCCCCACAGGATCGGTTGCTTTAAAATTTAGCAATCAGATGTAATTGAAAATAAAAAAATATACACAATTGTCAATTATAGCAAAACTCCACTTGTAATGTGTCGAAGCAGCAAGGCACGGTGGAAGAGAGCTTTCGAGCCCCGACCCTTGGTTCTTGTCTGGGAGAATGAAATAAACTGCACGACCTTACCGCTCTAATGCTCGTTTTCGATTAACATTAGGAAACTAAAATTGCAAAAAAATACTTCACTTTTGGCTCCGAATACTAATTCTACGACCTCACGCTTAAATTTAAACCGTTTCTGAACAAATAATTTCGGCCGCCAAAGGGGAGGGGGTTGAAGGTACAGTTACAGTTACGGTTTTTTGGCTATACCTCGAAAATGGCGGGTCGTAGGAAAACATTTCTTATCAAAATCGAATGCTCATAAAATTTTCTGCAAATTTGTTTCTAAAATTTATTTCCAAAACTTTTTCGATCAGACTTCTCGATCAAAAGTTATAAACTAGAAACCAATTTCGAAAGAAAATTCAAAGGGCTGTAACTTTTGAACTAGTAGCCCAATCTTGGAACTGTTTGAAATTATGGATTCTACAGGCCACATTCTATAAGAAAATTCTTTCCGGGTCGATCTGAGACAATTTTTTTTTCGGGGCTCAAAAAAAGGCAGTGTATAACCTTCCTTTTTTACCAAAAATCGACTACACCAAAATTTCTCGGGAAACCACTTTTTCTTATTAATTTTGGTGCGTAGAATCCAAAACAATTCGTACTTTTTCGATCAGACTTCTCAATCAAAAGTTATAGACTAGAAACCAATTTCGAAAGAAAAATCAAAGGGCTGTAACTTTTGAACTAGTAGCCCAATCTTGGAACTGTTTGAAATTATGGATTCTACAGGCCACATTCTATAAGAAAAAAAGCACATTCTTTTCCGCTTACGTGCTACGTGTAATTTTCGAATAACTCACTTCTGCCACTCACATCCATAAACTTACGAACCCCATTCATAAATGGGTTTCGGATTGCGATATAGGTGAAAGAAGGATAGGTAATTAAATTAAAACATATGGCGTAACCTAAAAATAAGCGTGGTTAACGACATGGGAAAGATATCCACAATGTCCCATTGAGAATTTTAAACGGAAATATTGAGGAATATAGAGAGGGGCAATTCACAGATCTGAGGAAGAGGGAGGTCGGCAAATGAAAAAATACTGGAAGAAATAGAAGAATTTAAGATAGGAACAAGCATAGAATTGAGCGATCAAAATGAGTTTAAATAGGTAAATAAGAAATAAGATAGAGTTATGGGCAACATGCACTGTGGAGGTCTATAGAAAAAGACTACAGGAACGAAAAGAAGAAATAGAAAGGAGCACAGAGGAGTGAAATAATATGAACCAGAGTATCAAAACAGTAATTACGTGAAAATGGGTCGAAAGAGAGGGGAGGGGGAAGAAAGGAGTGGTGGGACATAGAGTGTACGGAAAAAATGAATGATGATTGAAAAATAAAGAAAAAGAGAAAGAGAATACAACAAAAGACAAGGAAAATGTAAAGAAAACAAGTTCGTAAACGATTTCTAAAAAGCGCATATACCGATTGACAATCTTTGTCCAAAAAAACTAGTTACTCTTTGACACGTAATTTCAATTTGCTTTGATGAGAGTATCTTGTGTTGAAATTTCAGGAGAATCGGGTCACATATGAACAACGTAAGTCTGTGATTACGTAATAATTTGATGGCGCCTTTACTCTATTTTTTATGCAGTTTAATTTATTTTTTTAGGAAGCACTTTGGCTTATCATTTCAGAAAAAAACCGCTCATAAATAAGAAAGTTGAGTCTGCGCATGCGCAATTTATTTTTTTTTAGTACGCATAATAAATAATGGCCCAACCGTGATTTTCAACTAATTTTTTATTTCACAAATGCATTTAATCGTTTCCTCAATCAAATGTTGGGTTTCTTTGATCCAAAATGATCGCTATAAAGTGGAGCAAATTTCATGTTTAAGTTTTGGCTAATCAAAATGCAAAAACGTATAAAATTGAGAAGCACAATAAACGATGAAAGTGTGAAAACATGAGAAGCGAAAAAATAGATTGTCTTTGTAAGAGACACAGAAAAAAAATTTCTTTGGTTCAAGCATACCATAACAAAAAAAAATCAATAAAAAGTAGCCCTGAAAGAGACACAGCCGTAGGGATGGACAGACGGACAGACTCACGGGCGGGCAAAGCGGAAACAGTACACATTTTTTTATATTTGTGCAGTCCATTTTCTGGCGTACGTTTTCAATTTTCGTTTGTATGAGCGTCTGTTAAAGTTTCAGAAAAATTGGTCCATAAATAAAAAAGTTGAATTGAGCATTTAATTTTATAAGTACTACCTTCTGTTAAAATTTTCGAAAAATCCGCCTACAAATTAAAAAAAATGTACTCTGCGCAACAGTAATCCGTTCCTTGGCAATTCATTTTGTAAAAAGCATCGTCAGTTAAAATTTCAGCAAACAGTGGGCACAAGTAAGAAAGACCTGCCCATAAGTAACGACGGGCATTTATTTTCTATTTGTAAGATGCAATTTTTGCTAAATTTCGAGAAAAATTTACCACAAATCAAAGTTAGTACTGGACATGCACAACTTTCTTTGAGACGTCATTTGAATTTGATTTTATGAGCATCTTAGCGTATAGAATTTATAAGCACAATAAACGGCAAAGTGTAAAATTATGGTACATGAAAATATTTGATTTTTTACTATTTTTACTTTTTTAGTAAAAAACGCAGAAAAGATTCCTTTCTTGGTGCAAGCCTCGACACCATAACGAACCAAATAGCGAAAAAAATAGAGCTAAAGAGTAGCGACCCAGCCGAAGGAACGGACAGAGGGACAGACAAAGTGCCCACAATAGCCCAATTTTTAATTTTTGTGGAATTGCGCTAAAGACGTCCCAAAAAGCTCATTTCAATCACCTAATAATAATGAATGCAAAATTGGGAAAGTTGAGCAATAAATACAATGTCATCTTCAATTTATAGCGTTACGTAAATTTGTAACCAAACACTCGGTTACACAAGAATCCTGCAATAAAGAAAATATATCGAGGCGCCATGGCATGAGACAATGTGGTAGGTAATTCTTTGTCTTCAGTTTTACGGCAATTTGTGAATATTTAAACCCCCTGTCGCCTGTCAGTTTGTTTATGGTAATATTTGGTTACATTTTTGACACGTGCAGCTTTCGGAAGTGATCGGCTTAATTAACGACATAATCCTTGGTTCGTAAATTGGGAAATTTTCACAATTCAGTGTAATACCGATGGGAGATTAGAAATTCTTGAAATGCCACGGCCCCCGATCGTTCACCTTCTCCAACGTTTCGGGAGGAAAACTGCACACAATATAAATATTTTAAATATGACAACAAGGGGGGCTTAGCGTAGAAGAATTCTTTCACATAGTCTTCAAGTTTAAAATCCGGATCATAATCTCCGCAATACGTGACCGGTCCACATCCGTACGGATTATTGTGGGCCGTAATAAATTTCATTTTTTATGTCAACATTAATCAAACCGTTTACAGGGTGGACGGATAATGTTGAAACTTTCAATTAGGAAGTTTAGGAGGTCACATAATTCAGTTTGGTCAATCTCCAATTATGTCACGGTCTCTAATTTATTGTGCTTCTTCACAAGCACATGGATATTAATATTAATGGGGTAGCCATTTTTAGCCTAGCGTGGGTACGGATACTTATGAGTTGCATACAGATGCAATTGTTGCAAACACTTGATTTACAGCTACCAAGCATGCAATGCTTCAATTATTGCCGCTCGTTTATGTGCCACGTCACTACTATCAAAATTGCATTTGGACCGAACCGCAGATCTCTACACCCTTAAGCTAAGCTAAGGTCAACGAACACTTAACATTCCTGTGTAATTATCAAAATATTTACCATAATCGCAATGCAACCCAATTAAACAAATACCAGTCTGATTTTTTCAGAATGGCGTCTCAAGCGGACGCAAAGAACCAATAACACTAGAAAATAGATGATGATTGTTGGAATAAAATGCAATAAATGGACATTAAATGCCGCGGGTAAAAACGTAACTTCGGTCGCGGTCAAATCAAACCACATTCCATTGCCACTTTTTCCGTCGGTTAAATGTTCCTAGACGAGACGTCGTATCGGCGATGGCATTCGCATGGTTATGAAAAGAAGAAGAACTTCCCGTGCCCTTTCGGAAGGACATTCCGTTACGCAAACATTCCGGTTGTTTTGTCAAAGATGCCACTTTGTTACATTGCGTTGAAGTCGAAACGCCCACAAAAAATAATAGACATTAAATTCCCCAATTAACACTTCGATGTGCTTCAAATTAACACAATTAGAAATTTGGGAAATCGACAGTTGGTCACCCACCACCGCCTGTGATGATTAGAAATTGCGACCGTAATTACACATATTTGTAAATTTAACCATGCAAGCTTCCATTTGTTGTTTCGACAATATCTAATTATTGGGAGTGGTTACGACATTGCCATTTTTTAACATAAATTACTGCGTCTCTTTCATAATTTCACTTTCATGTGCGCGTTAGCGATTACAATGTATATGTTTCTGCTCGGAATTACTGTCGCTTTAAAATTCCTCCTCGAGAAAACACCACAATCAATCTGAATGCTGACAGAATGAGCTAAGGATCCAAACTTTTACCCAAAAGAACTCGAATACTCGATTTTAAATAAATTTAGATATTGGCCATTTCCTCACGTTTGGCAGCACTGCCAACAGTTTGAAGTCGCTAGGAGGCAAATATTAAGGGTGAGATCTACCCCACACGACAAAACTTACTTATTACAAAGTTAGTTTATTCATTTCCATCTAATACCTACTGGCGTGTTCACACGTTTTCCTCGAAAATCGTCAACTGATTTTAAAAATTCCACCTTTTGTTCATTCTATTCGTTCTGAAAGCTCTTTTCGAAGAAAAACGAGAAACCAACACACAACAGCGATCTTTCAAGATCAAGAAGAAGGATTTTGATAGGAATTTGGGGCAAATATGAGGAGAACATGATCGGAGAGTGCAATATGATTAGGTAATATAAATAATATCATTCATTTCTTGTTAATTTATTACATCGAAAAAAATCTTTTCTTTAAGGGATAATCAGGGAGTATATTCCACCTCCAGAAGCATTTTCCTGGAGCCGAGTCCTTTGTGAAGATTTTTCCCAATCGAACATTTTGTCACAGAAGTTGAAGGACATTTCAAAATTGAGTTATTTCAAAGATAGAGTCGAGTGTTTTCTGAACCTGGCGAGAAAAAATTCCGGGTGGTGGAGAGGGCGATTTGTTTGGGCCCAAGAGCATGGTCTAAATTCATCCTTAGTGGAAGGTCGGTTTTGATTAATTAAATATATATTAATTATAGTATAATATACTGTTGTGAGACCTAACCTTAACTTCTGGAAATCCCACGATTTACCTCTAGCTAGCTCAGTAGTAAAAAAAAAAATGAAAACAAAATTTTTATCTGTATCTCAAGGTCCAGCTGGATTCTGCCACCCTACAGCATTCCAACAATGACATAAATAGGTGGCTTAACCAAATCCTTAAATTCCAATATGAAATTTTACCCCCAGATTTAATAAACTTGAAACAAAGTAAGAGACGCCGACAATTACCTCTCCTTGACTCTAATAAACAAAACCTGGATTGCAATGACTGGTTTAATTTCAAACAAAAAATTGCGTAAATTTCCGTTTTACAAATCTTTACAATTTTAAACAAATAAATGACACACACAAAAAAAAAACAAATTACTCAAACATTACAAAAAAAACACGACAAAACAAACCACTAAACTACTACTTACATTTAAAATTAGTCCGAAAAAAACGTAATCCGATAAACAGAGGTAAACCGTACACAAACACGTGAACCAACCACTCAAACACCGACGTCTTCTCTCTTCGGGTACCCACAAATTATATTTAAAACTTCCGTGTTTCCGCAAAATAAAACAAACAGGACGACGACAAACTTCTTAAACTTCTCAAGTAAATCTTCTTAAAACGGCAGACACAAAATTCTAATTAAACCTGGATCCAACTACGCAGGAAAACTTCCACACAATTCAAAAATAACGTAACCGAAGAAACGCCGGTTGGCTTTGTAACGACAAAAAAGCCCCGCTCTCATCAAAAATTTTCTATTTAAGCCAAAAGCCCTTCTCCTTTCTTCAACATCCCGTCCGCCAATCACGCGAAGCGTCGATTTTTCAACTTCTTGCTAAACGGCCCGTACGCCCGGCAATTCTGCGAAGACAACCTTATCTCTACTTCGCGCTATACCTCGTTAACGGCAAATAAAATTTAAAAAGAAATTTACATCGAAAAAATTCTAGGAATAAAATAAAAACAGAACACTTCTAAGAAATTGAACCAAAACTATAACATGAAATTTACGCAATCCTGTGTCTCAAATTATTAATAACCCCCCCGGTTAATTAAATGAACTAAACAAAATTGTCACATCCAGACGCTCTATAATTTCTTTCAAGTTACAACTAAAACAAAATAACACAACATTTTCCCCCTTTAAATTGAACACAAAAACACAAAATTACAATCCTCCCCTGACTATGAAAACAAAACAAAATATTGGAATTACAGGGTTTTTTTTTCAATTTACCAATTAAAACTTTAAAAAAACTTCGGGACCTGCTTTAGGTATTCGGACACGATCGCCTAACACAGCTCCCTAGTCACTACTGAAACCCCGCACGGTGACGTCACCAGCTGAGCCTGAGAAATTTCATCAACCTAGTATAAAAATTTAAGAACTACCCCTAATTTACTGTAACTCTACAACCCTTAGCTAACTATTCAAATGCCGGATAGATCGAACCATCTTCGGCGTTGTTTCAACCTAGGTCCGACCTATTCCAGCAGTTAACCTAACCTATCATCCCTAATCTAAACTTAAATCAAAGTCAAAATCTCGCACTGTACTGTCAACCAAATACGCCTGGGAACCATCCCTATCATTCCTAATCTTTTTCCTAAACTTTTTCCATTCTCGCTTTTCTTTTCCTCCCCCCTTTTCTAAATTAATCCAGGGCTTCTCTATAAAAATCCCACACATAAAATAATCTCTTAATTCTTCAATTACAACAATCCGTTTACCCTTTTCACTCATAATTAAATTATTCAAATAATCAATGCCTACTACTTCCAAAAACTCACTACTCCTAAATCTTTTAATCTTATCCTGCTTCCTACAATCCTCATCCTGCTCAAAGCTACACAAATGCCCTTCATTCTCAATCGATAATTCCAATTCTAAGTCTCCTACTACCCTATCATAATAAAAATTCCTCCAAAAATCCTGAAAATAATTCTCCCTTATCTGGTTATCTAAAATCTCATAATTAGTTCCTATCTCCTTCCCGCCTATTCCTTTCCTTGATAAAACGTCCACACATACATTATTATTCCTTTTTAAACTATTACTCCCTTTCACATACTTAATCTCAAACAAATTCGCCTGTAAATTTCTACCCCTACAATAAATCTTATTATCCACAAAACTCGTCGCTATTAAATAATTCAAATCCCTATTCTCATCTTCTATTTCAAACTTCCTATAATTCACGCAATACAACTTCACCTTCAATTCTGGTTCCCTACCAGTTCCTGCAATAAAATAACTACCTACTTCAACCCTATTTTCAACTAAAATCCCTTCATCTTCTTTCTCTTGTACGACTTCTTCATCTTGCCTATGAACTTTTTCAATCTCGACTTCTTCCTTAACTTCAACTTCTTCTTTAATTACCATCTCATTTGATCGCTTCTTTCTCATTAATTCTATTTCTTGTCTGATTTCTTCCTTTAATTCCGCTTTTAATTCCGCTTTTAATTCCGCATTCTGCGCTTTCCTTTTTTCGCCCAAATCCTTCTTCAACTCTCTTATCGCTTCTATAAACACCGCAAAATTCGCTGCCTGAATAGATGACACTCCCATCGTGAACAACTCTTCTTTCTTCTCGTCTTGAATAAAAATCACGTTCAAAAAAAAAAATCCTAACACTAATTCTAACACTACCTACCCCGTAACTAATCCTATCCTAAACATCCTAATCTAATTTAAATTGCAAAAACACCCTACCAAATTCTTCCTGTCACATTTTAACAAGTTCCTACGCCTACGCATCCTACAAATTCCTATAACAATTAACCTCCACAATGGACACCTCTTTTCCCTGAAAAATGACATGTCTGGGTACCAAAATAACTTTTTACCCGAACGACAAAACAACCCTAATCTGAATTTACCTACAAAATTTTTACCTACTTTCGCGTTTCCCTGAAATTGCCTCACGTTTTTGGGCGCCAAATTATTGTTGTGAGACCTAACCTTAACTTCTGGAAATCCCACGATTTACCTCTAGCTAGCTCAGTAGTAAAAAAAATGAAAACAAAATTTTTATCTGTATCTCAAGGTCCAGCTGGATTCTGCCACCCTACAGCATTCCAACAATGACATAAATCGGTGGCTTACCCAAATCCTTAAATTCCAATATGAAACTTTACCCCCAGATTTAATAAACTTGAAACAAAATAAGAGACGCCGACAATTACCTCTCCTTGACTCTAATAAACAAAACCTGGATTGCAATGACTGGTTTAATTTCAAACAAAAAATTGCGTAAATTTCCTGTTTTACAAATCTTTACAATTTTAAACAAATAAATGACACACACAAAAAAAAAAACAAATTACTCAAACATTACAAAAAAAAAACACGACAAAACAAAACACTAACTACTACTTACTTTTAAAATTAGTCCGAAAAACGTAATCCGATAAACAGAGGTAAACCGTACACAAACACGTGAACCAACCACTCAAACACCGACGTCTTCTCTCTTCGGGTACCCAACAATTATATTTAAAACTTCCGTGTTTCCGCAAAATAACAAAAAAAAACAGGACGACGACAAACTTCTTAAACTTCTCAATAAATTCTTCTCAAAACGGCAGACACAAAATTCTAATAAAACCTGGATCCAACTACGCAGGAAAACTTCCACAAAATTCAAAAATAACGTAACCGAAGAAGCGCCGGTTGGCTTTGTAACGACCAAAAAGCCCCGCTCGCATCAAAATTTTCTATTTAAGCCAAAAGCCCTTCTCCTTTCTTCAACATCCCGTCCGCCAATCACGCGAAGCGTCGATTTTTCAACTTCTTGCTGAACGGCACGTACGCCCGGCAATTCTGCGAAGAACCTTATCTCTACTTCGCGCTATACCTCGTTAACGGCAAATAAAATTTAAAAAGAAATTTACATCGGAAAAAAATTCTAGGAATAAAATAAAAACAGAACACTTCTAAGAAATTGAACCAAAACTATAACATGAAATTTACGCAATCCTGTGTCTCAAATTATTAATACCCCCCCCGGTTAATTAAATGAACTAAACAAAATTGTCACATCCAGACGCTCTATAATTTCTTTCAAGTTACAACTAAACAAAATAACACAACAGTATTTTGCTTCAAGAGCTTTTTAATTCCCAGTCAATTTTCACATGTTGGATAGGCTAAATGTAAAATTATACCGGGTGATTCATTAGAACTGATGTCAGTTTGAATTTCCCACAAAACAAAAAATTTTAAAGGTTGGTAATAGTAGATTATCACTTGTATAATTCCAGTGGTGTATGTAGGAATCACTCTCAAAGAGTAATGATTTATTTTTAATATACAAATAAGTCGTTTATTCGTTATTCGTTAATCACAATAATGACGTCGATTCTCATAATCCAGAGGGTGCAGTTGCTGTAGAACAGAAACCCGGTACGGGTGTATGTATACGTAGATCTTTATGCAAAATTCGTTGGCATGTTGGCATAACATACTCCTGTAATTCAAAAATAAAGTTAGTAGGTATAATATTCATTCTACGTGTACCACTTACCAGCTTGGGCGCTAAACTGACGGATTTTGATTTTCTGGGACTCGCTTCCATTCGTTGTCTTCGACCACTTCATCGTTTCTTAGTAATGGACGACCTGTAGGTATGTTTTAACATCAGGATACTCTTCCATAATTTGCTCTCGACAGGACTGGAACAAATATGATCACCTTCCATCGTCGTTACGTAGGTATAGCACTTCGAAAATGAGTTTTCGAAATAAAATGTGTAAAGGGGATTTGTAACCTACAAATGCACATTAGTCTGATTTAACCGTTATTTAATTACTTACTTAAACAAATTCTTGAATTTACAGCGTAGTTTTGTAAAGAACTGTTTGATAATACAGATTGGAAAAGTAAATTAAAAACAACAAATTAAGGAAATAACGACGGCACTGGTGACTAATAAGAATTAGTAAAATAACTAAAAATATATCATCGCCAATTCTATCCCGTAAAAAACACTAGAATTGCACGCGCGAAATTCAAACTGTCATCAGTTCTAATGATTCACCCGGTAGAAATCTTGAATTCTTGATATTTTTATCCTACTTTGTTACCTACATGTTTTAGGTCGCGGATCGCAAATTCACGTCTATATTTGCTCGATTTAAGAAATTCTCACCTTGTAATGTGGAATAATAAATTTTTGATCTCTTTCTCTCTCTTGTAAGGTTTCCCATGAAAAGCTAAAAAAATTGTGATAAAAAATAAGTTCGACACGCTTAGATCTAAGTACAGGGTGGCGGCAGAGGAACTTGCTGATTTGTATTCGACGCCCTTGGGCGACGGTTGCTCCGACGAAATGGGAATAGGTATATTTGAGAGAAGGGCATATACAGTTTTTCCGCCGCGTAGTGTAGTCACCCATCAGGAGGTGGACGAAGGCGAACGCCCGTTCGCCGTCGAGGCATACTTTTCTAACGGTCGCTCAGTCATAGCCACGCAACGTGCATTCCGTACTCATTTTAATATCGCGCCACGTGGACGTATTCCTGGCCGGCAATCCATTGTTTCATGGGTAAACAATTTTAGGGAAACTGGTGATGTGAAGAAAAAAAAATTAAAATGAGTACGGAATGCACGTTGCGTGGCTATGACTGAGCGACCGTTAGAAAAGTATGCTTCGACGGCGAACGGGCGTTCCGCCTTCGTCCACCCCCTGATGGTGACTACACTACGCGGCGGAAAAACTTTATATGCCATTCTCTCAAATGACAAATATACCTATTCCCACTTTCGTCGGAGCAACCGTCGCCCAAGGGCGTCGAATACAAATCAGCAAGTTCCTCTGCCCCACCCTGTATAACTGATTTCATTTGACGTTTGAAAATATCTCGCTGTATATCCTGTAAAGATTGGCTCAAAAATCTGTAAAAATTTCTAAAGGAACTCTGAAGCATTCTTTAATGTGAAATATGTAATTAAGATGTGTAGAAAGAGTTTAACGATAGCCCGGCGCGTAAACAAGGTCGCTTTGAAACGATAAACGAGACAGCTGATAGATAATCACTTATTTACAAATACTAGCGCGACTCCGTAGGCTTATCTTGCGGGGTTACGTTCTAATTACAAGGTGTAAATGTCAATGGATGGATCCAGGTGAAAAACTGTAAAAAGAACATTGCTTTTCCATTTTTGTTTTGAATTTTTCGTATTCTTGGCATAAACTTTAATTCCTTGGATTGTAAATACAGAGTGGCCCAACGAGAAGTATACAGAGGGCTTTTGGGTATTAAATTTAGAAATTTCGAAAAATCCTCGAACACGTCAATTTTGTATTCGAGGGGGACAACTTTTGGAATGCAAATCACGAACCCAAGTCTTCACCCCTCTACGTAGGGAGCTTAACCCCTACAATTTTAAATGGAATCCTAGGGCAAATGGCACGTTATTTGAAAGCCAATTTAATCGTGATTACTAATCTGCTTTGCTTTTAAAATTCTATTGATTCGTTTCGGAGATATTTGCATTTGAAATGGTGTTTTCTAAAAAAACCAAAACAAATGCGATCTAAGTCACTTTGTATTAAAAAAGGTTTAAATTGTGCAAAAAATAACAACTTTAAACACACAACATATATTTCAATAAATGCTCGAATTGCCTTACGTTATACGTGCTCGCAACCCTTGTAATGTTCCGGGCGGAGTAGCATAAACTATATTCTTTAAATATCCCCACAAGAAGTAATCTAAAGGACTTAAATCAGGGGAAAAAAACCATTTCAAATGCGAATATCTCCGAAAAGAATCAATGGAATTTAAAAAGCAAAGCAGATTAGTAATCACGATTAAATTGGCTTTCAAATAATGTGCCATTTGCCATAGGATTCCATTTAAAATTTTAGGGGTTAAGCTCCCTACGTAGAGGGGTGAAGACTTGGGTTCGTGGTGACCATTTTGAAAATCAAAAAGTTGAAAAAATAGTGTAGAGAATTTATAAATGTTTTACTTTCAAAAATAGATGGAATTGTTATAAAAATCTTGTTTTTGATCGATGGCCATTTTGTTATTTGAAAAAGTAATTGCAAATATAAATATTTTAGAGTTATTTTTTTTCAGTAGTCCTTAAAATAAGGGAGGTATGACGATGTTTCGAAAAACAAAAGAACGCCAATAACTTCGAACCGGGGCACCAAATCAAAAATTGGAACTAAAAAAAGTTGTTTGTTTTAATGAGTTATAACTACCGTTTTCGAGTGGAACGACTTTTATTAACACCCTGTATTTGAGTTACGAAACCTAGTAGCGTACGGACAGTAATATGGAGAGATATAAGCATGAGATTTTTGAAAAAAAAAACTAAACTTTTCTGTATATCCAAATTAGATTAGGAGAGTTGTCATTTATTGATGTTAAGTTACTGCACTAAGTAAATTGTAAATACACATTGCCTATTTTTAAGTGAGTTACAAAAATAGCACACCTTTGTCTTCGTTTCTTTCAGTTGCGCCTGGCCCTGCTGTGAGGGATTAATCCTATGAGTAACGTGTAAAATTAACATAGAACATGTTTTGTTACCATGACTGAACTATTCCTTTGAAAAGCGCGTTTGTCTTTTCCTATGGAACATTTTGAATCTAATGGCGTAGTAGTCATCTAGTTCAATGCCGCTTGTAAATTTTGAACGTAAGTTTTCCGTCGTAGGTCCACAGTTTATTTCTCCATCAGCTGTTGATCTATTTTTTTTTTGTAAATTAAATGCCTCATTGCTTACAAATCTAAACATTGAAACAGATGGATGTCGGTGCAAAAGGCTTTATTAATAGGCAAATGATGTCGACAGGAAGTAATCAATTTTAGGATTATTTGAAAAAAGCGCTATGTACACTAATTAAAATGAGCGAATACTAATCCAATCCAATTGATGAACGTGAATCTGTACTTTCACAGTGTCGTTTTTGTTTCATTTGCGTGATGCTGTCAGGTGGTAATGATAATTAAATTAGTGAAAGCGGAAGAAATAGGGTTTTGCACTTTTCCGCAATGGAAAAGTTAGCGGAAAAGTATTGGTTTACCCAACAAATTAAAAAAAATCTTTTTGGAGGCATTTTCCCATTTCACTTCTCGGTAAGAAACCTCCAATTACTGTGTTATGTTCATTTTCTAGTATTGTCACGTTTACCAAAACAGTTATTTTCATTAATTTAAAAAAGTACAATAATTAACCAAGATTATCTATATTTATATTTATATCGCGCTTCCAACAATTGAATTTTTGTCGAGAAGTTTATCTTATAAAGACCTCATAACTGATAAGAAAGACTCCTTTGCGATAGGACGAGGGTTGCTTTTTATCTCGCTTTATATGGGGTCCATGAAGTTAGCAGAAGTAAAAATCCGATACAACTTGAATACCGAACGATCCTCGAGATCTTCACACATACATACATCATTTTTACAATACACCTTAAGGGGTTGATTCTGTCCGACCAGATCAGCATGGCTTGTTAAACGAACTTTTGAATTGGCATTAGTTTGCATGTGCAAAACACAGTTTTTGATTCGGCACTAGTTTTACTTTTATTCGAGGTGCCTGCCTACATACAAAATTTCATCTAAATATCTAGCAAATAAAAAACCGAATGCGCATGCGCACAACAAATTTTTTAATCTGTATCAGTTTTACTTTTATTTGAGGTGCCTACATACAAAATTTCCATTAAATATCATAAAAAATAAAAAAATTGGAATTGCGCAAATATAAAAATTGTAATGCGCATGCGCACTATTTTTTTTTGCATCTGCATAGTTGCCCGAAGTTTAAGAAATATTTACTAATACAGAAAATCGAACATTCATATGTTCTTTGTAACAAGAGTTATAACTATAAGAGAAACCCTTTTTGGAGGCTTGGGCAGTTTTTGGGCGGTCACTTTTGACCCGTTAGTCTACGTAGCCAAAAAACAATAGCGACCTTTCATATATCCCGAAGAACATGTGTATCAATTTGCAAAGCGATCGGACGTTTCTACACAAAGTTATCGTGCACACGGACTGACAGACGGGCGGACGGATATGAAGACGGACAGGAAGACAGCAATACAAAATTATAAACGATCTCGAGGATCGTTAATTAAAACCTCACGTTACTGTGTCATTTGAACATTTTTTTCCAATTTGCCATTTCTAAAATTAAAAGAAATTTATCTTGATCTATTTTGGTTTAACAGTACTTTAATTTCTAATAGAATTATTAATGATCTCCTAGGCGAGTTCATGCCATTCTGTCCGTGGGTCTGTGTACATGATAACTGGCAAACGGTTTTGAATTTTCCAATTCTGTTTGCATTATAATATGTTTCAGCTGATTAAATTTTCAGTGATCCAGGAGCTCGTTTGCTATGTATGTTACGAGTGAGTTTATTCCGTTTAATAACATCGGTATTGATTTAAAATGATTTATGGGTTTGTGGATTTATTTAAGTTAATCATCGCTCCTTACGACCTATTAAATAAAAATTCCATCTATTATGTGTTTTCAGTAGATGGTTGTTTACTCAGCAACCCCATTATCAACTTCTGTTAAATATCATAGCAAAACAGTGCTTGCCTATTTCTAATTTATTACTTGAGAACGACATTTTTAATCCGTCCATTTGGCAGAATTCTTATATTGGGGATACTAGCCTTAAATATGTAATTTGGTTCGAAATAAATTATACTTAAACGATGTTGTAGAATTGTGCACTAACTTATTAGTGACAGTTTCTAGTATAGTGCTATACATTTCGAATTACTGGTTTCGTGGTAAATTTGGTTTTAAATGGAAGCGGGTATCACCAAGTCAACGAGTTAAATGTCCTACCTAAATTTATTGCGACTCGCCACTTTTTATGAAATGAAAATAATATTTCTTATGAGTAGATCCCCCCCGCCTCCATTTTCATTTGATTAATGATAATGGGCATTAGTTTTACTTTTATTCGAAGTGTATATATGGAACTTTTTATAAATGCTTTCGTAAATAGCATTGCGCATTGTCTACATTAGAAAATCCGTTGAATACCTTCAATAATAAAACATACACCATGCGTTAACAGTAATTTTGAAACGGGTATTAGTTTTAGTTTCATTCAAGGTGCCTACATATGATATTTCGTTAAACTGCTTTCATACATAAGAAAGTTGCCATTGCGCATGCGCAAAACCAAATTTTGAAACTGGTGTTAGATTTGCTTGTATTCCAAGTGCCTATGTATTAAATTTCATTTAAAATGCTTCAGTAAATAAGGAAGTTGGCATCGTACATGCGTTAAACCAAATTTTTGCGCAAAACAACATTTTGGAAACGTCATTAATTTTACTTATATTCGTAGTGTTTACATATAAAGTTTCATTTAAATATCTTCATAAATAAAAAAGTTAGCATCGCACATGCGTTAAACCAAATTTTTGACACTGCGCATGCGCAAAACCAAAAAAATCTGGGTATGCACGGAATCCTTGGACCAAGCCCTTTCAAATGAGTCCTATATCGCCAAAATTGGTTCAGTGGTTTAGAAGGAGTACGTGTGACGGACAGACGGACGGACGGACGTCAAAGTGCAGCCAATAGCGATTTTTCATGTTGAGGAAAATACGCTAAAAAAATGTGTATTCTATAAAATGTCCTTCTAATAACTTGATAATTTTCAATGTAGAAAACAACACTTTCAGTTCTTTGCGACCACTGCTAGGGTGTTGCCGGATTTTATAGTACACTATGGGATTGCTTAGGCGCCACCCTTTCGGTACAAATGAACACAATTAGTATAATTATGCTTTATTGAAGGCAATAAAATAAAGGCTCGTGTTTGTTATGCAAGTCGATACTAGACGGAAGTAGCTTTGAGGGATGAATATCACTCCTACGGCACCCAAACTAAAGATTGGAATTATTCAAAGATGTAGATCAAAATGTTTATAATCGAGGACAACTTACTATTAGTGTACGCCAGCGCCACTGAAAGATTTATGTACTGTTGTTTTCATGTCGCCCTTGTGGTATTGATTTTATTAATTTGAATTATTTTGTTCTAGGTATGCCGCCAGATAGACAAGTGAGTAAATAAATTTTAAATTTTTACGGTAAGAATTTGTTGAACCTGATATTTAACAAAGAATTACAACTTTTCGTATACATAAAACTTAAAAGTAGTGGAAATAGAATAGTTATTAGTCTTCTTGGGTACTTACAGTAGGAATAAGTGAATTCAAAAAATTATATTAAGCTTGTTGAGAGAAAAACGATGACCGGGCATTAGGCTGCCAGACATTAGGACGCAGATAAATAGAACGCCGCCATTGGGCCGCAAGACAATAGACCGCAAAGGAAGTAGGCCGCAGACATTAGGACGCGGGCATTGGGACGCGAACATTAGGATTTACTATTAAGAATTTTTAGTATTAAGAGAGAATAATGTGGGGTTCGTAAACTATGTGGGCAATATGATAATTTGCATAAATAATAACTGTAAATGATAAACAGGGGGTTCTACGACGAATGTCGACTATCTACATACAGGGTGTATCATTAATATTGCGAAAAATTCAGGGTGAGATTCCTTGCATAAAAATAAGAATAAAAGTTCATATAAACATGTAACAAAAATGCATATCGCACATTTCACTATTTGCGTAATTCATTTTGAAAAAGAAACCTAACAACTGTCAAATCGCTGTAAAGTAACGACTTTCATATAAAAAGTCAATGGCACTCTCGATAGAGTGATCCGACAAGTGCTGATGCAGAGGAAACAAAAAAGTTTTATTTTCAATTGCATAATATTCAACGCCCTGTATCTCGGAAACGAGGCATTTTTGGAAACATGTTTATATGAACTTTTATTCTTAGTTTTATGCAAGGAATCTCACCCTGAATTTTTTCGCAATATTAATGATACACCCTGTATATCTCGAAAACTTAGGGTGGAATTCATAGATATTACTTAAGTTACACTTACACTTTACTCATACTTAGCGCGTTTCAAAGATATAGTTAAGGTGACGCATGACATTATTGCTATAGTAACGCGCGAAATTCGGACAGATACTAGCAGTAAATATAAGTTCCACTTAAACTAAACTAAGTGTGCACTTAGTAAAGTGTAAGTCTAACTTAAGTAATGTCTATGAATTCCACCCTTAATCTCGGAATATTTCGAAAATTTGACAGTACAATAATAGAGGAATTCATCTCAAATATTTTCAAGTTGGTGACACTTTCGGTTGTAACGGAAATGATCATTTTCTTCATTCATTACGAAGAACTCGTTATTATTGTTCACAATATTATTCGATGTCGGAGAACCCCTGTAACATCTAAAGCGGTTTGATAGAGGGCTCCACCTATCGATGCAGTGCATCCACGTAAAATCTGACGCGCAGGGATTGGCAACTCCCTTTCACTTTTCTTTAATGTAATTATTTGTGGGCATTCCTTTAAGGATTGTATATTAAATTAGAAGCTTTTGACGATTCACCTGTATTTTTGTGACTTCGAAGATTGAGCTATATCTCGAATTACACTTGTCTCGTTATGAGGATATAATTGGATCATTTCACACTTGGTTAGTAGCTTGCCATGTTGATTACCGGCGTTATCTTGGTGCCTTGTTTTTAAACTTCTACAATCTGACGATTAAGCCAACGCAAATGAATTAATTCATCATCGTTACGCTGATAATCTTCATTTTCTGAGAACCGTCTCGTGGATTAGAGGTAGGTGTACTTTAAGGGCCAATTCTACAATGAAGGTATATACCGAGAATAAGCTATACCTAGAATAAAGTCGACGGTTGCGTTGGTTACCATTGTGTCAACCAATGGCATACATGGTGCTATGGCAGTTATTCCAGGAATATCTTATTCTCCGTAAAAGTGTAATTGTAAAACCGGCCCTAAGAGAGTTTTTCAGGTACGCCCGCTGAAAAATACCAGCCCCAGTTCGAGGGTATACCAACTAAAAGGGTGTTGCTGTGCAAATTATCATCGTAATCGCGAACTGTACCTGTTCACTCATCAGTATCTTGTAAAGCAGCCATTTAAGCCATCCTCGATTTCACCTGCCATATGGACACTTTGGGATTAGATACGAATTGGAATAACAAGATTTAACCGGGGCATATAATAACCAGCAAGGGGATACTTTCTTTTCGTCTGTTTTAATGTAAAGTGAATCGTTAATGTTAAGAGGTACTTAAAGGTATAATTACTCGAATCGTTATTGTAACTAAACGCCATGCAATTGATTGGTGTTATCCGATCGATGAATGGTCGATTTTTGATTGCGTTAGCAAGAGTTGGTGTATAATGCTGTCTTCCCTCAGAAATAGTGTACGAGTTAATGATCGTACTCGATATCGAATTACGAGTAGAGCGATGCGCTTCAAAGTAAGCTTGTTTTACGCACCGAAAAAAGGTTTAGAAGTAGAAAATGGAACATGACCACTGAAAATACAACACTCTGTAGATTCTCACTACCATTGACCAATGAGCCCCTCAGCGTAACTTATATTTTAATAATAATAATAATAATAATAATAATAATAGTTTACTGTCCAAACAGAATAGTTCCATAAACTAGGACAATATTAGGTAAGATATACATGTAGTGCGAATAATAACCGAAAAAAAAACTTTAAGCATGACATAAGTGAAAATAAAAAAAAATTGAGAATTATTATTTTAGTTAATTAACGGAATCTAATAATATACTAAGGGTGGTATTAAATATATCAACAACGTGGGCTATGCTATTATATTGATTACACATGGCGTATATAGGAGAATTTTGCAGTATTTGGGTTCTACAGATTGGCAACGAAAAAGTGACGGTATGTCTAGACGACAACCGTGGAATTGCGAATCACATATACCTATATAGTACAGGACAATCTATATTGTTACTTAAAAATTTATACAAGAAAGCAATAGCCATCCGTTTACGTCTAGAAGATAGCGAAGGTAGATCGAACCTTTCTAACATGATATCATTAGAATATCCTCTAATTGGATATTGTCCATCCATACGAAAGCATAGATATTTGAGGAACCGACGTTGTATGTTTTCTAAATTGTTTTCATACTTTTTAAATGAGGTATTCCAAATTACACAACCATATTCTAACTTACTTCTAACCAATGATATATACAATGATTTAATGGTCGATATATCAGTGAAATCACGACTAACACGAATGATGAAACCTAGAATTCTAAATGACTGCTGAACTAAGCTATTAATGTGAGTTGAGAACGTTAACATTTTGTCCATGTAGATTCCTAAGTCCTTTGTTTCACTGTGTCTGTTTAAAGGCGTATTGCATATGGTGCGTAATTAAACTGAATGTCACTAAGTTTACGCGAGTATGAGACAATTTTACACTTGCTTATATTTAACTGGAGGTTATTCATGCTGCACCAATTATGTATGTTGTTCAGGTCCATTTGAAGCTTTTCGCAATCGGAGATACTGTTAACTTGTGAAAAGATTTTCAGATCGTCTGCAAATAATAGTTTCTGCGTAGAAATTACCGAAGGTAAGTCATTAATGAAAACCACGAACAAAAATGGCCCTAAATTGGATCCTTGAGGTACTCCAGATGTGGGCGTGAAGGTGTGAGAATTGTAGCCATTATATGACACGAACTGTTTTTAATTTGAAGATAGTATAAAAAACTACAGGAAATTCTTGATCGGAACGAAGCGTTTGGAGACCTATGTTTATATGAAATTTTACTCATAAAATAAGCCAAAGGTCATCCGTATTTACACCATATTTAGAAACACCCTGTCTGTTACATATGTTACTAAATAGTCAGTATTGCTTTATAGATCAATGGTGTCGCTGGGGTGTACCATAATTTTAATATTCGTACACGGGTCCAAAATGTGTCATAAGAGAAAGATATACTGTTCTAATTTCTCCATAATGTTAACAATCAACACGTCTACCTCTTCATCGTTAAAGAGAGCGAAATATATTCTATTTAATAACAATGAAGTGAAGTAGGTATTGCTTCTATTAAAAAAATTTACTCTGGGCAGCATAGATACGCACACCTGCGCATGTGCGACTGTCCTAAAGCTTTTCAGCAAAATCGGTTTGGTCGTTTAGCCGGAAATGAGAGTACAGACAGACAGACCGACCGACATCATCGAGATTTTGTTTGCTTCGGATTCCGAAACGTAAAAAAGCTTACCCCAATGCCTTCCTTACTAACGTGCGGGTGGTAATTAAAACTGGGTGGGTTTGAAAATTATTTCTGCTTTACTGATTTCTTCTCACTATTCCCTTTTGAAGTGAAAAGTCGAATTGCAGAATCGATTAATAAGTAACTGGTTAATTTTAAATTGAAAATTTCTTTGTGCAATAACGTATCTAACTGCCAAACGCAATATTGCTTTTTCTCATCGCTTCGAAGTGATGTCTAATTTAATTTGAAACAATTTTAATCTTCTTTAGTATAATGTCTCGTATCGATTTCCAGCAGAATTGGAGGTGGGCGTACGCGGGCAATTTTGAAAATATGGGAATGTTGTATTACAGGGAGATAATTTATTGAAGCGGCGCAGCAACTTATTATTGATCGCACTGTATAAGCATGGTTAAGTCACCATAAAAAACAAGTGTTAAACAATTAAAATCGATTAATTTTAATTAATTGCTTTCTTCGAGGTTGTCTCTAATTTAATTTTAAAAGCTCACTTTAGCACGAAATCCTTGACAATTGTTTGGATTTATCGTATTTCAATATTGGGTAGGGGCCCGCGCTGAATAAATTAATTTGAGTACAAATTGTTTTTTGTTGTCGTACTGCTGGATTGCTTAAATTATTTCATTCACATACTATTACTTAATTGTTATTCCGTTAGAAATACAATTGAGTCTGTATTTTTTTGTTCCAAAACAATAACCACGCGTACATTACATTTTTTTCTTTATTTACAATTTTTACATTCTCTTTACATTATAATTACAATATTCATTTTCACCTTGAATTAGAAAATGAAACTGAAAGTTTAGAGATCACTTATTTAATACACTTGAGTGAAAGTAGTAAAACTCCATTGGTAAATGGTTAGTTACGTTTGTTAATAATGGCTTTGTTTTCTTTATAATTAACAAATTTTCCCGTGTAATAATATTTATTACTGTATTTGCTTACTGTATAAAAATCGCCTGATATAATGGATCTCCGAGAAGCAGGATGCACTCTAATTAATAATGATTATTAGAGGGATTGCGTTGTGGTATTCGTTTTTTATGTCGTACGATGCCATAACGTTTTACATTAAAACATTTCCACCTTTTTTGCAATTAAATAATGAGAGAGTTAGTTCATAATTTTGATGTGAGGGCGTAGTTTTGTTCTGTTGATATAGTCCTATGTTGCATAAGTATTACCATTGTATATACACCTCAATGGTATTACATATAATTAGATTATTTTCGTTTTAATGTGACATGAAGTTATTTGCTATTAAACATATAAACCGCGAAGGAAACCGCAGATAAAGTATATTGTACGCTAAACATCCTCTAAAAGCTATTGGTCTGAGTGGACCACTCCACCACTATAAATCTTCATTTCCAGAAATCTCGAAATCATAAATGATATTTTTCTATGACCGCCTTGAAAACGCACAAAAAACGTAAAATCGCGCTTTCAAAATTATGGATATACCTCGGGATATACGCTGTTTAGCAAAGTTTAGCAAACTTAATCATTCTTGTCATTTTCGAAAGAAACTTTGGCAGATGCTCCAAATTACAATAAAAATCTGAAAATTAGAACATTATTAATGTTTTTATGCGTTTTTTTGTTTCTTACCTCAGCAGAGTTGAAAATCAGACTGAAGTTGTCGTAATCCTAGACTAGTAAATCCTTGAAATTAAACATCTTTTGACTAGGGATAGATTTCGATAATTTCGCGAACAACCCTTCCTAGGCGAGACTAAATGTTATCAATAGAGTTCAGGAAACATTGATGATGGTGACCAAAAACTATCGATCGGAAATTGCATTCAACTTGTTTTTCGACGAGATGTGATTGACGAAGCTATTTGAACCCCATTCGCAAGTACAACATATCTGGGCATATCTCATCCAAATTGGCCACCTTAAAAGGTAAGTACGAGTTTTATGAAAGCGGGAAACTTTAACCTAAACCTTGTACGTGTTTTTTTTTGTATATACAGGGTGTTTTTTTGGGAGCTTTAGTTAAAAGTTTCTGGGAAAGTAAAATAGGTAGGTTTTTGAAAATTTGTACTTAGGAGTTACTCTGAAGGCCGAATCGATATAAAATATTTTCAAAATGGCCGCACTTCCGGAAACACCGGAAGTAGATAGTAACTTCGTTATTTTAAATGGCAACCCCTATTTTTTTATTGCATTTTTGGATTCTACGTGAAATTTCACTTCTTTTGATACCCATATGTCGATATCTGCCATTTATGGTTTTTAAGTTATTTTGACTTTAAGAAAAAAAAATGGCGGATGCAGATGGTACCTTGATAATTGATTACTTGAAAACGGTTGTAGTCATGGCAACCTATTTTTATCAGTGAATAGAGAATGAATAGGGCTTTCTTTTAGTGCATTTAAAACAAAGTTAAGTTGCATACAACCGCACCTATGGAGATCCAAATTTAAGAAACTTCAAAGTCTATAAACTCAGTTTTTTTAAATGGAATGACCATGTTCTTAATATTGCATGAGATAGAGAATCGAAATTGGCATATTTTGACAATACATGTTCCTATAGCTATCTTTAACAGTTTCTGACTTATTCCCATTTTATTGAATTGACACTATTTTTTTCGGATTTTCTTTTTAGTAGTCTGCCATGATTCTATAACAATTGAATTTTAAACAAATCTAGTGACACTAATCCATCACCCACTGTTATAGGTTAACATAAGTTTTTCAAAAATCGAAAAATGACTCGCAGTGGTTTCACCTATTTTGGAATTTAATTGTTATTTATGGTGAAATGGGCAGAATCGCCGCGCGTGCTTTCCGTACATTCATTCGAAAACTGGAACGAAATTGTATGCATTTTGGAAATTTTGTACCCCTAATGCACTACAAACCGTTGAAGCACAAGTGATACCAAGCTCTACAAGAGAATATTTAAGAAAATGAATTGAATTGCAAATGCAAGATTAACAAAATAAATTCAATGCAAAATATAAAAAACTTCGTTGAAACATTTTTGGTATGGAATTGTTGCTAGAACAGATATCGCATTACCTCTCTTAATTTCCAGACTTATAAGTTGTTTAAGAAATTCAGTTGAACGACTCTGTTTAGATTTTTCAAAAATTTTCCGTCCTATATCCTTAATAAATGAGTTATTTATTAATGAATTATTTAGACTAGAACTAGAATCAATGGTATTAAAGAATCCATTCCTTGATTTGTTTAAAATTCGATTGTTATAAAATCATGGCCAACTACTAAAAAGAAAATGCGAAAAAAATGCCATCAATTCCGAGATCAATTCAATGAAATGGGAATAAATCAGAAACTGTTAAAGATAGCTATAGGAACATGTAATATCAAAATATGCCAATTTCGATTCTCTATCTCGAACATGGTCATTCCATTTAAAAAAACTGAGTTTATAGACTTTGAAGTTTCTTAAATTTGGATCTCCATAGGTGCGGTTGTACGCAACTTAACTTTGTTTTAAGTGCACTAAAAGAAAGCCCTATTCATTCTCTATTCACTGATAAAAATAGGTTGCCATGACTACAACCGTTTGCAAGTAATCAATTATCAAGGTACCATCTGCATCCGCCATTTTTTTTCTTAAAGTCAAAATAACTTAAAAACCATAAATGGCAGATATCGACATATGGTATCAAAAGAACTGAAATTTCACGTAGAATCCAAAAATGCAATAAAAAATAGGGGTTGCCATTTAAAATAACGGAATTACTATCTACTTCCGGTGTTTCCGGAAGTGCGGCCATTTTGAAAATATTTTACATCGATTCGGCCTTCAGAGTAACTCCTAAGTACAAATTTTCAAAAACCTACCTATTTTACTTTCCCAGAAACTTTTAACTAAAGCTCCCAAAAAAACACCCTGTATGTTTATAAAAAGGGAATAAGGAACCTCTTCTAGTAGTTTTTAGGCTTCTTTTTTTTTTGAAACTTATTATTTACTATTGTTTTACATCGCCTGTAATCAGATCTTCAGCTTGAAAGTTTAACATGTCATGTATGTACTCTCCGAAATTATTTAAGTGGGTGGGGTTTCAGCCAAAGCTGCTTTACTGATTCAACTAACTATAAATTTACAAAAATCTCTTCTCGAGCCGGGGTTCGAACCAGCTACTTAGTCGGGCAGCCACTTCAGTACGCCATGCGCGCCTAGATTTTATCTTGTCAAATCCCGAATATTTTGAGCGAAAAACATACTTCTAATTTAGGCCAGTAACGCGCTAGGCAGCCAGAGTGCGGTCCGCCTAGAGCGCGAGCAATCGTGTGTGACATTGGCTGTCGTAGCCAGGCTGTGTAGTACGTTACTGCCTACTGGCCCAATCTTTTTACCGATTGCAGTTTCATTTGCAATTGCACAAGCACAAAATAGCGCAACGAAATGTTTGCACTTTGAACCCCAACATTTTCGTGGTAACAATTTATTCGAATACGAGCACCTAACGAATCTGTTATATACTGCGGTCTCGACTACGGTTATACGGCTTTAGGTACGAATTTTAAATTGAAAATTAATCTTCACGCGATCTCATAAATGGCGTACACAACTCACACGATTCACATTGACAGGTTACCGAAGATTTTGATACGCGCTCGACAGGCATAGGTTCTTTTCGAAAGTTGAAAAAGTAAGAATTCCGCCCACCAGATTTTTACTGAAGTGCTCGCCGAATCCCGAATACGAAACGGACCCACCGCAACGGAAGGGTTCACTCTGTTTGTTATACACACAAAGGGCTAACAGAAGAAAATACACCTAATTCTCCGGCGCGACGGTTTTTAGAACCGGCAACAGTGTAACGTTTCGTCTTTTATCTGCTGGAACACTTGTTTCTTATCGTACCGCGCTCCATTCTATTGCATATTAGTTCCGTTCTCTTTCGCTATGAAATGGTACACGTATAAAATTTTCTATCTATACTGACAAATTGGTAAGCTGTATCATTAAACATTTCAAAATGCTAGAAAATATGCGCGGATGACACATCATTACAAACTAAATGATGAAGGAATAGTTCGGATCTGGTTTTTAAGGATGTAAGCATTCACTACGACAATATTGTAAAAGTTTTGGAGTTAAATTTTATAGGCCGATAAATAATTTTAAGAGTTATGATAAGGAAATGCAGAATAACAAGGGAAAATGCATATACTACTTAGAAGTAAAATGCAAGGGGTCAAAACAACACATGGCATTTATGATCAAGGTTGGCATCTCAGCAAGGAACATTTCCTACATCATAGCGTAAACTTAAGTAGGTTAAGTTTAATTTTACTATATATGACGTAACGTAGTTTTTGTGATATAAATATAAGTGTTAACGATTCAAATAAACATGATTAATTATCAATTTTTTGAATTGCGATTTCCTTATATTATACAGGATGTCACAGGTACCTATAGTACCTAAATAAAATCAATGCTAAAGAGAACCAAAATAAACAATTTTTTTTAATTAAACAAAGTCCAAAATGCTTTGTTAAAGTACGCACCAAAAAATTACCGTTCATCTCTGCAATCATAACACCATAACACATAATTTCATGAACTATTTGTTAGATATCTTGATTATTTAAACATTCTGAAAACTCTATTTTCAACAATGCGCCTTTTACCCATTTTTGACAGGTGGAGGATACACCTTGACTATAGATTTGTGTCTAAATCTAAACTTTAATGCTTTACAATTTTCAAAGTTGAAAAAGTTCGTTTTTACCACCCGCACATTAGACTCTCCATTTTTTTACGAAAATACACGTTTTGAAGAACCAGGAATCTGAATCAAACAAAATCTCGATGGGGTCGATCGGTCTGCCTGTCTCATTTCTGGGTAAACGGTAAACACATGCCACGCTACAAGCGATCGAGTAAACAAATTAAATTTTAGATGTTTCATTTTCCAGAAAATTTGTCCGGTAGTCTCGCACGATTAGGGCGTTGTGCGTGAGTGCATCATCCTGTTGAAACCAACAAAATCCAATTTTGTTTTTTGTGCCGTACATCGTAATAAAAAATGCTCTCAATACATGTACTTTTTTACGGGTCCTATAAATAACTAAACTTGATGATGATATCTCCGAAACAAAACGTTGTATTAAAAATCTCTCAAGGCTCTCTTGTAGAGCTCAAAGCGTTTTATTTTTCTGTATCTTCTCAAATAGCAAAAATCGGCAAATTTCAGTTCTGGCATATCTTCGAAAGTAATCTGATTTTCTGGTTTTCTTTACAGAGTGATAATAACTCTTTAATTGCACCACTTTTCCCTAACTTTGCCATCGTCGACTATAGCACAATTTTTCTAAAAGTAATGCAAATAACAAGTAAACATTTTTGCGTTAAAAAAAATCAATTGCCTTCTTGTCACCTACGCGTTGCAAGTTTGCGAAAGATGTGATATTTTCTGGTTTATTATTGTCATACTTTTTAATGTTGACAAACAAAATTACTCACTTCCTGGTGCGTAATGCCGAATTAATTTATGCCGTGCTCTTTTCAGTTCATTAAAGTGGTTTTACGTATGGATGAATTGTTCTACTGTTGCGCTGTTTTAGTCGGGGAATAGAACAATAGCAAAGGCGGCGACCCCGCTGGACCTGGCCCCCCCACCATTGTGAATCAATTTAAGAATGGTATCCAATTTATGAGCTATTTAGGAGCTTTTCATATCGCAAGCTTAAAATTTTAGAGCTCGCTTTAATCACTAGGAATCGAACATTTCTTATGGGGTGGCCGAGTCTACTTGGACTCAGCCCCCCCACTGATCAGAATTACTTTTTTCAAATTAAATGTTGTACTGGAATTACGAGCTATTTAAGAGCTTTCATTTACAACCAATTTCGATTTTTGAGCGCCACTCCTAAAAGAGTAAATAGATATAATCGATGGGGCGGCCAGTTCCACTTGTGACTGTGTTAGAGCTTCCTAGTGCGTTTAGTACCTCTGTGTGCATCCAAGGAAAAGTCCTGAATCGACTACATATGAGTCTAATTCTGCACTCGGTGCTTTGTTGTCTGTTACTCTAAAGATTTTCCTTTTAGTAAGGTTTTCTGTTAATATAATTGAGCAAGTGCAGTCAGGATTGCGTATACCTCGGCTTGGAGCACGGTTGCTTTTTGTCCTAGATTCTGAAGCCCTGTCAATTGCTTCCGTACACTCCACAGCCGGTGCTGTGCACAGGTTTTTTTTTATCACAAACTGTTTTGGTTATCCTCTCAGTTATCCTACCCTTGACGATTCCTCCTCTCCATTGACTCTCAGCCAGTATGCCTGTCTGAATACCTCTGCTATAATTACCAGGTGTAGTGACGGTCAGTTCATTTAGTCTCCATAGCTACTGTCAGGGACGTTATCATTGTCCTCGTAATTCTAAGGCAAGCTTTGCGCTGCAGCTTGATCAGTATCTGTATGTTCTTCTGGGCGAAGGTCTGATTCTATCACACACATAGGTACGTAATAACTGGTATTATATTAGTGTATATCCAGGGACCTTGTGACGTTGTTCGCTATTTTTTCCATTTGTGATTTGAAGTTAGACGCTTGGCCAAACGCAATGCCCAAGTATTTACCTTCTCTCACTACCTGTAGCTTGGTGCCCTACATTGCAACGTCCTTTAGCTTTGTCGGCCCTTATGCACGTGAGAAAAGCTAACGAAGTTTTTTTTCTGTTGAATTAACAGATAAGCCCTCTTCTTCGCACTATGTTCCCACTAGATTTAAAGCTCCTTGCCTCTTAACTGATACGGTCTCCTCAAATCCCCTACGTACTACAATCACTATGTCATCGCTAAAGGCAAGCACTGTGGTGTAGCCCGCATCATTTAATCTCCAGCATTTTGGCTTTCGATCCTTTTCGGGATCTTCTCAGGTTCCACTTGAGGATCCAGGCGTGTGTCCTTACGGTCTTCGTTTCGAAGAATCACAAATCTCGCCCCCCCCCCCTGGAGCTCGCTAGCTCTGACCTCAAGCTGTCCACCGAAACCTGGTTTGCGCATGTGATCAACAGCGCTCTCCCTCGTGCCGACATTCCGTAAATTGGGGAAAAGCGTCGACTCTGTCAAGGATCCAGCCTTTGATCTTACCGAGAGCCTCCTCCTATTAGCTTTCGGTGCGCCGCCCCGGAGAGTTTTTTAGGCTCTTTAATGCCGGTGCTCTCGGAGTAGTTTGTTGTGTTTTCTGTTTTTTCTTGGGCCATAAGAGTGCCACGAGTATGGGGGAAAGAAATGTCCACACGCGTCGAGCCCCCTGCACACGTCTAAGGCGACTTAATACAACGGTGTGGCGCCCGGTGCTCCGAAGTTGGAGCCAGTAGTTGGTGATCATCTATTCAGCCACGCATCTACTTCGGCCCTCTGACTCTTGGAATTTAGGTTTTTGCGATCCAAAAGAAACGCTTCTGGATTCCGCAATAGTTCAAAAGAAGACATAGATCGGTCCGATTAGCTGCTAACACTGATGAGAAAACATTCAAAACCACCCCAAGTTTTCACTTTTAACACAAACAAATGCACTCAAAACTCACAGAGAGTACGTGCTGATGCAACTAACCGGTAGCTCAGAGGTAAGGCTACTGTGAAATGGACCTGGCCGCCCTCAAAGATTGACTATTTGACCTATTGAGGGTGGAGCTCCAAAATTAAACTTACTTATATAATTATACTCGTCATTCATGGACAAAGATTAATTTGTAATAAATAAAGAAAAACAGATTAGGGGCTACGCCAGAATAGACCTGGCCGCTCCCAGGATGACATCTATTTCCTCTTTTTAAGAGTGACGCTCAAAAATTGCAATTACTTGTAAATGAAAGCTCTTAAATAACTCGTAATTCATGCATAAAAATTAATTTGAAGTAAACCATAACACAGGAGGGGCTACGTCCAAGTGGAGCTGGCCGCCCCATCGATTATATCTATTTGCTCTTTTAGGAGTGGCGCTCAAAAATCGAAAGTACTTGTAAATGAAAGCTCTTAAATAGCTCGTAATTCCAGTACAAAATTTAATTTGAAAAAAGTAATTCTGATCAGTGGGGGGGCTGAGTCCAAGTAGACTCGGCCACCCCATAAGAAATGATCGATTCCTAGTGATTAAAGCGAGCTCTAAAATTTTAAGCTTGCGATATGAAAAGCTCCTAAATAGCTCATAAATTGGATACCATTCTTAAATTAATTCACAATGGTGGGGGGGCTAGGTCCAGCGGGGTAAGGCGGTGTGGTGTGCATCGGCAATGTAATTATGTAGGTATACAATTAGAATGGTCTTTGATTTAATCAGACTGCATACGCGCAGTGCAAAATGCGGCTTATTTCTGGTATTGTGCTTGTACCCTTTCACCTGCAATAGCACAGGGTTAATACTAATAGCAATGAAATTACACCATAATTACTTCTTGAACAAGCTTAACATGCAATTATTTTCTTAAGGAATCGTCAGTAAAACAATGCAAGTAATAAAAGTTCAGTACTAATTTACTTCGTATATTATTTGTTTGTGACTTGCACTAATAATGTTTTGTCTGAGTTCCACTCACTGAGTGGCGCGTTATTTATTAATAGCTAGAATATTCGGTCAAATTCTAAGATCTGGGTAATATATGTGCGTTTGTAACGGTTATAATTAGTGAAGTATTATTATACATGTTTTCTTTAATAGAGTAATAGCCCTGTATGAGACGGGTTGGGCCACATAATTTAGCCCCGACGTGTTATTTCCCAAAGATGAACTCCAGGTACTCAATTCAAGAGACTGAGTGGAACCCCCACTGACGAGAAAACGCCAGATACTCTGGACGGACTGGGGTTCGATCCCGGGTCCTCTTAGTTCGTATTATACTACCCTAACGATTAGACGACTCCGTCCGTCTTTCCAAATGTTTATTTCCGGAAACTTGGCGAAAGTTGAAGACTTGAGACATTTTGTTAATGCTACCTCTAGCTAGCACATTGGGAATTTTTAATGACGAGATGGATTGTAAATTGGTAATAAGTAATTTTATTCCAGAAAAAAGAGGATCGGTATACATATAACGAAAAGATGGCCAAGATAGTCCAGGCGCTGATATAGGTATTGAGCATGCACGGGAAGTCTAACGCGGTTTGACTTTTGATTATTGTTGGGGGCATATAGTAGATGAAAAATATCGATGTCGTCGCATTTCCGCGGTGGGCATAACATGAGGGGGAGTAGGCAAAGTCGCGCGCGTGGCGATTCACTTTATCGCTTCTAACTCAAAGACGGTAATAGAGCAATGCTTGAAGCGGCTATTTACAGCTACTTATATTGCCTACAAAAGAGTCCCCATGGATAAAAGTCGTACCTCTAACCTTTTTGTTACAAATGAATTATTTCGGAATATATCCAAATCCACAGAAAATCATATTTGCCACATATTTCTTATATATGTAAGACAATTTTAATAGTGTCGTTTATATGTTATAAGAGTAATTATATAAGGACATAAGTATTGCCATCATATTTTAATTGGCATAATGTAGGAATTAAATTTATATCTTCAAAAGATTGACCGATCACTAAATATGGTAATAGCCAAACGTTATTCCGCAGAAATTACTTCTTCCATAATGGCATCAGTTTTGGTAATGTCCCCTCGAATTAGTTCCAATATTAAATGTCTGCATATCCATCAGGTAGTAATTTTAGTAATCTTCAGTAAAGATTCATCAATTTTTTATGTATCTACACCTGGCGTATTCCGAACAATTTATGAACGTAAAGGGTAAAAATGGTACTCATGCAATGCTCGTCAGCATTGATGTTATGCAAATCTCGAAGCAGTTCAGCCCTACAAATGCAAAAACTGCTCCAAAAAAACATGTAACTGTTTATCAATTAATTCTTCTTGTTGTTCTTATTGCAAATGTGTTGCAGAAACCCATTATAAACTAAAGAGTTTGACGAAGAGAGCGAAGCCGAGAAAGATTTGTGACTGGGTGCCCAAGTACGCGCTGGAAAATTGTAAAATTGAGTGTATAAAACTATATATATTTATCTAATAACATACATTATTATTAAATTTATCTTACACATACAGGGTGATTCCTATAGTACCTGCCACCGTTTGGGAGCGTGTAGGTGGTGCGTAGGGGAGTATTTTGATATAGGACACTTGGGGTCGGAAATCTAAAATAAGGGTGCCAGAGCCAAATTTACCTTCTGGAATTTCGCGCCTGTAGGTAGGCAACCCAACCGGCCGGCGGTGCACACGGAGCGATCTCAGGCGGCGATGTGTGGCTGACACTTGATCAGAATTTTGTTTAAACCCACGAAATCCCGTCTGCAACGACGCGTATCAAGTGAATAAACACTATGGCAATAGTATAATAATAGTTGGCTAGATGTAGGAAGTGCATTGAGAACAACGGTGGCCACGTTGAACACTTGTAAACGTTATTGCTTTTGACTGTCGTTTTCCCTCCTTCCCTCCCATGTCGCTTCCTCGCGCTAACTCGCTCTGCATCGCTCCGCGCGAAACGTCGGTCGGTTGGGTTGCCTACATACAGGCGTGAAATTCCAGAAGATAAATTTGGTTCTGGCGCCCTTATTTTAGATTTCCGACCCCAAGTGTCCTATATCAAAATACTCCCCTAGGCACCCCCTATACGCTCCCAAACGGTGGCAGGTACTATAGGAATCACCCTGTATAAGAAATGTGCATTAAATATGATTTTCGATCGAATTTAGAAATATTCCAAAATGATTTATTTGTAACAAAACGGTTAGAGGTACGACTTTTATCCTTCGGGCCTTTTTTGTAGGCAATAGAAGTAGCTGTAAATAGCCGCTTCAAGCATTGCTCCAACTATTACCGTCTTTGAGTTAGAATCGTTAAAGTGAACAGCCGCGCGCGCGCGACTTTTCCTCCTCCCCCTCATGTGATGCCCACCGCGGAAATGCGACGACATGGATTTTTTTCATCTACTACCTATATGCTCCCAACAATAATCAAAAGTCAAACTGCGTTAGACTTTCAATGCATGCTCAAACTCTTTAGCGCCCGCCCTAAGACGTTCGACGCAATTTTAAGAAAATTGAAGGTACGGTCCCATATTAGTGAATTATTTCGACTGAGCAGTTTTCAAAAGAATAATTTGATTATTGAATGTAGAGTACTTCGTGTTAGCCTCATTGTTGGGTGATAAAATGCAACAGTATTGCGTTGACAAATCGGGGGATGGGATTCGTTTCTTGTATTTGATTGCCCCCCGGATTACTCTTGATAAAAAAACAACACTAATTATTTATTTGTTACCGGAAGGGACCTTAGTTTCTTAAATTACCCACTGGAAGAAATACACGTAAGTAAATGGGCAGTGAGGAAGCTAAAATACGTAATTGGATAACACATTCGTTCGCACTCAAATCCAATTCACTAGATTGAGTGGACTTGAACATGTATTACGTTTCATTTTCACATAAAATTGGTGCACTAAAGTGTATCTTCTGCTTTCTTCTCCCATCGAAAGTGTTGCTTTTCGTTACGAATAATGCTCTTATATAGCTCCTATTGTATTAAGTTAAGAATGCTGCGCGCAGTGTTGAATTTAAGTAACGGATAATTCGATAAATCGATGCAAGCGCATTCTAAGAAGACCTTCAACGGGTATAGCGATTTAAATTACCGCGCGTACGTACAGTGTGCCCCAGGTAGAACGGTACCATAGGGAAAAGGTATTTTTATTATACTTCATTGAAATCACCTTATTTACACCTGTATTAGAAATAATGGTATCTGGCCTTTTCCAGGTTAGCGCACGGAAAAACTTTTTCTACTACTACCCTTAGAATGACGTCATACTTGCTTCATTTTGAACAACAGAATATCGCCTATTCTCTGCTAGTAAAGTGGAATAATTTCATTCTAGCTCTTGTGATGGAATGAGCACATGTGGCGACATCTAATACAGGACATCCTAAAGCACAATTCTTAAACTGTCAAAATTTTAATTACGCTTGCGCCAGATTTTGAATTTTAAGGGCCGGTAGCACGAAAATGAATAGCAGTGGCCAGTGAGGATTTAATGGAACTTTCAAATACTCCCCCGGAAATCACCGCGGAAGCAGAACACGCAAAAAAATTTACTTCCTGACAAACCAAAAGTGTAGGAACATACATACAGCAAATTTTTGGAGTGGAGGATCAAGAAAAAAACCAACTCATTTTCAGAGAACGTAGTGCTAATTTACTTTAGCGAACTATCACAGGAAATTAAAGCATTCACATTGTGGAAAACGTAATCCACGGTGCGGTCTACGATACTTTTGAACAATTTATGTAGATATAAGCAGCTATGCATGCTAAGTTGCAGGCCTTAAAAACGCAATCCAGCGGCTCAAAAAGTCAAAAATTCTATCAACGAGCAAAGTAAAAATGTTTATTCAAAAAGCCCCCTCGACAGTTTATATCTACTATAACATTACACATTCAAATCGTTACTCGTTACATCATATCTATTTTACATTTAAAGGTTGCTCTTATAGTTGGCATTAGTGGTGCTTGTCGTAAGCACGAATCGTGTTCGTGGAACATAAAAATCGACCACATACAAGACTTAGGTGGAACTGTAGAACTGTAATTAGAATACCCAATACGAAAACTAACGTACAACGAAAGTTTACAATTACGGGGGACCACGTTGGTATACCTACAACCAAACATCAAGTTGCATATTGCTACAATGAATTAATATACCTCACTGCACTATACAAAAAGAACATCCAGATCCAAACAGTTAACATTGTTGGTCATCGAGAACACATTTCCTCCAGGAAGTTTTAAAACTAACCTAAAATATAATGCTCACTAAAATGTTACCTACACTCGTAGATATACTTACATACAAATTTTTCGAGTTTATTTCTGATTTGCGTCCATAACGTCCTCTTTGTAGCATTTTGTATTTGAATGCACATCATGAATTACATACCGGTCGCACACATCGAATACGTTTATCGTTTACGTTTATCTAAATCTAAATGATCCACGCCGATTCATACACTGCGCAGGACAGGACACATTCAACAAATGTGCACATTTGTAATTAATATCACAGAAAAGTTAGTATCCCTTTTCTGGGATAATATTGAGCGAAGAGAAATTGTCGAGAAAATTGTTTATACAGCCATTTAGAATCTGTCAAATATGCCACAGGGATCTGCTATACCAACCCACCGTACATAGACGTACCTACTAATGTGTGAATTGTCTATCGTTAGCCCTGCTTGTTTTATACATATTTTGCAAAAATTCGTCGTAGTAGTAGAAAAAATTATGTCTACCTATTACTTGTAAGGAATAGGTATTCAACGCTCGTGGAACCGTCACACTCGCCTTCGGCTCGTGTGACGAACTTTCCACTCGCGCGGAATACACTCTATCCATACTCGTTATAGAATATACTATTCCCGGTCCCTTTGATTCTTTCCGTGCGCTGAATATAATTACCCAAATTATTGCTACAAATTTACAAGGAAGTAAACTAATTTTCAGAAAATCTATATGCGTTGTAATGTTTTATATGTAAGCATTTTGCGTTTTAATTCGTAGATGTTTGAATATTTAGATAAAACTTCTTTGAGAATTTGTGACATTTTTTGACGTTTCGTCAAACTTATCTGAAATAAACTAATTAAACAAATCGCCTTTGAAATGATTTGAGAGTAACCATGAAAACGCATGTTCTATAACTGTTACAAAATAAAAATGTTAGCGAGTTTGTTGTTTTTTTTATCGATTTAAAAGAAGTAGGTATAATAAAAAATATCGTTCATTACACGTCCAGAAATGCTTTTTCCGTGCTTGTAAGTAAGTAGTAAGTAAGTAAGTAAAGTAAGTGGCCCTCCGGTTCCCCCCTGTTACTCGCCATGTGTGAGACTAAAATCTTTTAAATTAACCGTCACGAATTGGAAAAGAAATCATGATTGCTAAAAATCATGACAAACCCCAATTACCCGTTGCTCTGAAAACCTCACCGGCCGACTTGCTGCTGTTTAGTCGCCTTCTACGAGCAAATGTAACTTCAGAACTCTTATCTGGTTTGTAATTTGGGCTCGATTAAACACACGCATAAATTTACAGACAAAACAAAATGTAATCGAAACTGAAATAAAAATAGCCACTCAGGGCCCGATAACACATGTACCACGCAACAAGCGATCGATAAATAAACCAAAAAATAAAGTTGCGCTTTTCAACAAACAGGCCCACTAAGACATAAACCAAAAACTAAGCTGATGATGCTTCTAAACTTCACTTCGTTGACTGCACTTGAATCTCGACTTAGATTGTAATTACAATGACCCTTTTATGGTGCAAAAACTTTTTCTTAATCGCATACGCTTCCGCTCAAACGCGACTTATAACGTTCACTTAAATAAATACAGATCTCTAATCGCACCATTTAACTTTCTTCTACAAAAACTTTACATTCAAACAAGACTGACCGTCCCTTCAAAAACCTCCGATAACGGCAAAACTGACTGTTTTTCAACAAATACGCTCAAATACAGCTGAGTTACCACCACACACCACGATTGACGTCTGTCTGCTCTATTTAAAACCAGTTCTGTTTCTTTTAAACTTCCGCCTTCACTTCCTTAAGAAATTAATGCGTCGGTGAAGGATCAGCTGCACCAGTGTGTCCTTATCTGCGATATCACGTGCCTATCTTGAAACTAATTAGCTTACGCCGCGATAACAAAACTTCTTATCTACGACAGGAGATAAACTTCTTCAAATCTTACGCAATTATTTCCATATGTTAAATCTAGTGTTTGAACACGTAATAAAATTGAACAAATAAAAGAATACTAGGTGATTATTTAAACAAAGCTATTAGCTAACTAATAATAATTCTGATACAAAACAACATTGACCTAGAATTCGAAAACATGTCAGGAATTGCGCTTAATCCCAATTTACAACCTATGTTAAAAATAATTGAAAATCACAATATACAGGGTGTCCCATCGTTATTGCAGATACCGAAGTGAACTAAAACGTCCTCTTGACGTAGTTTACACAACAATGTCTAAAATGTGTATCTTGAGCTCTTTCAAAATACTAAATAAAGATACAGGTCCGTATTTAAAAAGAGAGAAAGTCATTTATTTTCAAAAATCTCTAATAAACTGTCACACATTAGCTAATTTCTCTTTTTTTCAGATTTTCTCTGCAATGTCTTCCTATTACACGAAGCATCATATTTCAATCTTGTTGTCTCTTGCAGTTTCCGATATTCCCTTGAATTTGACACACTCTGTAGAGTAAATTGTTTCATGTTATCTGATATATCAATATGTATTTTAGGGTTCATTCAATGTACACAATGCTAATGGGTGTTTGTTTAGGCAATTGTATATGGTGAAGTTTTAATCGATAGACAATTCAAAGCACAAATTAAAAGGCGGGGAAAGAACTCCCTCACAAGTTACATGGTGTAGTCTACACTTGATACTTAAGACAAGATGCATACCCCTTTTCCATATATGCATGAACATTTCGACAATAAACTCTCAGCCGCGCAAGGAGTTTCTTAGTTACTGCCGAAGTTATGGATTGCGATGTAGCTACGGAATGTAGGAAATAGTTTCGTGTAGGTACAAAGGATACTGTGGCTTCCTAGGAATACTCGAAACTGCCCCGACTGAAATGATTGGCTGGTTAGTTTTCTCACAAAAGCTATTCGAACATCGCCATGTGCGTTCAAGACGTACTTTCACTGAATATCGCTACTTGAAAACACAGAAAACGGACGTAATTGTGTACTGAAAACTCATCGAGTGGAAAGTCTACTTCTTAATTATATTACCGTGACGGTAAACCGCTTCTGCTCCGTATTTTAATGATATACAGTTATTTGAAAAACTGTGGGAATTGTCGAACGAAATTTAATTACCTACCGCTAAGGACGTTCAGAAGCTAATTATAAGCGCTACTCGTTTTTGCCGTCTCGCTAAATTTTCTACCTCATTAGAAATTACTAAACAGTTGAGTATACTTGACCTCCTATCTTAAAGGAACACACAAACTGTCCGGCAAGTACCCCTTTGAGGTTAGGTTATGTTGCGATCGTGCGTAAATAAGCATTTTAGGTGTTTGCTAAGCTAACATTGGGTTACGTAGCCATCTAACGTCTTGTGCATATTAATTAAGAGTCGCTGGTTTGGGAATTTGATCACATTTAATTTTCAATTAGACTACGAGATTGTACGTCGAAATCTCAGATGGCTCGGAACATAATTTGAATGCATATTGCATTCGAAAATTGGTAGATACATACAGGATGTTTGGAATATAGTAACGATTAATAATAATAATACGGCAGCATTCAGTTGTTTTTATTTCAGAAAATAAATGTGTAACGAAAAAACAATTGAATTTTTTAAGTAGCAATGTACCGTTTCATTAAGCTCATTTGAGAGAGATTTTATTGCTTTGTTTACTCGCACTCGAACTAACTTTTTCTTAGATCTTGTTTTTACGTTGACTTCAGTATTTAAGCAAACACCACATTTACTGCTAAATGAAGTTCTACCTCAGGAATTTTCCGTGTATCGCAATTCGACTTTATAACGCCAGCTTCGACAGGATGCGTCCCCACTTACGCCGAAAATAACGCGCATATCGTAAAAGCACCTGCATCTTCTAACAGCGATAAGAACACGTGCGTTAATTAAATTTTGCCCGATAAGGATTCTTATCGCAAAACAACCAGATAAAACATTTTATAAAGTACGCAAACTTGACCAGATGTGTCTAACTTAGCACCTTCTCTAAATTGAACGAATTGCAAAAGCGATACAATTTAATTTTTTTTTTGTAAATAAATAAACTACGTAATATATTTAAGAAAAGGTTACAACATAACAAATAAAATTGTTAAAAAAAAATTAAATTGTTTATTATTTAATTAAAAAAAACGCAATTACAAACAGCTCTAAAAGGAAAATTAGACATTGAGATAACAAATTCAAGTACATTAAACCAACTCTGTGTTTATTCTTAGATATTGGTCCGGAATGGAAGGTCAAATTCGTCCGGGGTAATTTCGGCAGTTGGTCCGGGATGCGCGATCATATTTCGGCAGTTGGTCAAGGTGCCATATTTAGGCAGTGCGCACGGGGTACTTTGGTAGTTGGTCAGAGGGTACCCTTCATCATGGTCTTATCTAGGACGTTGGACCATCCATCTTGGATGTTAGACCCACCTTGGATGCTGAACCCACCGCGAATGCTGGACCCACCATCTTGGATACTTGTCCCAACATCTTGGATGCTGGGCCCATCATCTTGGATGCTGGGCATTGTGTCTCACATCCCAACACGTAGAGTATCGCTATAGTATGACACACCGTAGGAGTTCTATTCGTACCACGCAGTCGAGCCGGCTGATAATTATATTTTATAGAGGCGAGAAATGTCATTTGGACATGAAAGTGTTTTGACTCTGCTGGTAACTTTTCCCAGAGTTGGCAACTGTAAGTATAGGGTAAGTAAAATAATCACAATATAAAAAAAATTTGGGCTTTATACCATCGAGTAAAGGCCTTAGATTAGACCCATTTTAAAAATTGTACTAATTCGAAAACACAAGTACAAAATATGTATATGACCAAAAATATCACATAATGGGCAAAAATTAGTGTGCAACAATAATTTCGAGTATGTACCATCTACTAAAGGTGTTTGGTTAAAGCTTCAGTTTGATAAATCGAAAACTATAAATAGTACGACAATAAATGGGCAAAACTTATGTACAAAAAGAATCCTAATTTTACAAATATCCAGTAGATTAGGCATGCGGTCAGAGCTACACTAAAAATTTACCTCGAAAACCATAAGAGCACAAAAATGTGGATAAGACAAAAATAAGCAAAAATTGCAATGAAAAAGATTCCGGTTGAGCACCGTCGTGTAGAAGGATTAGGTTAGAGTCACATTTTGAAAATGTTAGTACACCAGAAACCATAAGCATAAAAGTATGAATGATAAGATATACAAAAATACAATAGCACAAATTGGGCAAAGAATGCGGTACCAAAGGAATTCCATAATGAAAAAGAACAGAACTAATATGTGAGAAAATAAAGCGCTTTCAGATAAGAAACGGGTGTGCAACAGAAGAGTCGTAACGTCACAGTGTTGCCGATTCTAAAAACGGAGAATGAGGGACGGATTTCGGCTATACCTTTACATGCATAAAAAACATAGTTGTAGTGGGTTTTGAATTGACTCCGTTTCGGGTGTAGGATTCGGCGAGTACAAAAGCAAAAATTGGGTGGGAGAGAGGCATAATGTACATCTTCACATCACTGAGCGCTTGCAAAAATTCTGTGACCGAACTCGTATAAAACCGAAACACGACGCGCCAGTTGATGCACACGGACACGGACTTAGGGAATGCAATTCCGGGATCGTGGGATCCCGAAATACCGGGATCCCGCAGAATTTTTGCGGGGTTAATCCCCTACGGAAATGGAGCGGGATCCCGCGGGATTTGCGGAATTGCGAAATTTATCGACCAAGCTTACCATGGGCACGACGCGATGTTTTCAATTTATTAATAAAACGCGTAAGTGTTAGTGAAACAAACAATAAACTCCTGTTTGAGAATCGAAAAATGCGCCAAAAAGGTACTCGTATATTTATTTCATAAATATGAAGTGAGTCATTTTTGCGATGACTATGATTATCAGCTGTTTACATTCTGATGCTACTGCGCATGTGCGGTGTTCTGCGTACGGCGCAAAATATATCTCTGTCTTTGTTATGTATGTTGGCACAGATGCTCATTTTTGAAAGCAAATGGGAGACCATATTTATGTACATATGATCTAACGATTTAAGATTATTTTGCACTTTTTTCTACTATTATAACTATTTAAACGTATGTACCGGTGTTCCTATACACAATTCGTCGAATTCGTCGATTGTTTATAATAACTTTAGTACGAGTACTTAGTACAGTGACTGTATGGGAATATTGTGGTGAACATTCTAGAAATCCAGATAAACATGGAGCCGTCATGAAAGATTGGGCACCGACGATAAGAAATGAACGCGGATGAGACGCATCTTTTCCGGGAAATACGATGTGTTTTGTTCGAGAATATTCGGTTAACCGCACAAAATTGCTTATTTCCCAATACATTTAAAAATCCGCAAATACCGGGATCCCACGGGATTGACATAATATAAGGATCCCGCAAACACCGGGATTGAAATTTTGCTGCGGGATTGGATTCCCTACGGACTGAATAACTCAAAACGACATGAGCACAAAATTGAAACAGTGCACAAAAAAAGCACAAAATGTGCAAAAGTTGAGATTCAACAGGAATGCCGATTTTGCAATATACAGTCGATGAGGAGTGAGGATCGAGTCCAGCTTTGGATATTTCAATGGGCGCGTTCAGTCGTACTCAGCGCTTATGACACCTGTTTCCAGCGATAAATTTCAGCCGATTAACTTGGTTGAACGACTATTCCAGAAATTATTTTCGCTAACAAAAATGCCGGGCGCTGTTAAAGCGCCAAACCATAGCTTCGCGTTCAATAGTACCGCTACCTCGACGCCTACGACAGCAGTGACCCGGCTGAAAGCACCCAATAAATCGAAAACCGTTAGAAAACAAAATACAAATGGTACGACGGAACGGGTCAGAAAATGAGCACAAAATCAGGTTTTTCCAATATTTTGTTGCTCTACTGCTTTATTAAGTCGATAGTTCTCTCAATAGATTTGTTGCTCTAGGTTTTTTAAATCAATGGAAGCCGGATGCGACATTGGTCGCAAGAAAGTTGGTCGCGCGAACCTGGCGGGAGATAAGATAGATTTCACTGGAAATACGTGACATTATTAACTATGCAAATCCGCTAGTCAGCTTGGAAACTGCCAACTTCACAGTATTATCGATCCATGTCGATTGGATGATGGCTGTCACGTATTTTGATTGGTAACAAAGGGCAATCCCATTGGTAGAATTGTATTTGTATTTGTATTTACTTATTTATTTATTTATTTATTTATTAATTTATTTATTTGTTTATTTATTTATTTATTTCTTAAAACAAACCTGCGATCAAGTTATTACGTGCAACTAACAAAAATACCTAAATAACAATTTTCTTTGATTTTGTATTCACATAAATACCGATTTTGTTTAAGGGCATTGAATGAAATATTGTGTTTAATTATAAGAAAAACGCCCTTAAAGTAATCGGTCATTGCAAATTGACTGAGCTAGAAACATACTCGAATTGTATAAATAAATTATGTTTGAACTGATTTAGTATAGAAGGAATTATAAGATTTCGAATTTGTATTTTTCTATAATTGGGTCCAATACATTTTATGTTTAAGTTGGTGTGTGTGTGTAGTGTTTCCATATTTATTTATTTATTTGCCTTTATTTTTGAGTGGGCGGGGTTTCAGCCATATATTGATCATTACTTTCCAAAAGGTAAGCATATATGGCTAAAATTTCAAAACTGTCTCCGTAAATAAGAACGTTGCCATTGCGCAGTTTGCGCATGCGCACATCTGATTTTTACTATATGCGATATACCGGGTGAATCATTAGAACTGATGTCAGTTTGAATTTCGCGCGTACAATTCTAGTGTTTTTTACGGGATAGAATTGGCGATGATATATTTTTAGTTATTTTACTAAATCTTATTAGTCACCAGTGCCGTCGTTATTTCGTTAATTTGTTGTTGTTTTTAATTTACTTTTCCAATCTGAATTATCAACGTTCTTAAAAACAGTTCTATCCAAAGTTACGCTGTAAATTCAAGAATTTGTTGAAGTAAGTAATTAAATAACGGTTAAATCAGAGTAATGTGCATTTATAGGTTAAAAATCCCCTTCTTGAGAATCCCCTTTACACAAGACACGTTTATTTTGAAGGCTCATTTTCGAAGTGCTATACGTAACGATAATGGAACGTCATATTTGTTCCAGTCCTGTCTAGAGCAGTTTATGGAAGAGTATCCCGATCATAAGAAACGAATCGTTGATCGCGTCCTAGAAAATCAATCAGCCAGTTAAGTGCCCAAGCTGGTAAATGGTACCTACACGTAGAATGAATATTATACCTACTAACTTTATTTTCGAATTACAGAAGTGTCTTGTGCAACACGCTAACGAATTTTGCATAAAGATCTACGTATAGATACACCCGTACCAAGTTTCTGTTCTACAGCAACTGCACGTTCTTGATTATGAGAATCGACGTAATTATTGTGATTGATTTACTAACAATTTAAATAACAACGAATATCGAATAAACGACTTATTTGTAAATTAAAAATAAATTATTACTCTTGGAGAGTGATTCTACATACACCACTGGAATTAGACAAATGATAATCTATTATTACCAACCTTTTAAAATTTTTAGTTTTGCGGGACATTCAAACTGTCCTCAGTTCTAATGAATCACCCGGTATTTGCCTTTACTAGAAGCATCTGTGGTTAAAATTTCAAAAAAATATCTCAATAAATAAGACAGTTGACATCACGCAGTCTGCGCATGCGCAAATTAATCGTCAAAATGTTTCTTCTAGAGCATTAAAAGCAAAAATAACGAACTAAATATAATGAAAACCTCAGGAGTAGTTAAAACCTCGGACGGGCAGGCGGACGAAGAAACTGACCATAATAGCGCCTTCCAACATGAGTTGGAAAATGCGCTATAACTCATTTTTACATAGATTTATAGTCAGAGCCACTGGGTTTACACAACTGAAATTGGCACAGTGAGACTACAGTGACTCAATTTAGAACAGTGGCGACAATAGGGTATCTCGTTTTTGATTGGTCGTTGGTTTCGGTCGCCATATTGGAGCTAAATTCGAAACTGGTCAATAGAAAGCCTCCCAAACGACGCGGTACACTCCGTGCTATAATTATTAATTATACTGTTTTGACAGTTCACGGTTTAGCGTTACTACTTTACACTTTGCTTCTTGTATTTGCTTTATTTTACGTTTTCCGTCTCCAGTTTTATATAACTATTCAAGACGCATATAACTTGGCTTTAGGACATTATAAGGTAAGTAATTCACTTAGTGTTTTTTTTATGTAAAACTGTACCTACCTCACCTTACTAGTGGTAATTGATGTAAAAATTAAAATAATGAGTTTGGATATCCACGAATATTGCTTTTTTGTACTCTGTCGACTAAATCAACGTGTTTTGACTTCCATTTGTCCCAAAGTGATACTTTTTATCCGGGAAAGAGAAACATACGACGAGGGACAAGAAGTGACAGAACACACTGAAATGTCAAACACAATTTAATGATTATTGCACCATATTTTATACTTATTATAGCGTTTTCCATATGTCTTTTTGAAATTGAGAGGCAGTGGCTTCCCCATAGGTTGTTCTGAAAAGTTTTAAACGATCATTTCTGCGTAGTTAGTTTTGAACGAGAATCTTATTATTCTATAGTCACAATTTGACAAGACAAGGTATATTTATCCTACAATCAATTTTTTAGCTCCAATATGGCGGATTATGATAAGTTGTCGCCACTGTCCTTATAAAGTCACTGTAAGTAAGACTACTTTACACCCAGTTGGTTACCTGCAATCTTTTATCTTAGCATAAGGCTACCAAGTCAACAAAGGCCCTCAATAAACTGTGAGTATTTCGACACTCATAGAGTAATTGTATGGTAATAAAACGAATTGAACGGAAGACGATGCATTCCCCCTAAATAGGTACGTATAACTAGGTCAAAGAGAGCAAACCGTTTTTATCCTCGCGAAGCGGTTGGATTTATCGTAATTGCGCACCCCTTTTACATATAAATCAATTAGTGCGTCCGTTATTTGTCAAGTGTCCGATTACGTGTCGAATTTAACTTTAATCTTTTAAGTTAATTAATATCGAATCTAAAAAAAACGCAAAAAATGTAAATGGGTATTAAATTACATAAATCAATCTCACGTCAGTTTCAACCCCTTTTACTAACTATATTTGTACCTAAATATATAATTCACTTTTTTGACTTCCATAAAAGCGTTCCTAGTCCGACATTGTTATATATGGGGAGGGTTGTTTAAGACGGTATATCGTGCCTAGCGATCTCGCTTGTATGTTTAAGGGTGAATCATGGTTCTGTTATCAGCTTATCTTATCCTCGCGTGTCAGGATCTTCGCGGACGGAGACCGTAAGCCACCTTGTATGTTTAGAGCAAAGGTAAAGTCGTCGCATATTTTATCTCCATTCTCGTCTCGCTAATGTGCCAGTTTTGAAGGAAGACGTCAGGATACGTACGCCGTAAATACCGACAGTAACTCGACTATCTTGCCGGTTGTCGATCATTGAGTTCTATCACGAATCTGCGCCGATATTAATTTTGTTGCTGTCTAAAATGGCTCGATTTTTCTTTGTTTTGTGTAAAATTGTAATGTGACGGGAGCTGCGTGATTGTCACACATACTTCCCAAATTTGTGTATGACAATTTTAACGCCTAAAAGTAAACGGCCATTGTCTATAATTTACTTTGGCACTTTCCTTTTGATCCATAACTTATAAATAATATTCTCATTCATTCGGGAGAGGGGGTCAATTCGCGTCTGAAAGACATTACAGGGCTTGGTGCCGTGACCAGGATACATTAGCTGTGGGGGAATCCTTCCATTTTTTTTCCGTTTAAGTTTGTGACGGAGCGTATCGTATTCGCTTTACACCCTTCACCCTTCGAACTTCTCAAAATCCAAAAACGAAGGAATTGTTGAATAACGAAGTTTAGTCGGAACCTCTTCTTTCAGTAGTGGGAGATGATAAACTTGATGGCAAATTGACAATAACGTGTCTTTTAGAAAAATTCGAGAAGTAAAACTGTCAAAGGCTATACATAAACTATCCCGTTTTAAAAGTTGGTCGCGCTAGTACGGTAGATTAACTACTTGCCTAGTATTTCAGTGAGTAAAGTCTTGAAGTTCTGCATAAATGATAACAAACTGGCTGTGTCGTAAGACCACTTCAAATGCTCGCAGAAAGATAAATAATTTGACTGCTTTGTTTATAGGAAATGATTCGTTAAATCCATTGTTCCGATGCATTATATCCATTAAAATTTTTCCCTTGAAGCTTAAGACATTCAACGAGATTTTCGTTCGCAACAAATCGCGCTACTAAATGCGAATATCAAAGTTATTTACGGAACAAAAGGCAAACGACGTATTAAGAGCGGAACGAAGATGTAAAAACGCGAAACCGAATTTTTTATTCGGGGGAGGCATATCCCTCAACGCATAAAAAGGATAACAATGTAGCAATAGTTTTTCCTGACTTTGAGAAAACTGCATTTTCTCGAGCTGCTGCCTTCGTAATGCTCGAAAATGTGAAAACAAGTTGATTTATTGAATTTTTCAATGGCAACTGTCAAAAGCAAAGCATCCTAGAATGATAAGGTAGTTATTACGGCGTTTTTAGCAGGAAAGCTTTTAGATGCCGTTGGATAAATAAAAGAGACGCGAGTGCTTGTTCTCCATTTATTTCTTCAATTCTACTCGACATCCAATACGATTCTTTTACAACGCGATACTTCCTTTTTCAATTGTACTAATTGTACGAGAAAAAAATTGTAACTTACCTTAATGCAACAACCTCTCGGGGATTTCGGAGAGGGAATCTAAAAAAGAAGATCTATTTTAGTAAATTTATTATATTCCATATCTCTTTAGCACAAACAAAAACATGCACGTAAAATTAGACGTGTACTTGAAGTAATTTGTTAAGAAAGGACTTATTTTGCTTATTCTAATTTAGTGTTAATTTTTAAGAAGGCGAAGTTTCGGCTAAACCTGTTCTATCGTGTGTATCACTAAAAAAAATGCATTCTCGAACTCGGTTTCGAACCAGAGACCCTCTGCGCCGTATGTGAGCTTCCGCTCCGCTCCGTCATGCTTTAAGGGGGTTACATACTGATGAAATTTTATGAGACGAAAAGGTTTCTTGTGGTGAAGATTAACAGAAACCCGGGTTGGCTCTAATGATTTTCGAGCTCTTGTTAAGTAAGCTGTGCGCATACCGGCTTTCAGCGTTATTGCTTCGTTCTACTTCCGTTTCTTGTATGCCAATCTGTAATTCTATTGTTATTTGAATTTCGCTTTAGATATAGAGAACCGTTCATTGAAAGCACGAGGTGTTCCCGTGTTTGTTAACTGTTGAATGAGTAGCTGCCTTATTTAGATGAGTTATGCAAATTTTATGATTTTTTTTGTAAGGTTGCAGAGAACTCAGAACAAAAGAAGGCAAACAAATACTCTGAACTTACTGATTGATTCATTCAATTCATTCAATGTTTGAACGAACTTTTTTATATGTATTTATTTTTTTTTATTATATTTGCCTTTATTTTTTATTGGGCGGGGTTTCACACATTTTACATTGAACTTACTTTGTTGCATTTAATTGTAATTTTGTGATATGTTAAACATTAATCTTATGTGTTCATAACAAAACCGATTATCCCGTATGAATTGCCTTGTACGTTCCATTTCACCGTTTCTTCCGTGGAGAAGGAACCTAATGATGTTACGTTTTTTTACGTCCCTATCTCATTTCTTTCCATGGCGGGCTGCAGTACTTGTGCTTGGTTAATACCAGTGGAGGGCATTGAAATTAAGCTTCTGCTTCTGTTTAATATGACGTGATTGTACGATAGTCGACTATGACTTGAGTACTCTCTTCCATTCCCACCTCGTTTCGTGTTTTATTCATTGTAACCGATGCTGGAACATAGTCATTCCATGTCCTTTCGGTACCCATTGCCAGTTATTTTTGTCTAACTTGAACAGTAGATGTTTTTAATCGGTTTCTGTGCTAAATTCCTCATATTTTTACTTAAAATCCAGTGGCGTACTCAAACAGATGTTTGGACCACCGTTTCTGAGATTTGAAGTTGGTATTTTTTAAATGCAACATTCTGTATATATTAACTCAATTGATTACATTTTTTATATGATTATATTATATTATATCACATTATTCAAAATTTTTGAAATGCCGCGATTTTCGTTGATTGGTTGTAGTTACCATGGATACAAATAAACAAAACAAAATCACTATGAATCCATGGCCTACTATTTAAAAACCGTAAAAAATAAGTTTTCCAGTTTTGGTACATGGCTAAAATTTAAAAAAATATATAAGTTGTGATACATCAATGTAATCAGGAAAAAGAATGCTAAAAATTGACGTTAAGATATACAGGTTGTTGCATTTAAAAAAATACCATCTTCGGGTCATATCTCAGAAACGGTGGTCCAAACATCTTTTTGACTACGCCACTGGATTTTACGTAAAAATAGACATTTTTTACCTTTTTTCTATCTTACATGGGTAGTAATAGATTCATTCTGCTTGTAGATTAAAAGATTCACAACAAAGTGGATGATAAACAGGTATAAGCGTTCGGGTAAATCCTAAGCAGTGTGCCACCTTTTGCATCATTTCACATCCATTGTAAGCATCGGCGAGGACCATATTATCTTAGTCCTACTTCATCAATGAGGCATTTGGCGTACGCTTCACCTGTATAGGTGGGTAGGACAAATAATTCCATCCATCGGGTGCAAACGTCTTCAATTGCAATTGGCATTGTCGATCTGAGGAAATGGGTCCTTTGCACAGTCTTCTCCACTCCATAGTGGAAACTAGAAAGGAAGTCATGATTCTCACGCAGAACTTAAGCCACCTTGGATTTTGGAACGACTAACTCTGGATGGTCTGTGTCGCCATCAGTGGCGTACCTACCTATATAACACACCAGAAAACATCAACTACCCTCAATCAGTAAAGCGAGCGTAGTTTATTGGATTGGGATCATCAGCTTCAAATACATCAATTATCTTCCTGATATTCGAGTAATTTACTTGCTCCTCTCTTATCATATTGTAAGATTTATGTGGCAACAATGCTGTAACTGCATCAATATCCACTGAGCACTGCGGATCTCACGAACGGGGAGGTCGGGACAAGTCAACGCAATAACATTCCTTTTCCCTGGGATGTAGTCGATCATACGGGACCTTCCTCCTCAGTAAACATGCTCCGATAAAGCGACGGAACCAATTACACGTTTGCAAAAGCGATAGCACTTGCTTTACGTTCGTAGGTCGTGGTATGTCTTCGTTCTTAGTAGCACGAGTAGTCTTTCTAATACATTTCGTAAGTCCCTTAAATGTTCCTCGAATGAATCGTTAATATATATAAGCAAGCACCATTACGCGCCATAATCCCGCTAGGAATCGATCTATGAGTATTTGAAACTTTGCAGGCGCATTACGCAACCCGAAAGGCATACATTAAAAACGGAAAATGCTGAAAGGAGTTACGTACCCTGTTTCGTCTCGGTACGCATTTCTGGAGCTGAACAGAAAAGGAGAAAGAAGGCCAGGCTGGCCCAAATGATTCAAACTGCGCCAATAGTCACCGCCAAACTATCCACCTCCCGTGACCCAGGCGCTTGGAGGTGCAGAATTCCAGGGTAAAAGTAGGCAACCTCAAAGGAGGCTGGTAATTTTCGGCAATGAGGACAAGACCAGACTAACCCAATCGCCAGGGGAGGAGGAGGCACAGTTAAGGGGGGGAGTACATCAGTAGAACCACCACAACAACACCAGCAGTTGCTACAGGGGCAACCCCAACAAGCTACAGAAGCATCACCGCCCAGGCTGTACAGCCTCTGCTGTCGTCTCAATGATAGTGGCTACTATACGCTGGGGCATGCGGACGATATATCCATACTAATAACCGACAAATTTGAGGCTATTATATGCAGACTGATGCATTCAGCTCCTAGAGTACCCGAAGAATGGTGTAAGGAACACTACTTGTCCATCAACCCGACAAGACAAAAACGGAGCTAGTTCTCTTCACAAGGAAAGTAACAAAGAAAGGTAGAGGGGCTTCGAACTCCCCTGCTATTCCAAAAATACCTCCAATTTTCAGAATCAGTGAATTATCTAGGAATCACACATGACAAAAACTGACAAACATATCCAGCTCAAAGCCGATAAAGCAAATAGGGACTTGTGGCAAAGTCGCCGCTCAATTGGGAAACTTTGGGGACCATCTCCGAAGACTGTCTTGTGACTGTACACTACCGAGATAAGACCATGCTCTGCTATGGAACTATTGAGTGATGGTCTAGAACCAGACCCTCCACAACCATGTGCAAAGACTTGTTTGGACGGGGGCGATACGAATAACTCCCACAGACGTCACGGGGGACTTCGAATTCGAAATCGAGTGTTTGCATTTCATTCAGAACACGGTACTTCTTTAATACGACCACCCCAACGCTCGTCACGTACCAAGAAAAATAGATACAAATACTACAACGCAAAAATCAGACCTAATTCTAATTAATTCTTACGTATCCCATTAATAAATGGGTTTCGGATTGCGATATAGGTAAAACAAAGATAGGTAATTTATATTAAACATAAGGGCATAACCTAGAAAGAAACGTGTTAACAAAGATGGCGAATTTTTCCAATCAAATCAACCTTTCTCGCAAAGATCGACCTGTCATTTCCACGACAAAAGCAAAAATTAAGTCAATGCCAATGGTACCAACACACTAAGAACGCATTCAGTCAGTTACACAAACCAAGAGTACATTCAACGGAACGTTACAAGATTTAAACCTAAGCTTGAAATTTAAACACTTCACATTTTCTATAATTAGCTATACGTGCAACAATTCAACCGATACTGCGAACAGCAAAAATGCTAATTCTGATAATTTCTCTTCATGACAGCATCAGTAGTGATATCAAGAAACTAGTATTTCGCCATTGCGCGTGCTCAGGGTACAAAAAAGTCTTCCAAGTTGGTTAATTACAAAACTCCATTTGCTTAATTAAGAATTTCTATTCCATTTAAACGGCAGGTAAAGAAATTAATTTACCAGTCGAAAAAAATCAATAGCGCAAATTTGCAAATTTTCTTTTAAAACACGCTAAAAAGCACTACGCGTTGTTACGTCTAAGTTGTAACAATGCATAACCTATTCTTATCTCGCACATTACCACATTGTTGGATCTGATATGAGAAATGGTCTTGTAATGACGTAGCGCTTCGGAGCGAAGTGCGAATAATTCTTCGTTACTTATTACCATTACTAAACGAGATGTAAACAACGCGGTGCCTCGCGAAAAGTAAAATAGGGAGCGGGGGCGGAAAAATGATCTGATAAAATTCTAATTTAGTGACGTTTTGCTTTGCATTTTCGATATCGCGAGATGCGGCCGCGGTCGGACTTTGTAAAACAGATAATATTCATAGTTGGAAAATTTAGTATCTAGAATCGGAAAAACGATCGGAACGAAAACAGAAACTCGCGTAAGCTCTAAGTTCCTATAAATTTCGAGCTTTGCATACAACACAATGTTATTTATTTAGTCTATAAACCCCCGTACAAGCTATGCATCAAACTCGGCAGTTCAAGCGCCTACAGATCCCAAAGGAGAAGTCGAGCTACGTTCTACCTTAACCGTGGTGATCCTATAGGATTTCGCGTGGACCTCCTAGTGGACTGTATTTTCTAAAGCTGCACAATATGTACGTTAGCACCAAAACGTATTCCCTAGCCTAAGGCGTAGTAATTTTGAATAGAATCCAAAAAAATGTGATTTACGGCCCTTCTGGAGTGCTTCAGTTACATTTCAAACACTTAAATTGAACGTTAGGTACTTTTAAACTTTTAAACTTGAATTGAAGGTGACAGCAATCGATTGAGATATTCTACATTTAAAATTATCGCCATAAAGAAACTTCAAGTCGGAATGATTGAAACTGAAAGCATTTCTCCAATAGAAGATTCAGTACACTACAGTTTCATTGTGTACTGTGATTTGTTCAGGTTTTTCGTGTGTGCGGTTTTTTAAGATTTTAACCTAAATCAATATATAAAGGAATAAGTTGATCTTTTTTTTGAGGATACTAGGGGAATTTTTTTTAATTCGTGCCTTCATTGGCTGCTGTTATTCTCTGGTTTGCAATCGTATCGCTTACTGTATCATCTGTGATGCGCAGTTAGTTGAATTACTGGAGATAATATACCACCCCGTGCTGATTCACTTTGTATTTCCAATCTAATTAATTTTATTGTGAATTCGAGTACTGCTATCTTCATCTATTTCCAAGTTAACGTGTGCTTCAAGATTGTGGAAAGAACATTAGCTTCCGTAGAGTTCTAAGGAAGTCGAACAACTGGAGCTAGCCAATTAAAGATTAAAGATCATCTCCTCCAACCACCTCCGCACATCATCTTTTATCCTTGGTAATCTCGGCCTTGACCGCCCTCAATTGGCCGATCGGGTAGCCACTAGAAACTTTAGTAGTTTGACATTTGTCCTTCATGGGAGCTTCTTTTTACTTATTACCACCAAAAGTAATTGGGGTTTACGTGATCATTTCCCATCAACGATTTTTCTTTTCCATCTAGAATTCCTTTTTTTTTCAATATTCTTCCCTCGCTGATCGAGTTTGTCAAATTCAGGTTTGTTTTGTCTTTTTTAAGCCACTTTTCTGCTCCTTTTATAGTGCGAGTAAGTACAGCATTATGGTGAAACTTTTGGTAATTCTCCAAACGACACATCCTTCTTGGTTACCTTTGTCTTTCCCTGCTTAGCTGCAGTGTTCAAAGCATTTGGAGCAACGTCAGGCATACTTTTTCCACTCGGTCACCCGGTTACTGTCACTTCCTCCCTCATTTTCGGTTTTTTTGCATAACTTCTTTTACCTACTTTTCCCACCTGCTTAACCGTATCATGACCGCTTCTCGTACTAACTGTCATATCTTTTTGATCCTCAACTTCATCAATTACTGCTGATCCTTCTTTAGGTTTAAAATCTTCCATAACATTATTCGTTACTCCTTTGATTGAACATTACAATTGACTCCTTTTCTATGACCTCCCGTTTGTCCTCAATGGAAATGTAGGACACAGGTTTGTCAGTTTTTCGTTTTTCAGCCCCAACCACCAGTTCCGCTTCAGGAAGTTGGGCCTCTCATTTCACAATTTTTCTTTCATCAGTTTCCGGCATTTGTTCTGCATCCATTTTCCGTATTTCCCTTTTTGACTTTTGTTCATCGTTTTCAATTTCCTTACTTGGGAACCTTCGTTATGAAAGTTTGGGCCACTTTTCAAGTTCTATGGTTCTGATGAGAGATTAACCAAAGTCCTCCTGCTCTTCTGCATTATTTTCTTAAGCCTCTTTGGCTTTTCATCGTTCTTTACAGAAATCTCTTTCCTGTTTGGTTTGACAGCTTGGTCAGGAACGGTTTCGGGTGTAGTTCTCCTTTGTTCTTCGATTTTCTTTGGGAACGGTAGGCCTTTCCGGTTTCGTAGGGTTTTCTGGTTTGGGCTTTTTAGCTTCTTCGTCTACCAACGCTAATTCTCATCTATCTTGTTTTCTGTTGATAGTTTTTCCCTTTCTCATCCTCTTTTTCGGCTCTGCAACGAATTAAGGTGGCTGAATTTTTGATTTTTAAGTGTGACATTTATCGCTTAAAGTTTTAAGCTTAAAGTTAACGATTTGGACCTTTAAATTTGCAACTTTCTGCATGAATCATAAAGAATTAGAAGTATCATAACGGCTGCCATCCAAGGCTTTCAGCCAAAAAAATTATGCAGCATTGGTCAGCGCGCTAAAAATAACAATACCGCAATTTCTTGTATGGTTATACTCTCCTCCCCCATAACGCTTTGGTATCATTTCAATACTTTTAAATTTTAATAATCTATGGTTGTGTGCAGGGTTTAATTTCTATTTTTGACGTTAAATGTGGTTGTAAATTGGGATTAAGCGCAATACCGATCATGCCATTCGAATTGTGGGACAATTTTATTTTGTATCGGAAATATTTAATGTTGTTTTTTCTCCGGTTGTAGATAAGGGGTTTTCTTTTCGCGGCAAAGCTAATTAGTTTTAAGATAAGCACGTGTTTTCGCCGAAGTTTTTAAACTCAGGTGCAGATTAGCCGATAATAAGGCGTTTTATTTTGTGAAGGAAAGAAGAATGAAGTAAATAGAGCGGGAAAAAAATTTAATAAGCGAACCGGACGTTAATCGATGCGTTTTTGGTGGTAAACGTTTCAAACATAGTCGTTAAGGTAATTAGATACTTTATTTTAACTTAATTTTTTTAATCGATAGCTTGTTGCGTGGTGTGTGTTATCTGGCTCTGAGTATCTGCCTATATTTCTTTCAACTTATTTGATTGATTGATTTTGATTAATTTTTTTTCATTTGTAAATAGTTAGCTTTTATTGTTAATCGAGCGCAAATTACGACCCAGGAGATAAGAGTATTCATGTTAAATTTTTGTCTATTTCCTACCCAGGTGTTAACTAAAAGTTTGATAATTAATTCTTTTAAATTTTAGAGACAATGCTGAATTTCTCAAATTAATAAAATCTATCGAGATTTTCGTTGGGGCGGAGGTTAGACGTGCCCTAGAAAAACTATAATAACTTTTTTGTAAGATTTTGTTAGTGTTTGTGTTCAATTGAGGTAGCTGAACAGGTGCCGTTTGCGATTGCACATAGCAATATACAGATGCTGTTTTTATTTTATTTTATTTTATTTTATTTTGTGTTGTTTTGTTTTATTTTATTTTATTTTATTTTATTTTATTTTATTTTATTTTATTTTATTTTATTTTATTTTATTTTATTTTATTTTATTTTATTTTATTTTTTTTATTTTACTTTATATTATTTTATTTTATTGAGTCATCAACCTTGAATCTCGAATACTGCATATTGAATCCTGAATCCTGAATCCTGAATCTTGAATCCTGAATCCTGAATCTTGAATCTTGAAACTTGAATCGTTGAACCAAGACACTTGAACGTTTAAGCTTAAATTTGTATTTTAGACCCATTATCAGTTAGACCTTTGAACCTTGAATTTAAATCGTTTAATTATGCATACCACTTTTATTCTCTTTTTGAAAAATCCTCTCAAGATTCTTAGAAGTCCTTTTCAAATGCCATTCTCAATGATTCTCTGCAGATTCTTCCATTCGCGGATACAGATATTTAACTATCTCTCAGAGAAGTAGTTTTCAGAATTCTTGTAAACGCTTCATAAAAGTTGAATTAATTGGGTTCTTAAAATTTTCTTTACAAATCACATGCGTCAAAGATTTCTCAAATCTTCTGTGCCGATACTATGATGTTTCACGATATATACGTTTGAAAATGTTACCTCTACGTTGGTTACGCCAATGATTTTTGTTTTTCTTACTGACTTGTTAACTTTAAGTTGTTCCGAGGTTATAAACTCGTTGTATAAAACTTACTTTTTTGCGTTACGTATATAAATATCTGCTATCTATATATTATACGGTAAATGAATAATGTGGTATTGGTCCATCCAAAACTTAGTTTGAGTAAATTTATGACAATGAAATTTGAGAACGTTGTGCTCAGATAAAGTGTCAATTTTAAATATCCCATCAAGTTCAAAATCGATACGTTACCTGAATTATACCTTTAAATTAATTAATACTGTCAAATGCAGGCAATGCATTTGACATTTTCAGTTTTTCGGTAATATTTATTATTTTCAAAGATTTTTGAAAGACAAAGAGAGGCCACTTTCCCCCCTAAAGTTGTTTAAAATGATCTAAAATGTCGACATTTGCAGAAATTTTGACATGTCCAAAAAACGGTGACCGCATTGAGGTACCACCTCAATACTTTCACAGAGGTTAATCGCTCCTTTTTAGAGATCCTGCGGGGATCCCCTCAAGATTCTCAATGAAAGAAATACTTGTGCGGATGCTTTCTAAAATATTTGAAGGTTACCTAAAAATATGCACTTTTCCAGTGATCACTCCTGCGAATTATGACAGACGATAGAAGGGTCTCTAAAAATCATGAGATTTCAGAAGTTTTTCAGGTTAACTGTGGAAAAATCTGAAAAAATCTTTTGGTCTTCTGAAAGACTTCTAAGCAAGGGCTATCTAATGAAGTTAATAATGAAAATAAATATTTTTTGAAAATCAAAGATTCGCTAAAAGATATGATTAGATTTTAGACTTCGCCTGGGTTTATTTATATTTACTACGTTTCAAGCACAACATCTGTTCGTGCTGTGTGCTTTCTAAGAAATGGTATTTCACGATTAAATCGTTAGCTCCCAGTATTCATCTCAATCCCTCAAAGACATATTCCCAATTTATACCAATTTGATAGGAGGAAAGACACCTTCTTTTTCACAATCAAGTATAACAAGTGTTAACGTGGTAGAGGTCGAAGTTCACGTAAAAGTAGGGTGGCGTTACAAATTAGTCTTGCGGCGAGATATATGTGGTCATCCAACAGCGGGAAAACACAAACTGCAGGGGTTAACCAAACGACATCCTTCCAGCGGTCGTAAACATTAAAAATCGCGACGAAGTCTTCTCCACGAAGCTAGTGGCAGTTTTAAGTTTGATGCCCTAACGTAGTAATTGCTGTGAACTCTGCAAAAGCTCGCATCCCGGTTTCGCTACTCCACCCGAGCGCCAAAAGTGAATTTCCAGTTTAACAAAAATGTTGAGAGTCGCCATAAACGCAGTTACCTTTCCGCAAAATACATTACTCTTAATTTATTTTCTTGTCTATTAATTATAAATAACACGGTTTGTTTGTGACATTCTAATTGCCTATTTTTCACACACGGGGCTTTATTTAATTTAGTATCCGAAAACAAAGATTTCGTTTTTTATACGACGACAGCGCCCCTTTATTTGCGCGAAAACGTGTTTGTTCGGATGCGGTGATTTAGGGTGATTTCGTTTAATGTAGACATATCATTAAAATTCGTTAGGACATAATTGAAATAAAAACTAATTAAATCTTGATGTCGAGTGTGAATAACAAAAATGTTAAATTAGTGTGTTTTAATTAATGTTAATGCTTTTGCAATTAAGGTAGGTTACCGGGAAGCCCTTGTTTATCAATTTATGTTCGCATCACTCTGTTTGCGCTAATAAATTGGGGTGGTGTACATTTGAAAATCCTCTGTGATGTTATCGTAAAAATATGTATTGGATACACATATCGATTTTCATTGTTTCCCCATTGGAAATAAAGTCCATTTAAATTCTCTACCAATAAAGACGACAGATGACTTTTTGCCTTTCAAAACTCATCATAAATTTTTATTTACATCTTCTTAACGCCCATTTGAGCATCTTCCAAAGTTTAGAAAACTTAGTTATTTTTTGTTAAGTAGTTGCATTATTACTGTCAATGGTTCTGATGTATATAGATACGTCTTGAAAGGCCAGTATCAAGCCGATTGCTTCAAAATATCGCATTATTTTACGGTCTATTCAATTGTTTCTTAATATTTGGCTCCAAATTATCCGAAAAGGAAAAACAGTGAATTAACATTTACTATGGGTTTCCATTGTGATGTTTAGACTCGCTGGGCTTTTTTTACGGATTAAAAAAGAACGTATGTTAGCAAATAAACATTTTTATTCAGTTTAAATTATTATACAGAATACTCCCCCACCCGTACATTTTCTCTCTTGTCGTTCCCCCTTCTATCAATGTTCTCCAATTTCCGTCTTCTATTTCTTACCTCCTTCCTTTCCATAGTTTCCTGCGCCCTTCTGCTTCTCCCTATCCATTCTCTTTCCCTCTTACTCTCTTCTTGCGTTTTCCTTACTCTCTCTCGCCTCTTGCCCATTCTCGTTTTTGAGTCAATCCTCTGTATTCATCGTCAAGTCAAGTTCTAAACAATCCACACCTGTTACTGTTCTGTAGACCAGAAAGCAGCTTAAAGTTAACCTTGAACATAGTGTTGAACTTATGTCGGAGATCACTTCCGCAAGCCGCTACCCCTTAGTGCCATAAGCTCGTCTAGACTCGATGACTTGTACTGGCTCCTTAGGTTGTAACTCGTTGCATAAAACTTACTTTTTTTGCTTTACCTACATAAATATACCCTTCGGAAACTTGGTGGCCGGATGCAGTCGAGGCTTTTTAGGACGCTTACTCGAAGAAATTGCTCCCTCACCTCATATATTGCACAATTTTCAATCGTGAGCAATCCACGGAAGAAACCGAATTGTTCATATGTCAACTTCGTGCTTTCAGATGTTCAGATAGACATGATTTATGGATGCTTAAGCGCAGTCTCAGGGAACAAATACCTAGGGCGGATTTGACCTCATTCCTCGTATTATTACAGAAGATACTTGATGTCGAACTGTCTCTTAGAGAGGTTTCAGAAAATAAGATGGCGAAGAAGGTTATTAAAGAAGAACCTTGCGATCGTAAAGGAACAATTTTGGGCACCATAATTATGTGCTATGGGTGTGGCGCGCCAGGCGTAATCCGATCTACATGCCCAGATGATCTGACACAGCGGAACATAATTCCTTCCAGTTTTTCTCCACAACGATCGTTGGATTCCTGCCCGCTTACCAATTGATGGATGCGATGGTGTGGGATTAGCGGATTCCGACGCTTCAGATAACATCGCTGGAACGGAACCTTATCATTTGTTATTGAAATGGGGATACGAGTTTCGGGAAAAGACCCTCAAATTGATGTTCGCTGATGGCGCGCTACGAGAGCGAAAGGTTCTGGAAACTAAGGTATTTTTGCGACAACCCGCGGCAACGCTTTCAGTTCGTATTGGGATCTAGTGGGACCCCAACCGAATTCGCGGAGAATTGTCTCAACGTGTTACACCGTACTAGAAGAAGGTGGCTGTGTCCCTTTACGAATCGAAGGAACCAATCGAAAATAATCTGACCGCCGAAGACACAGTCGGTCTGATACGTTCAAATTCGGAGACCTCGTCTTAGTATAAATCCCAAATTCTGAGTAAGCGGAAGCGAGATGGGCCCTATCCCGTCACACTGGTTATCACACCCGCTACGTATGAGTTGGGCACTGGACGAAATCTCGTCACTATAGTCGGTCGATATCACGCATCGGATCTCACTCTATTCTCAGAACCAACAGTCAGAGACCCAACCTCTGGTGAACAATGACAATGACGTTGAACTACGGAGCCCGAAATCGAACCCATTGTACCGAACCGCAAATGTGGACGTCCCAAAAAGGATATTCCAAGCGCCCTTCTTTATCTATAACTAGAGTTTACCACAAAGTCCTTTGCGCAAACTAAATAAGCGACGTATATAAAAGCACTTATGGAACAATATTCAGTACTTTTTCCACTAAATATTAATAAATAAACGCCACATGTCAAGTCCAGCTTGCATACCTCGACGCATCTCCCTCTATCGCAAATGTGTGCACACCCAGCAAAACACCGAACATCCCGCTAGTTTAAATTACAAGTGAAAAATTACCTATAACGACGTAAGTGACGTTTTTCTATTTGACAAACTTTTGATCTGTTTCGTGGTGGATTAAATGTAGTTATAGGTCATTTTGGCGAATGGTACGGGTTCATTTTAGATATAAGGTAATTGTTTAAAAAAATATTTAACGTGTATTTGCGACCCCGGTAAATTTTGAGTTTTATGTTAATTTCGGCAAGCCAATTGGTAGTTTAAAATATTTTAAAAAAAAATCAAGATTCACCTGATTTTTATCTGTCAATATTTGAACATTTATCGAGAACCAAGGATTTTAAAAGAACACTAAATTGTACACTAGTTCATGGGATCAAACAGGACTTATTTGTATAGAAGATGATTTTTCTCAAAAAATAAAAAACAAACTAGTCGATTGTAGGTATAGTGAATCTCATCTTCTGAAAAACTATACTGTACAATGTAAAACCTCACTCAGAATATTTCTGCACTGTTTAAGGTACGGATAATTTCTTAGGTGTGCATTTTTGATTATTTATTTTACCATATCAAGTGAATTTGGAGAGCCAGAACCCGCTCAAAATTAGCCATTTATTATTTTAAATGGTCACACTACGTCATATAACAAGGTTCAGATATTGAAAAGGTCTGCGCTGACAACAATCGTGCGAAAACTGTAGAAGAAGATAGGAAAAACCGAAGCGTACACACGCTCGGGGATGGCGCCCAGATGTCGCCGCTCCATTACTGAAGTTGTTAATTACAGCCAAATCTAAAATCCATACCTCTAACAATGAACTAGACTAACTTATCTCAGCCAGACACAATTATGTTGACAAAAATAACATCCGCAAACGTAAACATTGCGCAGTAGTTGCATTGATAATTCGAGGGAGAAGAGATTGGATTCTATCACCGGACAAACTACTGCAACGAAGCACCCGTTTTCCCCATCGAAGTTCATATCCGAAGTTATGACCGCACCGTACATTTACTGAAGTGGTCCAGCTTTGCTGACCACCCGGTATCGAGCAGACTTAGTGCTTCGTTACTGAAGAGTTCCGGATTTTATTTATTTGCAAGAGAGTGGGCTGTCAAGTAAGTGAGTCAATGAATATTTTGATATTTCAGCGCCGTTAGCATTTTAGATTCCCACAATAAGCGAAAACTAGGATAGAAATGAGTTCCAAATGAAGTTGTTTACACGTTGTAGACATGCCGGGGTATAGATACCGACAACAGCTGTTGCGTCAGAAAATTCCAATTAACAATATGTTTTAAATGTTTTAAATTTTTAATGAATTACTGGGTATTAAAGTTTGATCGCGACTAATTGGGTAAGTGTGGTTAATGAATGCCGTTTAATGAGTTGTAGAAAAAACTGACAGACGAGAAGTTCCATGTCCATCTTATATTTCTCCGATAACTACAGGCCGAGTCATAAATTAAAAACCGAATTAATTTTCATCGCTTTCGGAGCGAATACAACGACGAACTGGAATTTCCCTGTTCCACTTCCTCCAAATTGGGTTTTCTTTATAAGGCAAACGCTCAATTTTTGAATGATCTTTTGCCATTTTTACGTGCCGTAAGTTAGAGCTATCTTTTGCATTTTTACCGTCACGAGTAAATTTTGTAGGTACCGCCATTTTCCGTAATTTTTTTGGTTTCTACGCTTTTAGTTCCCAGTATGAAATTTGCTTTTAGCAATTTTTCTCAAGCACCCAGAACTTTCGCAAGCTGGCCAAGTTCGTAGCACTACCTTCTGTTAATTTCATGCAGAGGAATATTGCGCAAATTAGATCTGAAGGAAGCGTTTTTTCGACGAAAAATGCTCACATCAAATTGCGACCGGTGTTCTTATATAGCTACGGTGAAAACGCTGCTCACATTAAGCATAATATGAAGGCGCAGATAAATACGTACGCACGCGTTTTAGTGGAGATTTAAAACACAATTTCTTGAAGCAACTTTAACTTTTTAATGATAAAAAAAACCCGGACCAAACTCCTGTTGCTATCTAGTAAACCAAAATAAACATAACGCCTTTATTTTTCGTAAATAAAAAGGACCACAATGATCCTTAAAACGGTAAACCTAACAGCAGCGTATTCGAGAAATTCTAAAACAAAAAAGAAAATGTTTCAATTCAGAAATATCATTTGATCTTTTTAAATGGTTGTTATTGTATAGTATATTATTTTGACTTTTATTCCTTATTAAATAAATATTATTCTTTCTCCTCTTAATCTCTTATCCTTGAAAACTAGGAGTCTGGAATAGCATTTAGTACCTATTCACTTTCTTATTCAATCAGACTTGCAAAATTTCAACAAAAATCAACATATGGACGCAGCCCTTGTGTGCAAATTGGATTGGTCCGTAGATAAATTAGTAATTACATTAACCGCACTCGTGCGTGATCGGAATTACTTTAACAAATTGCATCATTACAAAAACATTGATATAACATATTGATTTAGCACGAAAGTTAACAACTTACGGCGACTTTCTTAGCGTCTTATCTACGGAAGTGAAACGCAAAGAGTAAAAAGTACGACAGTTAAAGGTCGGTTTTGCCAAGTTTGACTGTCCATGTAATGTCCTGTGTTTAACGACCTTCACTATTTCCAGGAGAACAAGTTTTATCGTAGTGGAGGGCGTATAATTCGCATTCTAAATTTAATTACAAAAGTTTTATACGCCAGTTCGGGTCTCTCTCTCTCTCAATTATAAACTAATTCAAAAAAGTAATTCAATATTCCGAATTCTCTATGATGTATATAGGCGCCAATTTCTTGTCTATGCGGAAAAATTCGGGCTATGAAAATCGCGTAATTGAATAATCCGCGCGTTGTCGTATGAATTGGAGAGGGCGCGGATAATAATATTCATATCAGAAAAAAAGGGTGTGCACGGAAGATCGAGCCCGCACCACGATAAATTATTTTTGACAAGCCCGCCTAGAATTGAAATAAGTTCTATGCTAAACTTTGATTAGAAACCGCATTTTCGTGGCATTGCGTGATGTACCTTTGAGTAATGGTAATGAAGCGTTTTCGAACAACAACGCGCTGTTTGGGTACAATTTGTTATTCACGCTTTATCAAAATGCGAAACTAAATACAATATTTATTTAATAAGAACTGGCAGAGGGTACGTCATGTGCGTAATCACAAAGCACCTCCTCGTCTTAAGACGTTGTTCATTAAACCCCTATAAATACGAACGCACTTCAAAGCGTCCTCCATTCAAACACACGATAATTTTAACCTCTTTGAAATTTAGCTACATAAATATTTACCATTTTTTAAGCACATGTAAAGAGAATCCTTAAATTTTCCATCGTAAAGCACTTATAATTATCGACTCGCGGAAAAAGAAAAGTTTTAATATTACATCGCCCGTCATTCACGTCATAATATGATATTCTAAACGAAAATGAGAAACGGATTCTTTAACAAATTCCCGGCGGTTTGCGTAATAAAATTTTTATGGAATCTGCACCGAACTTAAATTCAATCGGCCTGAGAATGATGTGGCCTCAGTAAGAAGATTAATTATAAAGAATGCATGAAATTTTGATTTTCAAACGTTCCTTCAGAAAAGCATTGCTTTGTGTGAAATTATACACGGAAATTGGGCACGTGCTGCTCATTTTTTTAAGAGCCACCAATTTTCAGTTGGTTTTCGAGCCAAACTACAATCTGCATCTTAAGAACGAGTCTCCACTATATGTTTGCGCACCCAATAAAAATCTTGGCATTACAAATTTATCGTTCTGATTGCGTAACGAATTTTCTAGAGCGATATCAAGGCGCCATCAAGTCGCCCTCAAGCCGAAAGCCGGTGTGACCCATTCTTTCCACCAAGAACGAGATGCTGATTCGAGACTTCTCTAGAACCTTTTTTGTTTGCTATCTAAGCAAATTGAATTGTGTTTAGTCTTAGTCTTAACCTCGAGACTGAAGTGATAAATCGTAAAATTCGCGCTCGTATTATAAAAGAACTATAATTATGATTGTGATAAATATACTTGTACTGTTTAAATCACTTTATTTAAAGGCCGTTATAAATTTAATTTTCGGGTAGTTCCTCTGAACATTAATCATTTTCTATAAGTAAATCACGCAATTAAATCTAATAATAAATAAGTGAGTGAGAATGTTTATATCACGATCAAAAGCGATTTTTAATTCCATTAATTTGAGTTATAGAAATTAGTTGGCTTACTACCACAACAAAATATATTGCAAGAATCATGAATTTACCTAGTAAAGGGAATAAAAATGATTAATGACATTAAAAAACGCAATATTTTAGATTGCCAAGTAAACAGCGATTGATATTAAATTAGTTGGTACTGCCTGTAGCTTATAAACTAATTTTTTCGTCCGCAGAAAGGCGTTCAGAAATTGAAATACATCAATTTAAATGTACAGTAGGTAGGTGTTGCAAACTGTTTTGCAGATTGTAGTTCAAATTTTCTTAAGGGAATCCCTCCCCCCCTTAGTTGTAAAGTTAAACGTGGTCGTTAATTTTTAGACTAAACGCAAATCCGAACATACCCTATGAACTTGAGGTCAATTTCATTTTATATCGGAATTGTTTAAGGATGTTATTTTTGTGTAATTTCTTTATTTTTATTGTAAAGATCAGAAAGAAGACAATTGTTTGCGTAGTGTTTGTAAACATTTATCTCATGTTTTTCTCCGGCCGTAGATAAGAAGTTTTTTTATCGCTGCGTACACTAATTAAATTTCGCGACGTATTATCGCCGTTAATAAGACATAGATGTGGTTTAATTTATAGGTGATGCAGTGTTGAAGAAGGAGAGGCGGAAGTTGTCAGCCTTTATTTGGTGGGCGTTATTTGTGCGAAACAGTCAGTTTTGCCCGTTATCACGTTTTGGAAGAAAGTTAAATGTTGCAAAAGTGTGAAGTCGTCGCGTTAAATACCCGTTAAAGAGAGTGTTGTCCACCATCAAAAGGGCCATCACTATAATTGGGATTACAAGGAAGTGAATCGCAGTTTGAGTACTATTATTGAACTAGAAAAGTAAAGTTTTAAATCCATTTCACCTGGTGCTTTGTGTTTGTCCATCATTTAATGAAAATCTCTGTTACGACCGGAGATTATGTATTATTAACACTGCGAGTAACTACGATTCCATTTAATTTGTTTAATCAATCGCTTGTAGCGTGGTACGTTAACCAGTCCTGAGTGCCATTCTTCCAGCATGATAGTTTTATGTCAAATAAATGTCTTTCATCTGTTTTGCGAATCGAGCCCAAAAACGTTTTTAGCACCTAAAGTTTAATTGAGCTATCTGCACAGGTGTTTTGTGGGTGGCTTAGTAACCATTTTCTATTGCAGATAGCAACACAAAAGCAGTTTTCCTCAATAAATTCTCAAATCGGTTAAAAATCAACCAGAAATGTTTTCTATTTACTATTTCAACGGCAAAATCTGCCCCATCAATATCCTTAAAGAATTAAAGGCCTGTATTGAATAAAACTGAAGAATAACTTTCTCTTAGTTGTACATCAACTAAAACTACCCTTCGAGTCGCCCAACTTTGGAATACTGGAGCATCTCCGTCTTGGTTTCGAGGGATAAAAAATACAAAAGTTGATTCTGGATTCGAACTCGTAACGAGAAGACCGCGAATTTCGAAGTTCCAAGCGAATACTCAATATCCGAGTTCGAGAGGTCGGTCTACAGCAAAAAATGTAAAACACGGCCCACGAAAACGGCAGTAATTTCCCTAACGGAAGCGCTACTCATTAACAGTATCTACTCGGAAGCGAGATGCAGGAGAGCAACCCAAAATCCTGTTTAGAATCAATAAAACGCTACCTTGAAATTAAAGCGGTACGGTAAAATGCGAAAATTCAACGTACAAATTTACACGCCAAAAGATACAAAAATACGGCTTCATCTTTTATGGAAATCAGAAATTTATGTAAGGGCCCGGTGCTATTCCCAGCCCGCACAACGCAATGTTAAAAAAATTACACCTTCATTAATTAATTACTGGGTCCCCTGTTCAAAATCTGTGACCAGTATTAAAATTTATGCTATTTCAGCGCGCTGATAACAATGCGAAACGCGAGCCATTTTGATAACGGTTGACGCAACACAATTAATTAACTACGGTTAATTCTAAACACCTAATTGGCCGGATTGAAATTCCAAAATTCGGTAGCATCATCTATTGTTGATTGGAATTCTAAGGTCAGGCATAGGTCTGCGAACGAGCGGCCTATTTTTAAAGTAGCATTGCTCCTCTAAAACCTGATAATTAATCAATAGAACGGAAATCACAGAACATTAATTTTCTCTCGTCCTCTAAATGATAGGAGTTTCCCGCAAGAATAATTAAAATATCCGGGAACAATTAAAAAACGGAACAATTATTATATAACAGCATCTTGGTTTCGCTATAAATACAACTACCGAAGCATTATATCCTACAAATCTAGTTGGCTTAGCGGATAAGCTATAGGGCTTGTAACCCAATGGAGGGCGGTTCGAATCCTTTCCATAAAAAAAAATATTTCAGGGTATTCAGGTCACGCGACTTTCAAGACGTTGAGGATTCTAAGAAACTTGAGGATTCCAAGAAGTCTACAAGAAGTTGAGATGTCCAAGAAGTCCTCAAGAAGTCTGCAAGAAGTTGAGGAATCCCAGATGGCGGAATCCAAGATGACGCATACAAGATGGCAAATTCAAAATGGCGAATCCAAGATGGCGGATCCAAGATGGCGGAATCCAAGATGGAGGAATCTAAAATGGCACTGCGCAAAGGGGTGGGGTACGCCTGCGCACTGACCGGAACTGCTAAAAAATTGCCAAAATGGACCAGAAGAAGTACATGGGATTTTGGCCAAAAGTGGGCCGAGCTCTCCTAGCCCCTTTACTATTGTCCAGATTTTCGAGTAAAAATATAATTTCTTTATACACTCCACTGCACATCCGTAGCATCACTCCTGAGCATCCCCGGTCAATTTAAAGGGCAAATCTGGACTCGGCGAGCGCGAAACCCATCGACGATGATCAATTTCTGGGCATGGTTACTTTTTGACCCCACTGCGACCCCGGCACCCCGTAGCGCCCCGCCTATGTATCCCCAGGCAAGTCGTATCAGCATAGATTGATATTAATATTAAACCTATCAATTTTCTCATTGGCATTTTTTAATAGTCCCACCAGAATTCGCAATGCCTCAGAGCTTGTCTCTCCATAGTAACTGAATGTTAATAAGGAAAACCCCCCTTCACACCGTAATACCAGGAATTCCTTTTGTAAATGTAAGTAGTAGAAGAGTGTCACACCAACCGAATCCATTTTATAAAAATAAATCAAATTCAAGTGTAACTTTATATCCGTTCCATATTATTGAGGAACAGCTATCTTTAAAAGCATCAGTTTTAAATACATGGAAATGGGAAATAGTTAAAAGAAAATGATTCTACTCCTACCTAGTTAAATACGGCAAATTTCATGCAGATAGTCCTGAAGCTGATTCGGGGATGATGTAGAAGTATTGAAATGTAAGGCGAATCAAACTGTGCAATGCGAACACATTACTGTAACTTGCTGTTTTGTCTCAAATTTGTTTAATATTTCCCATAAGCTAACTATCCCCAAAGCCTTTAACACAAGCTGTCTCTAATGAAACCCCACTTCAAATGCAAGGTAAAAGTATAAAGAGAGAATAAGGAAACAGCTGAACGCGCAAATGAGTCAAAGATTACGGTTGGACGTTTATCAACTTTTATTCACTTCCTTCCTTAAATAATGCAATAGATCGTGACACAATTAAAACCCGAAATACTTTTTCTTTATTGCGCGCAGTTAGCATAATATAAAAATTATCCTCCCTTCTGAAGGCGATTAAAAATGCAACAATCTCGAGGGATTTGCGAAATACTAGCGTTTCGCGTAGCTGATAATTTAAATATCGATTCGGAAGTGACGGGGTTGAATGTTAATGTAATACACTCGTTCGTACCTCAGGGACATATTTAGAAGAAAAATGTAAAAATTGAAAAACAATTTCGCCCGACCGACCGTACCGACGGATGCGGATTATACAACTCGTACGTGTGAATACATCAAATACAACAAGGAGAAAACTTGGTATCAAGCGTAATAAACACTCAATAATTAATTTTCGTGTATAATACAGTTACAGTATCCTCTTCGGATATCATCACCGCTTAAAGCAAACCCAGTATTAATTAAACTTTGTAGGCAATAAATCTTAGTTCTCTTGTAACTTAAATTAGTGTTTTCTAGCAGCGAAAGGGTCAGTTTATTTAACAAATTAGAAAATTAAAGTGTGCGAAGTGTCTCTGAAAATCCTACCGGATTCTTAGTTTTGGGTAAAGCAGGACATGCTACAACTACAACTGAAAAAGTGAAAAGGTACAGCTGGAAACTGGGCGGGGGGCTGAATGAAGGATCAATTTTAGATTCTTTGCCTCTTACTGTGTAGGTACACTTTGTTTAGTTTTATTAGACCTCCTACCAGTGTTGAGAAAGGTCTCTTTTCTACAGAAGTTTTATCTGCGGCGGGCGCCACCCTTACTAACCACCTATGCAGCGTGACACACACATTCTCAATACTATGTTTTTTTACAAATGCAATTGAAAGGTCTTATAACGGGAGTTTTTTAATGGGATTTAATTAATTCAATTTTTTCGCGCGTTTCTCAAGATTTTCGTAGTTGGAACAACTCTAATAAATAATGCTTTTCCCAATTCATGGTTTAGAGTTGAGTTCTGTTTTAAGCGGATTAGTTAGTGATTAAAGATGGCGGCTTTAACCTATTAGCACCATTTTGTAGTCGTGTTGGAAAATTTAAAAAATCAATAGGGGTGCGTCCAGGAAAGATAGCTGTAGGGCATGGACCACCAGAGTCTCAAGTGCGTGTTCCGGAATGGTAGTTTTTAGGGAATTAAGCGTGAAGTCGTCAGAGGGTAGATCACGTGTATTAAATTCACGGTTGAGCCTTGATTCGGCTCATAAGTGAGAAAAGGCCGCCCGTCGATCCGAAATTAAAAAGTTGTAAATAGCCAAATGGTAAAAACAAAGTGCTAATATGCAGTATGGATCTTGTACGTGATTCAATTTAAAATCTGATATAGTGCTAACGTGGACGGAAGTGTGTGTGTGATCAGTAAATAAACATTACCAGAGGAATACGTAACGCAGTCAGTTATATCAAAAACGCAGTATTGCCGGTGGAAGGAAATTTAACTGGAAGTCTCGTAAACCCATTCACAAAGGATTGCCGTGGACGTTCAGTAAAAAAGTCAACTCTTTCGGAAAAACAGCGTGCGGTACATCTTGTATCTAGAAATATCGGAAAAATTATAAAAGTTGGATAAAGGTCAGTCAGTCCATTTCAATCATTAAAACATTCTACTGCTAAAGTAAAAGCTTAATCAGTTTGAGCTTGCAGTGAGTTATTAATAAATTATATTGAGAAAGTTGACTGAAAGTTAGTTAAAATCCGACGATAAAAGTATACGGTTCAATGCTCGATCAATTGCACAAGAAGATGTACGAAAACAATTTCAGCAGTATTACTTCCGGAGATCCAGGTTTCACTATAATATACTGTTCCGCTTTAAAACACCGCCCCAAATCATCGATTCCAGAAAACGCTAAGGTAACGTAATGTGTTTGATTTGAATAAAAAACGATCGGTTCTCGTCAAGAACTCGTCTAAAATTTTATTGAAAGTGTTAAAAAAAATTCTTAAAAGAGTCGATCTTGTAATTTAACTAAATAGAACAACATTTATCATACATAATAATTATGTTTGAATGGATGCACAAAGTTATGAGTTTCGTTCAAGGTCAAAGGACAACAAAGGACCTTCAGGTAGATAATAACGAAGTAACAGGAAGAAAAGGGAATTATCCAGAAAATAAAAGCCTAAAAGGATTAATCAGTGTCAAAGCAAATATTGCGAAACGTCACAATACATACTCAAAAGGGCTAAAAACTTGTATAATAAAATCCGCAGTAACGTCAGTGGAGCGTAGAAAGCAAATTACAAACGAGAAACTTCACCAAAAATATTAAAAAGCCATACAATCCCTTATTAAAAGTGATGACAGTTACAGTACGGTAAAATCCAAGATGGCAGCGGTTTATTCAAAATGGCGGCTTACATCTAACTCTGATTTTTTGGGACTTTTAGGAGGGTGGCCCTTGTTGGGAGCGTTTCCACCAATTTTCAGCTTGTTTCGAGTTTTGTCAGGATCAATGTCTCATTCCACTGAACTAAGTACGCAAGCTGCGGAGATGAATGACTGCCGGTGGGGTAGGGGCAAGGTAGTCCTGAGAGCAGATATGTATGGTGCGTTTTACAATGCCACGTTCGATTCCCTTAGTGAAGCTGCTTAAAGCTTTGGCATTGATGGGTCAATCGTAAGATGGGTCCGCGCCATGCTGCTCGGAAGCAGAACCATTATCAGGATGACGGATAGGAGCTTATCTATTAGTGCAGGTGTCCGCAGGGTGGAGTGTTGCCTTCACTACCAGTGTTAGATGGGCTCCGTATTTTGAACAAAGACGGGGCTTGTACACACAGATACGAGAGGTGCGCAAATTTAGCACGATCACTGCAAGCACGAACAACGGGACTGGCGGGAATCGTTAGTGCTTCGTTAGTGCCTCTTAGTGCTTCATACCTTGCAGCAGTCCGATCAGCCTTTTTCGAGGAAACGACATCCCCTAAGACAGTGCTGGCTTCCTACCCTTGTTGAAAGAACTGACGACGGAACCGACGCCGATCGTTAGCGTTTCCAAGAAAACAACACGCCCTAAGACGGTGCTGACTTCCTATCCTTGTTGGAAGCACTAACGACGGGACTGACAGACCGATAGATTCCCAGCGACCGACCAGCCGTTTTCAAGAAAACGACACCCCCTAAGACAGTCTTGGCTTTCTGTCCTTGTTGGCATCACTAACGACGGAACCGACGCCGATCGTTAGTGCTTTTTTAGTGCCTCTTAGTGCTTCATACCTTGCATCTGCTCGACCAGCCGTTTTCAAGAAAACGACACTCCCGTAGACAGTGTTGGCCTGTTGGCATCACTAACGACGGGACCGACGCCGATAGTTAATGCTTTTTTAGTGCCTCTTAATGTTTCATACCTTGAATTATCCCGGCCACGCGGTATATTATGTATACTCATATCAGAAAGCTACAGGCACTAACGATCGGCGTCGGTTTGATCGATAGTGCTTCCAAAGTGTCGTTTTCTCAATAAAAGCTGGTCGGGCTGATGCAAGGTATGAAGCACTAAGAGACACTAACGAAGCACTGACGAAGCACTAACTATTGGCGTCAGTTTCGCCGTTAGTGCTTCCAACGAGGGGTTGTCGTTTCCTCGAAAACGGCTGGCTGGACTGATGCAAGGTAGGAATTAAGCACCAACAGGCACTAATGAAGTACTAACAATTGGCGTCCCGTTGTTAGTGCTTCCAGTGATCGCGATAACTTCACGGACCAGGATGCGTGAACGATCTCGAGATCGCCATAACTGAAAACTCTCCAAACACCGTAAAAAACCTCATGCAGGGAGCCCTTGAAAAGGTGGGTAGGTGGTACAGAACCCGTGGTCCCTCCGTTAACCCAGAACAGACCGAGGTTGTTTCATTTACGAAAAGAAGGGGAGCGGAGCGCTTTTTCCGCTCCTGAGCGTTTTTTCCGCTCGTGAGCGCTTTTAACCGCCCTCAAGCGAAGCGCCGTTCGCAAGCGTTTTTTCGCTCTTGAGCGTTTTTTCCGCTCACGAGCACTTTTTCCGAGCGCTCGCGATAAACCGTTCGAGCACATTCAAGGAGATTCGTTTTGCAAAACAACTCGATACTCGCGAGCATTTTTAAGAAACTTAAAGCGCTCGTCGCTCGAGCGGTTTTTAGAATGCTCGACTCAGCTCAGGCCATCGTGACCTGTGCAGTGTGCACAGGAAAACCTTAGTAGAGGTTACCTTAATAAGCCGTAACACAAGATACACCAAAAATTGCATTTTTTACATGAAACACCCTGTATATTATTCAATATTTCAATTCTTCCCCCAACTATTGTTCTTTATTCAATACATTTTAAAGGGATACCTTTTATTTTCAGAACTCGATAACTCGGAAACGATTGCATTTGGGTACATTATGCTTCCTACAAATTATGCTAAAAATTGAGAGATTTGAAACATCGAATAATATATATGTTTCATTTAAAAAAATGCAATAATGGTGTGACATGCCTTTTTGACCCACCCTGTATAATTAAAATTACTACTGCCTAGTAGACATTAAAGAACCTCAAATCTTTTGTATAAAACCTCGTATAAAACTTTGTATGTTTTCCCCGATAGTCCACAGTTTCCAGACTTATCGGCGACCCTGTATATATTTACTTATGCAGTGACAGTCAGGCACCGCTAAAGCCCTGTCAGTAGACAGGTTCCGATCGGCTACGGCGCTTGATTGCAGGCGAACTCTAAATAGGTTAGGTGAGTCTAATAGCTTGATCTGTGTGCCAGCGCACTGTAGAACCGGGGGCCACGAAGGGACAGACGAACAGAATGCCAATTTTTGTATAGTAATCGGCGTGTTTTTGCATTTTTGTGAAAACACAACAGGAAAGGGCAGTCTGAAAGGTTAGTTTATTATTAATAAGGTGACAAAAAAGGTCAAGGTACGTATTCAACTGAGTATAATCCATTTTATTAATATCTCAAGCCATTTCAATTTTTGACGATTATTTTTGCCATAATCTCGGTTATCTGCACGAGAAAATATTTGTATAGTCATAGTTGAAAGGTTTCTATTTTCGCTTTCCATCATTCCTACAAGGATCCGTTTCTTCGCTTCGACTTAGCTTCTTCCTCGGAAAGTTACATGTTTTGTGTTACTGAAACAAAATGATTAATATGCGCAGGAATTAGCTTTCACAAAGTATGTGCAGAAATAGCCGTTCCGCTTGTTGCGTGATTTATAACGTTCGTACGAAATCATTACTTTCCGAAAATCCTCTTCCGATCGATCGCTGTTGATATTAACTAACCGAATCTCCGTAACACACAGCTCAATCCACTTTTTGCGTACGCCATTATGCAGTACGTTACGTGAAAACATTTTGTCACGGAAAGATACGTTCCTAAGACGGTCTTCCGGCTGGTCCATATTAAATTCCTCAAAGTAAAGGCGATCTAAGGCGAACGCTATACGAATATTAATTAACATCGCTCGGAGTATAATGGAAGGCGAAGATAAAAAAGTAATTAATAAAACGAGTGCTTCGAAAAACAATGTCAAATACAATCTTTGAACTTAAAACTAACCCAAGCGCAAACAACAAATATTTTCTTTCGCTTGAAGTAAAATTAATCGTCGTATCACGCCCCGATCATTAATTTATTTACTGACATCTGCACCCCTTCTTTCGATCATTTACTGTAATGTAATATCGGGTTGTTGTACTCTTCGATGGGGCTCAATTTGTTAGTAAAGTAGAAACGTTTATACATAATACTACATTAGATGAGATCGGCTACGAGTTTATATAAGTAGTTGATTTTGAGGGGAAATGAAAAACATTACCGTTTTGAGAACGCGGTTAATTTACCCTAATCATTGTATCTACCAAAATTGCCTGTTTTTGTTAAGGTAAATAGTGTGTTAAATTTTAGGCAGTAATTGAAATATAATTGTGGGACATTATTTTTGTGGCACGTCGACGATTATTATCTTTGACGCAATTACCTCTAATTGAAGGTGTTATTTCGAGAGTGCGGGAATTAATTATAGTTTTGACACTTTAGGTAAACCGCAATCATTGTCTCGTTAGAATAACGTAAAACACGTGCTCAACATTCCACAAGGCAACCAGGAAATGTTTGGGGATTTCTCTCCTCTGTTCAGGTAGCATTGCCAAGTGGTCTCATTCTGGATGAGTTTCAATATACATACTACATACTATTATATTCAATGCCATATTGTAGGAATTAAAAGTTATAAAGCCGGTGGTAAAGGAAAGCTCTCCGGTACTAGAGACAGCCCAGCACTGAAACTTTCAAAATTTGTAAAGAGTACATCCCTGCTTTCCACTGAATAATACAAATTAGACTCGTTATCTGATGACAAATCTATGACCAGTGCGTACAGCGTAATGGGAAATGAAAAAAATTGGATCCTTGGGAAAATAAGTTGAATTTGCATAAATCTCCCTGGTGTCAGGTGTGACTGATTTTGTTGTATGAAAATATTCGCGCAATGAACTTCTTCACTTATCTCAACTGCATTCAACTCGAGTTATTATTACTAGCACCTTGAAAATGTTTCGTAATCTGAAACTCTCATTCGTACGATTACATACGCTTGTTAACGAAGTCCATTTAAGACAGATACTTTTTTGTTTATACGATAATCTTTCTAAATGATGTCAACGGTTAATTAATTTTTTTCGACAAAACTTTATTGCTTACGATTTAACACTAACTAGTAGCAAATAAGCTATTATTTCTTGGGATGAAGTTTATTTCATAATTGTAATGGAATTTGCGTACGCCCTACACTAAAGCGAGCTACTCGCGCCGGTTTTTTGTTCACTTGAATACTCGTTTCGTGCGTTTCTTTCACCTCGCATAGAGAACCCGAAACGGACCCAACGCACATCGCGAGACGCGCCCCCTTTTAACCACTAGCAGATTCGCATTTTCGTTATCTCGGCCTCGTCCAGACGGAACCGACGAAGCTATTTCGGTAAAACCCACTCACACTTATCGCGAATAAACTGACTCGCGCCTACTATCCGTATGAAGCGGTACATATGTAATTTTGACCCTATATAAAATTCGAAAAGTTTAAACCGCTTTGGACCTACATACCTGATTTGCAATAAAATTTTGACTTCCGAGTTTGATGCAAAACAGTGGATTTCACCGAGTTTGCTTCAAAATCTGCTTTTTAAACGGCAATATACGATTGAAATATTCGCTAATGAATGGAAACCACTGTCCCAATCGATAGTCTGCACTGTAAGGTTTAAAACAGTCGAAAAAACGCAAGCTCCTCAATTAATGTCCAAGTTTATGGTAGCAATGACTAATGCTTCTTAATTTATTTGCGTGTATAAGGGGTCAAGAAGCATTTGTAACAGTTTACAACGCGCGTTATTAGCAAATTGGCATTATGGCTGCAATGAATGCAGTTGTTGACGAGATGTAAGGGGTAGAGGGCTTGCTTCGGCTGGAAGGACTCCACTGTAACCGAATGCGAGGATCAGTGGAACTTGGACGCTGGACGGGTTGGAGGGGACCGTTCCTCTTATTATCTCCTGGGATGGCGCGTCTCTGAAAGTTCAAAGGCACGTTCCTAGGGTACCCAGGTGATATACGAGCTCCCAGATGACACGTCCATCATCTTGAAGCGCCTCCAAAGGCAAAATGGTTTCAGGACGAGCCTATGGAGGACGTTCTTCCGCAGGGCAGGGTGCCGATGAGGCCAGAGGTATGCTATAATTTTCAGGCACACACGGGAGTCTCGCGCGTCACTTTTGTAACGAAAGCAAGTGCTCCGGCTGCGCGAGGTATGGAAGTGAGCTCCCCCGGAACAGCATGATCTAGTGCCGTTGGTACGGTGGAGACTCAATCCCTCGATATCGACCTCAAGAGATGTCGGGATTACTACCGGCGCCCTCGAGAGGGTTTGAGAAAGATGTCGACGAGATTTTGCCTCGCGTGGCGGTTCTTGGCTGCAGATATCAGCTCCTTGGTAACAGCTATCTGGAACCAGGAAGGGTGAAAAACATAGGATGAACATCAGCAGGATTTTTACGAAAATACGCGAAAACGAAGGAAATCGTTGCCCCCCCCGCCACCCCCGTTGCCGTCTTTTTCGACCCCCTCCGGAGTGCAAATGGTAAGAGTTACGGGGCCGTCGCCGCGGCGTAGAGGGTACCGAGGATGGGCACGGAGAATCGGGTAGGGTACAATTTTTTGTCGCCTCCCCCGCGACGAGGAACTGCGGTAAGAGGTGACAAAAAACGCAAAACAACTTTTCGGATCTGGACGAAAATTGTTTGATCTAGAGGACTTCACGAATTTTTGTCGATCCGGCTCCACGCCCCCCCCCCCTCACCCCAGAGGCAGGAGGAGTGTCGACTTTAAAAATTCGTAGCGGACGAAGGAGGGGAGATACGAAAAAACGGCAGGGGAAAAATAGGAACGAAACGTACGCCGGACGTCGAGACACCGTATGCTATGCCCGTATCCCCCCCCCCTCCCGCGGTGAGAATGTCGCAAATTCGTAGGGTGGGTATCGAGCTGAGATTTTCGAGGTGCCGGGTTGGGGTTCAATCGCGAGGCTGCGGGGGACGAGAAGGCGCAAGTGACGTACTTCAGCCACTTTTTCGCGGATTACTCGAAAACGTGAGTATTCGCGGGACACGCAATCTGTAACTTTTTCATAAAAAAATAAAATTTTCATAAAACTTTTAGGTGGGAGGCAAAATGCGTTTCAGGAAGGCCAAGATTACGAATCGGACGTGCCCCCCCGTAAAGGTAAGTTTGGGACGCCGCAGTGGTACAACGAGAGGACATATCGAGCTACGGTTTTGTGCTTTGGCTTCGTAGACCGACTGCGCGACGAGAGTCAGAAGCATGTCGTTTGTTACATATGTCGGATTCCTATATCGTCCGGTCACGTTTTAGAATCGACGGTGATTTGAGCTCACCCCCCCCCCCCTCCACTGCGTAAAGTTAAAGTTATGACGTCGTAGCGAGAGAACGGGGGATGTGTCGAGTATTGGGGTTTTGTGCGTTGGCCTCGTAGTTCGACTGCGCTTCCGAGGCGCCGCGTTGCACCCCCTCGCACCCTCCACATTGCTTATAGATGGCAATTTTGTCGTTTATTCGGAAACGACGAGGGATACAACCGACGGCGATTTAAATAAATGCGTGAGGCGTGAAATGTGTGTTTTAGTGTGCGAGGCGAAACCGAGCAATGTGTCAGCGATCCTGTATAAGGAGAGATTGAGCGTCATCTACATTCGGGTTTCATGTCATCCCCCACTCTTCCAATAGCCTATGCGGATGTGCAAAACCCAACTTTCTTATTTATGGAACAATTTGAACTAAATGTGTGTGACAGGTCCCTCTAATAAAAGCAAAAAAAATGCATGTGCCAAAAATTGGACTGCGCAGACTTCGCATGGTGCAATTTGAACCAAACTTGTATGGCAGGTTCCTGTAATAGAAGCAAACAAAATGCATAAGCAGAAAGTCGTACTCCGAATGCGCAAAAGTCAACTTTCTTATTTATGTCAGTAAATGATAAAGAATTTCTGTACAGTTAAAACAAAATCGTATGTCATCTATAGCATGGAACGAAACGCGATAGCACACAGTATCCAAAAGCAAATAGGTAAATAACACCGAAAAAATGAAGACACGGACGCAAAAAATGCCCCGGCGGAATTGGTGTGAAATGAACTCACGCCAACGAAGTCTTAATGTAAAATGCCTAGCATTTTTACCAACCTATACGCTGAGTTTGTCTAAAAAAGAATGGATGTATTGGTGCTTTTCCAAGCCAAATCAAAATGTTTTTCCTTTTTTTTCGCATTTTATAAAATTCAAAAGTTACTTAAAAACAACCTAAACGACATTATGACAACAATCTAGCAAAAAAAACAAGAAATTGACAAACGAACACTAAGTGCTGCCGGACGGGCCCCCCTGTGAATAGAATACAATATTTATAAAGAACCCTAGAACTGTGTGTGTGTGTGGGGGGGGGGGGGGAGGTCAAGAACAATTGCATAAATAAGAGGCTAACTTCAGATGCGCTTGTAGCAGAATAATTCGTTGTGAACTTCTTAAAAAAGCTCACGAAGTTACATAACCCCGCAATTGGTTGTAAAATCCTAGGTCAAATCAGACAATTACCAAAGGTAGCCGAAATTAGACGTTCAAATAAATTTAGCACATATAATTGAATTTCAAGCATAAAAAAAGTAAAAAGCTACTGATTTGGAAACAAATGGAAGGGGACTCGCAATTTTTCCCTATCTCATATTACCTCAGTGTCAATAAATTAGCGTTACACCATTACCGAAGCGTAATAGTTTAAAATTTCTCCTTTAAGTTTGTGTAAATTAAGCAGCACTATATTTATATTTAAATGAAGGGTAATAGGAAATTCTATATTTAAAGGTGCAAACACCAAACAAGATAATAATAATTATCAAATAACTTTATCTAAACCCGATGACAGAATTACTACTTGTTTATGTATGAAGCATGTAATAAGCTTCGTCTACTTTTGAACATCATGCCATACACATCAAAATTTTCTTTGTAAGGGAAAACTGTTTGATAGTTAAATTAGTTATACTAGTCTTGTTTGTTTTTGAAGGTATAAATGTAGCAACGTTGTGTATACCATCTTTGAAGGGAAGCTTTCTCGTCTATTATAAGTTGCGCGTACGAAATGCGAATTGACAAGTCGAACATCATCTTAATTGCATTAACGTAATGATGTATATACGATCAAACTCTTATCCGATTATCAAAATGTACGAATACGGCGAAGCATAATGACGATTATATTCCGGCTGCTTGTCCGACAGAAAGGGATCGCATTATAATAATTCGCCCTAAAATAGTTCGCACCTTGTAATCATAATCAAAAGTTAAAACGATGACGATTAATACACGTCTTCGTTTTGGCATTTAAGAAAAATATGTATTTCGCGCCACTTTCATTAATTTAAATTTCATGCCGTTGATTTTTTGATGAATACGTTCTGCGTTCCTCGCGTTTATTTTCGTACACCGATGTAGAGCCAGGTGTAAATTTGGAATTGGGTGAATTAGACAGCATTTGGATAGGAAAAATGCGTAACAGTTTAGATGGTGTAAATAAATAAAAGTCTTTAGGTAAACTTTGCAGTAAGTATTCATGCTAAAAGTGAAAAATTACTACATCAAAACGTTTATGGCGGCGAGAAAAGGTTTGCCAGATGGACTGCTGGGTTATGATTATGACACGCGATTGTGTTTCTGATCTTTCACCAAAACGGCCGATTATTGGACGTGATTGATGGTTTCGGGGAATTAATTCGATATCTGCTATGGCAGGCGTCCAAGTAGGTGCAAACACTGAATGCTTTATGTAAATATTATTTTGATACAGATAGATTAAAACCTACGAGTGGTAAGTAGTTTTATTGCATCCTCAATCAAACCGAACGAAAAAAACACTTTCGCTATAAGTTTAGAACATTTTTCTTAAACAAATTCGATGAAATGACACCAACACCTCAAAATGTTTCCAGTTTCTTTATTCTGCGTAATTTCCGTTTTCTTATTTACCTACACAAGTTTGTAAAATAACGTTTATTAAAAAAAAAATAGTAATCAATTGATCAAGAACAGTTGATAGTTTTCAATTCGTAACAAGGCCGTTTATTTACGAGAGGTAAAAAATTACACGAAGGAACATTTTCTAGTCGCAGAACCGCTTTTCAAATATAGGCATCATTATTAAATAAACTCACACCAACAGTCACTACGATAAACAAAGAAGTTTATCTTTGAGATAGTCAGATGTAAAGGTTGATTAAAAGCAAGTTGGACAACGCATTTTGCGACAAATAATAATGTTGTAATCGGTGCATTTCCTAGTCTTCTAGTGCTATTGGAGATTCTAACGAATGGTTTGATCTTATTATTCATTCATTCCTACATTATTCCATCCATCGTTGTTTCTAAAAAAAACCTAATATTCACTTAGTGCCACAACGTAATTGCATAATTACTAAACTAATTTAATCTGCTAATTTTTAGAGATCAATCAAATAAGAATGAACTAGTCAGCGCACGCAAACCTCTGCTGGCGTACGACGTGGGGTGACCCCGCGTGTATCGTAATTAAATAGGCGAATATATGGCGATTTGTGACCGTTATTCTTATTAACTGCAACATACGACATAATTGAATTTCTGCTAAATGTAAATGGAAATAAATAGAAACAGAAAAACCTCCGCCCCTTGTAGCTATCAGCATAATATGTTAGTATTAGATCAGGTAAATTTATTTAAAGACTCTGCGGTAATATTACTATGCAGCATAAATTAGTCGCGTTATGTTAAATATCGCGTGCAGTTTAAATTTAAACACATTTCTCACATAAAAGTATTATATGATAAGAACTAGTGATATATAAACATATGAATGTTTTGTAGTGAGGTGGCTTAGCAGGAAGTGTATGAATATTGAAATCGGTTTTTGTGGGAAGGGTGGCGTTTTCGTGCAATTTATTGGAGCGGCTTTGCGAATACGTAAAAGAGCTCTATTGTTCACCAACCTGGGAAGCCGTAGCACTGCTTATTTAATTCTTTTCAAACTGTCGCTTCGTCTAGACGTCACCGGATGAACTATTTTTGCTCATTCCGAAACCAATCCCGATTTCAAATCGACGTGGAACTGGGTCTGAATGCGACAAGTCCAATGGTATATACTTTACTAAACCTTAAACTTCATTGTAATGACCGGTATAGTGAATAGAGCCAAATACCATAACAGTATTTGAATAAAAATCGCATATAAAGTAAAAGGCATTGGGTTCTTATAAGTCTGAAATGACACTATTGCGGATTTGTATTACCTGTACTGTTCTACAGTAGCAGCAAATTTTCCCGCGCTCACAAACAGCGTCAGTAAGGTTTTTTTAAATTAAACGCAAATCCGATCATATTTCTTGAATTCGATATCAATTTTGTATCAGAATTATTAGTTTTTAATTTTCTTTAAACATTTGTCTTGCTTATTTTGTTTATTTAATTATAAAGCTAATCTTTTTCTGGGAACTATTTGCGTAATATTTGTAAAAGTTCATCTCATGCTTTGCTCCGGTCATAGATAAGAAGTTTTGTTATCGCTGTATGTTATCGCCGTACCGCATTAATTTTTAAAGGAAGGAAGTAAATGGAAAAGGAAAAGGTTTTTAATAATCGAATCGACGACTTTCGATCAAGGTTCTTTGGTGGTTGACATTTGAAACGTAGCCGCATTTGTTTGTAAAAAATCACGTTTGCCAGTTATCACGTTTTATAAGAAAGTGTATTAAAAACTGGAAATCGTCATCTGTAAAAAGTGAACGTTTAGTCGATTTAATCGAAAGCGTATTTTCCCGTTTATGAAAAATGGTAATCTGAGTGCTGTGGTTATTGAGCATTTGTGTTTAAGAGAAGGTGTTCAAGTTATCAATTAAAGGGAGTCTTTTCTTTCCATCAAAAAGCCAATAACGAAGTTTGAGTGGAATTAAAGAAGAGAAGTGCCGAAGTATCATCATTTTGTGTCCGTTTGTGCGTCTGTTTGCTTAAGAATCGCAGTTACGACCGGAGATCTCTGCGTGCTGTTTTGTCTGCCCCTGAGTCCCTGTTTTTCTTTCAGCCGGATTGTTTTTTGTCAAATAATTTTTTTTTCATCTGCAAATGATTGATTTTGTCATTAATAGAGCCCAAATTACGACCAAGATAAGAGTATTCACGTTAAATATTTCTATATCGTACGCACAATTACATCAGGTCTTAATTAAAATTTATTAATTAATTCTTTAAACTTTTGGAGCCAGTTAAGGGTGGTGAATTTTTCAAATTAATAACATTTAAGTCAATACCGAGATTTTCATCGTGGCGGAGGCTGGATTCTACAAAAATTATAATTATTTCTCTAAAAAGCTGTATTATATTTATTTAGCTTTAGCCATAGCTATAGCTGGGCAGGTGTCTTGAGGGTGATTTAGTGACTGTGCCATTGCACATAGTAATATGCGGAACAATGTTTAACTGGAGTGAAAAAAAACGAGGTTGAATAAAAAATATCGAGAAGTTTGTATCAAAAATAACACAAAAAGTTGTGTAACGTAATAGTTATTTACATAAAAGTCAGGAAGATTACACATTACTGGCGAGGAAAGACTGAAGTGCGAGGCCCCTTTGGGCCGAGTACTTTAATTTCCGAGTCAAGTAATATCGTTTTACTGACGAGTTTTGTATTAAATTTTATCCGAAATCATATTTTAATATAAAATTTCAATTTTCATATAGAACTTTTGTTTCATGTCAATCTGTCAGTGATGACAGGAGTTACTATAGACAAATGCCTCGCATTTAGCAATGTCAAAAATGTGGCCCGTAAAGTGACGGTGAGGCCGATAAAGTGACAGGTGCCGCCAGTAAAGTGACAAACGGCAGGAAAGGTAGTCTGCTCTGCCTCTGTCATGGAAACTAAAATTTCCTGACAGAAAGTAGGAATGAAAATGAAGGTTTCGGGACGATTTTGGGTAAATTTAATTACGTGATTTATTTTTACAACTAATTAACAATAAATTTATAACAGTCTTGAAATGAATTCATTTGTAACAGTAATTATTATTTGTTACTTATAATTTATAACATAACACGAGTGAGAGCTTAATACTTCACTTCGCAACGATGTTACACCTGGCTGAAACATAATTGGATTTGATTATATAGCCAACTATACTCTTTTCCGAAATTTCTCGAACGCTTCCGAACGCTCCCGAGTATTCTAGAATGTTCTCCAACAAACACATCATATTTCCCGGAAGGATTGCGTCACATCCGCCTTCGTTTTTTATCGCCGATGACTACTCTTTCATGACGCCTCGACGTCTGTCGGTATTTCTGGAATATTCGCTACAATAGTGTATACATTTGGGACCGAGGTGGTAGTTGAGCAAACTGCATCGAAGTTGTTCATCAAAAGCGAGGGAAGTCAGATAAGAGTTAAGGGCGCCACTAAACTAACATTTAGAAACCTGATTCTCCGCAAATCAAATCCTGAAAGAAAATTCCAGAAATCTTAATGGAGCAACTGATATAAATGTGATGTAATAATAATAATAATATAATAAGGAGAACAAAGTAGTTTTTTATCAACCTTAACACTATTAAACCTAGATTTCATAACGTGATGATTGCCGAAAAAAATTATATAAAAAAGGAAATATTTTAAATACTTGGGGCCGTAGCTCGTAAACTAAAAAACCAAAAGTTATGGACTCTTTGTTTATTTGAAGAAATAGGATTTGATCCCCTCTACCATCAATTTAATTAAAATGCCTCTGATAACGACTTGTCTCATTACATTATCGGGAAAGTGTATACCTACTCGTAGCCTTACTCCTAGACACACACGCAACTTTGCTCCAGATCTACGGAAAGGTAATTTTTCTAATAGCCTTTAAAATCTCAGAATACGTTGAAACGCCTAATCAATAATAATACTAATAATAATCTTTAGTTATACAGTAACAAAAACTACCCTTTGTATCGTTCAACGTTGAAATACTGGATCATCTCCGACTTGAATCTAAAAGGAAATTGGTGATCTTCATTCAGGCTCGTAACGGGAAGGCTTCATTGATTTCAAAGTTAGAAATGAAAACGTAATCCAATAGTGATTGGCAGATATTATCTGCGTACTAAGTCAGATGAATAACACTGACGTCAATTAGTTGAACAGGTTCATTTATTTATTCTTATTTTCAATGAACTAAACAATTCTTCTTTAAGTGAAAAGCTGGTCGATTTAAGCTGCTGTTTGGACCCGAATTCAAGTAACGCGCATTACAACCGCCTTTGAGTTTGGAAACGAACTTTTTTGTAGCTGCACTTTATCGTCTTCACACGCACTCGCCCGTGCTTTCATCACCTTTTCATCGCGCTCTCAATACTCGCCTGAGTTAGCGCCTTGACGCCGAATCTTTTTTGAACCCCTACCGTGGCTTCACGCTGAACGCTTAATGTTCTCCGGTCACCTCTCTCGACTTAATCCCCACTTTTTGAATTTTACAAATACGCCTTCAAAATGGATGATAATCGGTCCAACAGTCATCTTTATTTGTTTAACCAATCAAATTAATCTCCTTTCACTATTTCAATTTTTGGAAAAGCAATTTGTCAGAAACCTTTATTTCCGGAAACCTTTGACTCGACCGTTCACATGCTGTGAATATTAGCGGATCTGAATCAGCCGTTCGGTCACGTACAACGGATTAATTCTGCATCACTCGCGACAGACTGGTGCTACCAACTTTTCTCACGTAATTAATCACGGAAACCATTGACTCAAAAATAATAAAGCGACTAAATGTTTGAGAAACGTGCCTTATAATGTGACCCACCTTGTACAGTGTGTCTCATACAATGTGTGATACACCAATGTAATCAAAAAATTTGCGTTAAAAGATACAGGATGTTGAATTGAAAAAATACATGTAATTCTGAGCCGTAAAGCAAAGAAAGTTACCGCTTGAAACCTTCTTCCAAAGCGTGAGGCTTAGGCCCGGAACTTATAAATTCGCTGAATCCCCTTAGAAATTCAAGACCACACGTCTGAAAAATTAGAAATGTTACTCAAAACCCTGATCTCTCCCTGTCAAACACATAAACCACTATTCTGTAAGCGCCGGTGCTGGAGGCATGTCACGAAAAAATCAAATCAGTTTTGGAACCTCATATATCTCATATAAAAGCGGCATTTTTCAAATAGATACAGATAACACATTTTCTGATAGGTCTAGCCCTAGAGAACTCAAAATTATAATCATAAAGCGCAAATCAAGTAGAACCTTGAATGCAAGATCATATTAAAACGACATGTCCCAGATCGATCGCGAAATGCGATTTTCTGATAGATTTTGCCCTAAATTCACTCAACAGTTGGGCGCTTTTGGGTGTGAGAAATGGATATGAATCAGTAGTGACACGGATTCAAGTAGCTGGGAACAGAGATGAGAGACATCTAACAGCGTAACTTAATAGATTGGGGATTGCAAATAAGCACAAGTCGTCTTCTTACAAGTACACCTTTGAAGAAATGCCAACTTGAGAAATAATTAGGTCGAATCTTAAGATGACAAGGATGAATGTACAAACTAAAGCAATAAAAAGGTAGCCGTTCTGAGAACTTCGTAAGTAAATTCGGGATTACCTACCTAGATCTGTCAAAGTTCTTGACACCGCTGTTTCAAATAAACTTAGTATCATTGTGAAGACGAATATCTTATTAGACCAGCAGCAAAATGAAAAGAACTTCTCTTTTTGTATTTTGGCAACATTATCGCATCGCTTCCTCAAATTTATTGGCAGTTTTCCAAGTTAAATGGAATGAATATGAAAAAGCTATCACTATTTGCGAGGAAAAATCGATTGTATGTGTAACAAGTTAATAACACTAACTTAACACCTGAACCGCATAGCGAAGCCGTACAAGTTTATGCGCCAGAGTAAGCCGGTAAATCGTGCACTGTGGAAGTTTCATTCGTCGAACGATCGACACACGTGCAAAAGGATGTCTCGTCTCGGAAGTGTGCGAGTTTTCCCTTACGCGATACCGATACATAATTTAGAAAGATTGATCTTTAGAAATTTATGCGGTCTCGCGCGAGTGTTAACACGTTGCACTATCGAGGCGTGGTAAAAACCATTGTCTCGTTCAATTGACGATATGCAATTAGTGGTAATTAGACGGAACGGTATATAACTTGCCAATCGATACTGTTTAAAATGCATTATATTCCCAAAGTCACCTGTCAGCCAAAATCAACACAATTAATCGTAAATTTGTGTATACTGTAAGAGAAGTAAACAACTCGATGTAAACTTTATTATGCGAGCGGAAGGCAGCAGATAGTGATTTGTACACAAAATATAGCTTCGCGTAATTAATTATTCTCTACTCGTCCATTACAACAACGTAATGACTCGATAAGTACGCACGTATAAATTAAAGTTCGTTTATTTTCCAAATACCGTTATCGTGCATGATCTAGAATCCATTTTTCAAAGTAGTTTTACGCCCCAATACTTTCAATCGCAATTTGTTTATAATACACGTGGCCCATTGGCCACGTTTACGATCAAATGCAAATTATTTCACACGCTTGCTCATCTTGTTTACATGACGTGGTGTTACTGGTTCGGAAACTTGGAGCACGTAAGTCTTAAAAATAAAGTTTAGGTTCTCCCAAAAATATGAAGTTTAGACGCACTTTGTTTGATCTCTGTCGCACGTAGTCTGTCGAGAGACTGCGAAAATCCGCATATTTGTTAATTTCAACAACGGAATTTGCAACATTGATTCCAAAACTAACACCATGTGCTCTACTGATCTGGAAAACACTGCGTGAGCGAATATACCTAGAAAGAATATTATACAAGTCTTACAAAGCATAGCTTTCGTGAGAAAGTTTTAATGATCAGAGTTTTGGAGCTGATATTTCAGGGACGAATTTTTCCAAGGCGGTATCCCGAAGGGGACCATATTACATTGGATTGTTACGAAAGCGGAATTTTATAGGGACGAATATTACGTGGGCGAATATTTCGGATTTTCTAGTTGCGAGTTTATGTAGAAGATTTCGTAAAGACAGTGAACTCCAATATTTATTTAAAAAGAACGAATTTTGGTGAACGGTGGGCGTCTCGCCAGTTTCATGACGTTTGACCAAATTTTGTGAGCAGTCCGTGCGTTTCCTTACCGGTACCTAGATACCAGTCCAGCTCTTATACGTGTTTTTATCTTGACAATTATTTTCATTTAAACTTTGCGAGTTCATTTCACTTGAGGAATTATTTCCATTGTAAATATTGTAAGAACATTTTTGAGTTTTGGTGGATTTATTTAATAACGTTATCGATTTTTTCCACCGGTCTTGTTTCCATTTAGTCTACGTAAAGTAAGTGCAGTTGAATTTGTTTCATTGTTCATGTATATTATAGTTTGTTCTGCCAAACTGTTTATTTCCTAAAATTCATTTTCTTTCAACTGGTACGTTGCATAATAAAATAACTTCATACGTAAAGCACATCAGTTAGGCAATGCCAAATCTTTAGAACTTTTAGAATCTTCTGAAAATCTTTTTCTTAGAATCTCCCAAGAGTCTTCACAGAATCTTACGAAATCATTCCTTAAAATGTTTTTAGAGTCCTTTTAGAAGTTTTTTACTGCATTTCTGTCAACATTGAAAAAAAAAGGCAGGTTAAAAAGTTACTTTCATTTCTGGGAACCAAATTTGGTACCCATATTCTTAGACATAAAAGAAAGGGCTGTATTTTTTCGTGTTATTGTATTTGTACCGTACAAGGGGGCTTCGATAACAAGAATTTGATTGTAAGTGGACTGTAATTATGAATTACTTCCAAGGCCTTGTTTATGCTGGGAATGAAAGAATATAGACACATAAATAAACGTGTTTATTATCAAAAATACAAAGTAAATGAATTTCTATTGAATATGGTTGACGTAGGCACGACGGCTTCTAGAATATGGTAAAGTTACGAAGGGATAATGTAAACAAAGGAACTTACGTGTTGTTTCGAAGTCCATTAACAACGAAGGCGATGTTGCAATGGCGAAGATTGCTCATTCTACGAAGTTGTCGAATGTGTCGATTTTGTTACAACGAAATCTTCTAATTGATGTGCGGTGCTTTGACGTTCTGCTTGCTAATAACGATGTTGCGAACTGCACGGTGACATCTTGACCCGTTGGGGATCGATCGATATCTATATGCGAACGACGAAGGCTAATCGGCCATTGGTTAACGGCGACTTCTCAACGTAGTTGAGTCGATGGCTTCTAGGCGAAGAATGGGACGAATTCTGCGCGACGAGTACACATATTGCGCTTCTGCGGCTCATGCGCGCACACGTAACAAATAGAAATATACAGGGTGTTACACGACCGTTCGAAAAAAAAAAATCGGGTTGTAGAGGGCATCAAAACAAGCACTTTTTCCAAATAAACCGAGGGTCCAACGTGTTTCGTTTGGGAGCCACCCCCCAAAGAGTGTTGAAATCTGCATTTCTTCATTAATTTTTTTCTCAGCAACCATAAGAGTTACAAAGTCGGGTGGCATGTCTTTGAATAGGTTTTTGGGTATGCTCTTTCCGATTTTGCAATTTTTTTTTCAAAATTCCTACCCCTAAAGGGCGCACCCCTAAACTAGGGTGCAAAAAAAAATCTGATTTCGACGAAATTTGGTATCTGGGGTTTTTTTAACATGAAAATCACGAATCTGAAATTAGTTTTTGAAAATTCGAAAAAAAAAGTTCCACTGCAATTCTTGGCGGGACAACGAAAATAGAGATAATTCCACGAAATTTGTTGTGTACATACTAAACGAGTTAAGGAACAAAACTGTCGAACAGTTTTTTAAAATAACTTTTCAAAAGTTATACTCATTTGAATGTTGGTCCTTCGGGTCGCGAAGTGTCCCAAGCCTACTAGTAAGCCATAATTTCGCATGTGTTGGTTGACAATGTTGCAAAAACAAAAGATTAACGGTTTGAGTCGATATTTTGTTATTTGGAATTAATTCGGTCATTAAATGATTAAAAAATTCGATGTATCGATTAAAACACCTACCAAGGTATTTTAAAGCGCTGATCGATTTATTTATTATCTAAATAAGGTAGGGGAAAAAGTCAAATCACTTTCCGTATGATACTTTTTCACTATGATCAAAAATTTTCATAATCTTAGGTTGAAAAATAACTTCCAAAAGAACACGCTCCTTTTAAGGACAAATCGAAAAGGTACATTAAATGAATGTGAAGTTAGTTGTTATTTTTATTTCTTCCAATTATCAATTTACCTAAAAACAATGGAATGTTTACTTATTAGGTTCGTCCTTATTGTAAAACGTCAGTTACGTCGTTTTTTGTGTTGCGTTCTTTTGTTTTTGCGACATTGTCAACCAACACATGCGAAATTATGGCTTACTAGTAGGCTTGGGACACTTCGCGACCCGAAGGACCCACATTCAAATGAGTATAACTTTTGTTTGAAAAGTTATTTTAAAAAACTGTTCGACAGTTTTGTTCCTTAACTCGTTTAGTATGTACACAACAAATTTCGTAGAATTATCTCTATTTTCGTTGTCCCGCCAAGAATTGCAGTGGAACTTTTTTTTTCGAATTTTCAAAAACTAATTTCAGATTCGTGATTTTCATGTTAAAAAACCCCCAGATACCAAATTTCGTCGAAATCAGAATTTTTTTTTGCGCCCTAGTTTAGGGGTGCGCCCTTTAGGGGTAGGAATTTTGAAAAAAAAATTGCAAAATCGGAAAGAGCATACCCAAAAAGCTATTCAAAGACATGCCACCCGACTTTGTAACTCTTATGGTTGCTGAGAAAAAAATTAAAGAAGAAATGCAGATTTCAACACTCTTTGGGGGGTGGCTCCCAAACGAACCACGTTGGACCCTCGGTTTATTTGGAAAAAGTGCTTGTTTTGATGCCCTCTACAACCCGATTTTTTTTTTTCGAACGGTCGTGTAACACCCTGTATACAGGCAAGGCAAAACGGTTACGTACAGGGTATTTTCATTAAAGGAAAAACGTAAGGATATTTTATTCTAGTTTGGGGACGCAACAGTATTGTTTTGTATACTTTTATGTTAATAATACAAAATCAAAATTTTATTTATGTGAACTTTTTTATCATATGCCCCGTAACCTTAAAATGGCCCTTGATGATAAATGACTTTCATATGCCTGCTGTAAAGTAAATAATTTATTGAATTACAGCTAATTAATCGATATGAGCTCTAAAGCAACCACCCGGTGCACCACTAAGGGGAAGAAAACACGTAGATGGTTGTATTTATTTTGTACGCATATCCCGATTCTGTTCCAACGGTCCCGCTCCATCAGAAGTCTCAACGGTCTTTAAACTACGAGTATTACGGTTTATGACTTTTGGCAAGCCGGCTGGAGTTACTCTAACACAAAATCCAGTACATCTTGCATAATAATTATTGTTCATGTTAAATTAAATTTTGATTTGGTTAGATCGGAAACTGCTACGAACAAATAGAGGTTAAGGGGTAAGAATGTGATATTGAACGGTAGGCCAGAAACATGATTTAGATTTAAGTCAGTATTTTCTGACAAGTAATGACCATAGATTGGTGTTACCGAAGAGTAACATGCATTCTATGGTATTACCTCACCACATGCGTGAATTAGTGCTGAATGAATTGCATATCAGACTATTTAGCAAGAACATATTTCGGGTGGCCCAAAATAGACGTTGATATTGAAAAGTGTGAATGTGTGAAAAATAGTGCAAATCCGCCAAAAGAATTTTAACTATAAGAATAAAAACGTTGCATATAATGTTTTGAAAGCGCAAAATAAACAAATAAAATATTACAAAGGAAGGAAATTTATGTTAAATTTAATGTAGTAGATTTATTTATTGCTAATGAATATTTGTATTGGAGAAGACATATAAACCAATTTAAAACATTTTTCCTAATTTTCAGTATTTTAAGTTGTGAAAATCTTAGGTTTAATAAAGTTATAAACAAGTGTCCTGTTCAATCGCTTAGGAAAAAGTTAAAACAAAATGTTTAACTTTGTAAAAATGATCCTACTGTTTTAGCATCTCCTAAACGAGAAAGTAAGGCACCTGGTAGATTTTAGTTCACTTGATTAAAATTTGTAGTTTATTGTTGTACTTACATTAAATTTTGATGCATTGCGATTTTATTTACGTTTTGTAAAGAAATTTAATATTTTACATGTATGTAATATATAGTGCTATTTATTAAGAAGTAGACATATGAATTAAATGACAAAATCTCTTTTGAAGGGCGTCTAGTTTTATGCAACCAAAATAACCTCTTAAAATTGTGATAGTCCAATTCTGTAACTTTAAATAATCTTAGCAACTTGCTAATAGTGAAGATAATTGCTAGATGAGCAACATTTGTTGAAAGTGGTATTCTGTACTGACAAACTTAGCAATGTTGTCTAAAATTTTAACAATTCAATTGCTTGACCCTAGCAATAGGTAAAGTGCTGTTGTTAAGTCTTAGCAAATGTATTTCACTCGTTCAAATATGGCAGGTGGATGGTTCGAATACGAATTCTTAAACCCTGTTGAAGATTTAATTCTTCCCATAATTTATCTAGTTTTTTATATCGTTTGAAGCAGTTTTTTCATGAACTAAGATGGCATTTTTAGCGCATTTTCCAACGAATGCGCTACTGCACTCTGCACTGCAGCTACTTTCTATGTCCGTCTGTCTCTCCGATGCATTTACTACTCCTACAATTTTCAAGATATTTAGTTCGTTCTTTTTGCATTCGGTAACGTATAGCTCTGCCACCTGAGTCAAGGAAAATCTTAACGATTAAACTGCGCAATGTCAACTTTCCTATTTATAGGGATATTTTTTTGAAATTTTAACCATAGATGTCTCTAGTAAAGATAAACATATGGCATATTGTAAACATCAGATGTGCTCATGGAAAAAAATTATCAGAACCGAACCGTTTTTTAGAACCGAAAGCGGACCGGAACCGTTATAAATATTTTCGCTTTAATATAAACAGAACCGGAACCGATATTTCATTTGGGCCCGGGTGTCTGGGCCTAATACGTTTAATTTTAGATCCAGTAATAACACTCTGTTACCTACTAAGTTCTCATTAGTTGGTAGCAATTTGACGAAGTGTAGGAATATTAGCAATATTGCTCAAGTTAGTAGTTAGAGAATAACAAATTTGTTATGATTGCTCATAATATTGCTAGAATTTTGTGCGAACAATCTTGCTTTAGTTAGTAATATAGCAAACTTGTTAATTACAGAATTGGACTGATAATTAATTTGAATATTATCGTCTTGACTTCCGTACTTTTATTCTCGTTCGTGAGAGCGCAAGGGATTTATTTTCTGTGAAGCCAAAGCAACAATATTCCAATTAATTAATATGACAGCCAGATCTTTATTTGATTTAAGAAGTTATTTTGGTTGCATAAAATTAGGCGCCCTTCAGAAGAGACTTTGTCATTTAAAAGTAAACATAGGGAAAAACAATACGCGTAAATCTCTGTGTCTACTTCTTAATAAATAGCACTGTGTAAACTTTACGGTTATCTAGATAAATACTGTGCCGTACTTAAAAGTTACCCCTAAATCTTCACTAAAGAAAAATATCGAAATTTATCACTATAAACAATGGAAAAATTGTAATTTTCACTCCAAAGTATAAACATTGAAAGGAACATTATCCTTTGGAGTTATTGTTGTTGTAAAAATTATAATTGACGTTGACAGTAAGAAGTAGATTTATTAAGAACAGTAGAAATTTCATTAGTCAACGTTTTTGGGCCCCTCAATTATAGGTATAGGTAATCCAAAACGACAACGTCCTTTCCTGCTTCACCTATTAGTTTGTAATCAAAATGGGGCAATTTTATAGATACTCGGTTAAGAAAAATGAATTACGTATGCAGTTCTCACTTTAAATTCGCTTCGAAAGCTTGGACAATCTGTTTCAAATTTCCGAATAGTCACACAAAAGCCCTTTCGAAACGAATATACATTTTTAATGCAGGACACGTGTCAAAATTCAGATCTTAATGCTTTGACGTTTTGCTTACCAAAATGTGTTTATATATTGACTGGGCTAACCGCCCCACACATACAAAAGACGTGCTGCCGTCGCGTCGCCAACAAAGATCTCGTTCCCGGCATCTGTTAGCGGGAAACGCTCGATGAATTACAATAAGTCGATCTTTAGGCATGCAACTTTAGATCTATTTGCCCGCCCGATTTATTGGGGGAGACGATCGCCCAATCAGACGGAAATAGGCCGATTTTGTATATCGGCCCTTGGAAAATTTGATTTATCGAAATCGCTTGTGCATCATTGGAGAATTGAGAGTGGTAACCGTTCAAAACTGTGTACAATGGCAATTGCAAGCGGTCTTCGGATACATAACGAAAAGGGAAAAGAGCGCATATCTGGATAATTCTGGTGAACACTTTCTGTAGCGCCATTTCCGTTGCTATTTCTATTTCAACAGTAAATACTAGGAGTCTTGAAAAAAGTTCCGGAACGCATTCATAAATATTGGATAATTAATGGCATTCTTAATTTGTGTGGTTTGCTCCAATTTCCAGCGGACGTGTCTACTCGACCCGACTAGCAAGTGATTTTAAGTTAAATTGGAAAGAAGTTGGTGCGAATTTGTGGAACAAAAACACCTTTTATTGTACGTATTCGTCTCGAGCGGATTGAGAAAAAAACGAATTCCCTCACAGTCCACCACGTATAAAGCTTGCATGAATGAAAGAGTAAAACGAATAAAAAAACCAAAATGAAATGCACCCAACAAACATAAAAAAGCAATTGTGGGGTACAATAAAATCCGTTCGCACTCAAAAATGTAACAGGTGGTCATTGAAAGAGCGGACAAAAGAAGTTCTTTTAACATTGCAAGCGTAATTAATCCGCTACAATCCGCTAAGATTAACGTATTCCGTCGTAATTAATCTGTTGTTGGTTTCTTAAGAACGTCTCGCGTCAATTTAACCCCGGCCGCATTATTATTCACTTGACCATAAAAATTGCGGGGAAAAGTTGAAAAGGAAAATTTACTCACCGTAGCAGCTCCAAATTCTCCCGTTATCGATTCGCGGTGAATTTTCACAACACAACGTCTTTTATTTTGAGAACCACCGAAGATCGCGCTGAGTAAAACACCGGGAAGAGTGAGCGTATGGCTGCACAAGACGCGTCCCCGTAACAGACTGAAAGTTGACGTCGCGACGCCCGTAGTAAATATTAGCGCATCGCGAAACACGCGATTTTGTGCGGCCTTTCTCGAGGCTACTCGGAAACGTTCGTTTTACAGTACTTCATCAAGTGACAGGAGATCGGCAAGGGAATTCTGTTGAATTCACAACCCTTACAGATATAAATCGTAGGTGAAAAATCTGTTCAGTACAAATCGAATTTCCATTGATATCAGTAAATTTTGTTCTCCGCGACAGTTAGTATGGAGGCGTGAGGGGGTTGATTTATTTATAAGTTTTCGAAAATGCAATTGGGGCGAAACGCCTCAAGAAACGCAACACTTTAATGTTTGTCGTTATTATTGCGGCAAATGCATATTGCACCTGCAGCGGAACATCCATTCATGAATTTTGCAAACTTTGCACTTTGAGTTCCATTATAGGTAGGCACATAAGAAAAGTACGTGACGTGGACGTAGCGATCGATAAATTGTTAATTCATCCCGACGTTGTTTAAACAGCGGATGTTTAAATTACGAATTTAATAAAATATAATATAGGAAATGCGATTCAGAGTTGATGAAAAATAAAGAAGTATTCATACAACATACAAAAACGCTTAATAAATTTAAAACAAAACGCGCTCGCTGATCCTCAAATTGTAATCTTGTTTTGCTTACCTTCGCGACTCAGCCAACTTAAAAGCTTGCCGCTTGTTAATCCTAATAACGTGCAATGCGGTGTTTCGGTATCGAAGAACAGAGTTTGGGATAAAACTCAAACAGTAAATGAATTCCGTTTATTTAAAAAGTCCTTAATCGTTAACCGTTGTTATCCCTAACACACGTTACAAAGGGTTTAAACTGAAAATGGCCGATTTTGCTGTAGAGACGCGCAACAATTTTCTCATCAACTTAATTCGCCATTATCAAAGTGGAAAGAATTACAAGTACTCGGAGGTTAACTGAAAAAAATGTAATAGATCCGCATACTTTTACTAAATTTGAATTAAACGGAAAACACACGACCGAGGGAAACAATGGCTGTCCGGAAACGGTATACGACCCAAACTTTAACGTACGTCTTCTTAAAACTTTCAGTCAAACTCGGATGACTTACTGATTACCACTCAATTAGTTCCACTTGATGAAGAAAACGAAACTTAACGTAGGCCGCGCTTTCAACGAACAGCAACTCGGCCTGGAAATGGGCAAAAAGTCCCTTTCTTACTCCAACTCCAGTATTTAACGTCTCTTACCTACTCCCAAAATTCGAAACGAACTTTATCCACTTGACGAGACGTAGCAACATGATATCCAATCAGAACTGTCTCTTGACGCTCCTGTAGTCACCTTGGTTTTGTCTTATCTCAGATAACAAATTTATAGAAAAGATTAAGTGCATTCTTATCGCTACTAAATTATGTTAAGCTTTTATCAAAATAATCAACGTGCCCATAAATTAAATCAGTACTGTCACATAAATTATTTTAACAAAGCAAAATTGATAACGAAAACTAGGGATAACTTTTTTTTTCATCGACGTCAGCTGCTGGATTCGCCGCAGAATCTGCAGAAAAAAGATGCTAAAATATGGTAATCTACTAGACCGCTTTATTTTCTACCCTTTCGGTATAGAAACACTTAGCGCTTGGGGTCCATCTGCAAAAAAAATTACTTCAGTAATTAGTAAAAAAATTTTTGAAAAAACTCAAGAGAAACGTGGTTTTGAATTTTTAAAACAAAGATTCAGTTTACCTGTTCAGCAGGGAAATGCGGCTTATATTTTAGGCACTCTACCACCACAGACTGCATTTAATGAATTTTTTTATATTTTAAGTATACTGTAAATTTTTTTTATTTTTTTTTTCATTTGTTTTTAAACAATTTTATTTTCAATATGTTAATGTAACCTTTTGTTAAATTCATGAATATAATATAGATAGTGTTAAAAAAAGCAAATATATTACATTACATGACAAGTGAAAAAAAGCGATAACTACATACTCGTACAACTAAAAAAAACATACCACTTGGACACAAACAGAAATGCAATACTCGCTTTCTGTTTACATGTAAAACCCAACCAGATTAATTAAATAAATTGAAGCGAAATTTGATTGACCCGTCATGAACCTCCACATCGACGTTTTTACATAGCAACATATAAAGTTCACAAGTATTCACCTGTGAAACGATGCACATATAATTGTAGTGCAAAATCGCAGCTTTGGCGAATGGAATTTTCGCAGGCGAGAAAATGGTGACCTTGGTGAAGGGAATTTCCTAGTTACGTAACTAAGGGGAGCGGCCCTTCGCTTTGTTGTGCAAGGTCATGCCTTGGGATTTCCCCTGTGCTTCCGAGTTTAATTTTATACAGTTTAGGGAATCTCAAAATACATACACGAACGGCAAAAAAAGATAATTGATAGGGACAGCAAGATTTTAAAATTAATGATAATTCCTGTACATTTTTTCAGAACCTGTGAAATGTTGAGGTTGCAGTTAAATAAAACGGACCAATTTATTTGAGGTTTTTTAATTTAATCTGCGTTTTGAGTAGATCTTCCTTAATCTCCGTGTTAAAGATAAATGAAACTAAACACGAAAATTTTTACAAGTTCTAAAACCACAACAGCCCCGGGTTTTTTTCGCTGGAGAATTTGCATAGATATTTGTAAAGTCATTTTTGCATACGAAATTGACCACTATTTCAGGATGTTAATTAAATCGCGTGCCAGATTGAATTTATTATGATCAAAATAAAAGTCTATTTTCAATGGAATAATTACGATTAATTCAATTAAATCGGCGACACCGCCAATGTATTCGATTAATATGAGCGCGAGTTTGCGAATAATTTCCGCGCAAAACTAGGACATGAACCCATTTTACTGTAGTCAAGACAAGAACCACTTAATTCCAAGATTAACGCGTTTGGAAAAAAACACTTTCCTAATATTTATGTTTCTTATTAGTCTCTAATCATCTGCACACGCTACATCAGTAGCGTATTACCAGTTTTATTAATCTTTCGCCAAAGTTCACGGGATTATGAGGATATAATCTTTGCAGCCTTTCGCGGGTGAATGGTTATTGTGAACTTTATATTATCTAAGCAGATATAAAACCTTCTTTGTTTTAAACTAAACGCTTTTGCTTTTTGTTTTTTGAAAGATTTGAAATGAATAATTTGTCATTTTTTACGAGTAGTGTGCCCTTTTCGCATTCCAAATCCATCTCCTAAATTCCTCTTCCGATTTTGATCAAAGTTGGGATATGATGAACTAAAATTAAACTAAGTAATATTCAAAATGCAAAAGTGACTTTTTGACATCCTAACGCTATTTGCTAAAGTATTCAACCAATTTTTATGAAATTTGAGAAATGATGAACTGGAATTGAGGCAAATCCATTTCGTTACGAGGAATCCCTTTACCAAAGCCACGATTTGTTCACGGGGAAAATCCCAGGCAACGACCCTACACCATGAACTCAGTTAAGTAACTGGCAAATCTCCTTTACCAAGGCCACGATGAAAACCCGAAAACCGCCTCACCAAGGTCACAACATTTTTCGATGAGGAAATCCCAGGCAATCACTGCTACGATCTGTTAAAAATTGAACCGACCGATATTTTAAGGAATTCAGGAAACAATAACAAAATTCCGACATATCAATCTCCTTAAAGGAATCTGTCTGTATTGCATACAACACAAAAATTTTACCGTAGTTATACAGCAACTAAAACTACCCTTTGTGTCGTCCAACCTTGTTATATTAGATCACCCCGTAATGGGTCCTATGGATTAAAAGAGAAAGCTGTTGATTGAAAATTCCGACACATCAATTTCCTTAATCAGCCTCTATTGCATACAATAAAACAAAAAACTTTACTTTACTTATACAGCAAAACTATCCTCTGTAACCCCGAAAATTTTTCCTTAAATCCAGATTATTTACTACTGGCGCTACATGCAATTTCTCTCAATGATTTTCAACCGCTGGTCGACTTAACTTCGCTGGCATGGCACAAATCTACGTAACACGCATTAAAACTGACCTTGGGATAAATTATCGGTGGCTGACTTATGTTCGTTAGCAACTCCCCGTGGAATGCTGTTACAATTCACGCGAACTACCCCGTGGCTTCAAAATGAAACTGATATTCTATCTTGAACTTTATCACAATCTCCGTCGTGTCTTGGCGCGTAATTCCTTCAGGCCTAACTTACATTACAGTACCCCCTTCTGATTATTAAACTAATTAGCTCTATATACACTCTTCTACCTTCACCTGTTCATCTCCGATGAGCGTTGGTAACATGATAGTTTTGTCTTTTCTTCTTGCAATTTCCAATTTTCGTCTCATTCCTTTGCATTGATCTCCTTCAACTTGTTCTTTCCTGAAATTCTTTCCAAATTTTCTCGCTTCATAAGTCTGTTCAATTCTTCTTATGGTTGCCACTTGGTTAGTGTTCGTGCTATTTCATTTGGCTGGAAAAACCTATGTAATTTAAATCTTCGCTTCCTGAGTACCTTCAACTTTCCGACTAACTTTTTGAAGTTCCAAGTTTGTCCGGAGATGTTGTACATCAGCAGCAGTTCCCCCAGGTGCGTACAAAGTGCCTTACCAGTATTTCAAAATCGTCATTTTGGTTCAATATTCGGAAACAAATTAGTATCTTTAGTTTACGCAGGTGCAGATTAACTGAAACGTCGGAAAGAAAATTAAAAGTACGCCGGACGACGTCGACCGTAACGAAGCAGTTGCAATGCAAATTGTCGAAAACGCAATAAACTAGCACAATGATACAGTGAATAAATAAGTATTTTTCACAGCTGTTTCGCTAATTGTTTAAATTCATGAACTAACTTCACCATACGTACAAAGTTTGATAATTTATTACGCTCCCAGAAAACATGTGAGAGTAATTTAATTTAAGGCTTGAAAATTCGGGAACAGGAATTTTGCTTCTGATGTTTAATTTGCACTTGAACTATTACGTGTTATAAAAACACGCTTGATTTATATATTTACTTGCGAGTGCGCTACCCTTAAAAGTTTAATTCGACTTTTATTAAGTACCTCCTATTTGTTTTCTAGTGTTAATCAAAGGGGTTTAAAAGAAAATTCTGTAACTCGTAAGTGGAAAATTGCGTTGGTTGGCTATTGTTCATTTATTACGAATTCATTTTCTTTGTTAATTCATGATATCATTGTATCTGCAGGGTGTCACTTATGCGAGAAAATTAAGAATTAATCGCAAGGCGCGCAAAATTAGTACCGAGCTTGGGGAATCGCACAGCAACAAAAGCAATCTCTAGTCAACTGCTAACCTATGCACCAGTTAATAACGGAAAGGTCAGATTAATTTAAATGCTCTCGTCTTTGTTACATGTCTTAAATACTTTAGCCATTACTTAACAGACAATCAAAGAAGTACTGAAAAAAGTCCGCCAGGTGTGATCCGTCAACGAGCGTTGCAAGACGTTTCCTAAGTATTGATCGGAGTATTTGATGCAGTTTCGATGCCTTACACTTTCAGAACTTGTCACACAAGCAAAACTTGAATGACATGACTGATGATTTAAACAGAAATGCTGGGGCTTGTTCACGTTTCGTAGTTTCCAGGAAGTAAATAAATAAAAACCGAAATGGATATTTAACTTGTAAAGAAAGCGGTCGGGAGGGCTTTGTATAGTAACTTACTTAGTATAAAAAAGGGGTAATTTGGTCGTTCAATGCGTAGACCGTTACATTGTCGAAACGAAGCAAGGAATGGCAAACTTGATCCACGCGGGTCAGAGGCGCCACTAGTCTCAAGCTTCCGGTCTTTGATTGAGTTGAATGAAGTGAAATGGATGGCGACGGTATATAATACAGAAAAATGTAGTTTGACGCTACGGGAAGAAAGAGGTGAACGGAACACGAATACATGGTTTTAAATTTTCAGGTTGTGAACGGGTTTGGACATCAGGTTCTCAGGAGTAACTCAATAAGTGAGAAAAAGAAGTGTCATGTGAAGCAGAGGGACATTCCATTTATACACAAAAACGATTAGTGATACCGGAAAGTGGAAATGCTGTTACGCGCAGTGGTTTGTTATTGTTAGATAGTGACCTCTAGCGAGCGCCTATGTAGTTCACACGCTCCCTAAATAAAATAACGTCCACATTATTTGTTACCTTACACCTTATTGCAAAACTTTCACACAAAAGAAATCTGTTAGGACTACCAAAAGGGTGTATGGATATTTTCATTGTAACTAAAGCAAAACAAACTTTAATCTGAAAGTTTGCTACAAGTTTTTAGTAAGATGATCGACCGCTTCTCGTTCACAAAGAAACTTATTTTCGTCTAACTGTTAACAGTATCTCTTTGGTCAGCGCATTTCAACGACATATCTAGTGAAACCCGTCATTGTCTGATAACAGTTGTCTTTGTTTATTTCCACGGCGAATCTCGCGAGATTCTTTACAATTCATATTCAGTAATAACACAAATAATCCTATTTTGCTCAGATTTCCAATCACGTAAATTAACTTCCGTCGCGTAGCTTAAGTTCGATCGAAACTAACAATTCACTTACACGTTTTAACTCGAACCTTGTGACAAACTCGCGTAATATTTACACATATACCAAAGCCAGAAATTTTCTTTTGGCAAAATTACTATATCCAACAAATAGAAACTTCTGGCGCTTAATTTCTCGCATGTAAAGATCCATCGGCTCAAAACCGAAATTTTTCGCGGCGGTCCTCGTCTTGAATTTTCTCGTGTTCGAAGACCGAATCTCTCTAAATCTTCTCCGGATTAATCCCTACCAACCTTTATTGATTAATAAACGGCAATCTTTAATCAATGATTCTTTTGGTTTGGTTACAAGAACCTCATTAAAATAGTATTATTTCTTGTTATAACCGATAAACTGTAAGCCTTGCTAAAGATGCTAAACATTTTGGAAATTATCAAACCACTCTGTGTACTATCAAACATAATAATTCGCACCCCTAGTGCAATTTTGTTTTCATCCATGCAAGAGTTTTAAAAAATCCACTCCATTAAAAAGCCCCTGCTATAATAAACCGTATAACGTAATTCGGCGTCATATTTGACTCTGCTCGCAGTAAATTAATCTCCAACGTCAAATTCGTTTTCCGGCGGATTATTGTGCAATCTTAAAACTTTCAAGAAAAAGGTAATAAGGTAATCACATTTTTCTTGTACTTGTATGTTGAATCCATTGCCATGACCTTAAGGGTCTTAAAATTTTTTGTCAATTAAATAGTAAAAAAAAAAGCCTTAAAGAACCATTAATACTTTGATGCTTTCATCACTTGGTCACTGGAGTCATCAGTGTCTTGGTTTTTTTTTCATGGTAACTTTTTTTTATATTATAAGAAGTGGTCAAGTTCGCGAGGACCGACATTCCTCTTCCTTAATGGTCTGAGAAACGAAAATACATCAATCACGTTCTGCACCAAAACGCCATCATTCATCAAACTATGCTAATTGATACGGGAAATGCGAAATGCACATAATTTCTGAAACGTAATTACTAAAAAATTAATCAGTCGATATGGAAACAGACAATTTGACATCAACGAAGCTAATTTCATTGATGACATAACTGAAATGTTCCCCAATTATGCAACTGTATATCGCACCTCTTGAATTAATAACGCGACCACGTCTGTATCTATGGAAAACCATGAAACATTACCCTTATTTACTATGCGCAGTGAACGTTACATACTTGATTAGACAATTCAATTTGCACTTACTTGTAGGTATTTAATTTTAAGTGGAGTGCATTATGAGCCGAAGAATATTTCAAGTCTATGTTTGCCACAACTCCGGTGTTGATTTAATACTTGAAATAAACGAGCCCGTCTGCTGTACTGCATTATTGTAACGAGGCATACATTTTTTAGTCGCCGGAAGTAAAATATCCTCGATCAGAGGATAAGTGGATATTTTGTAAGTGTTCCCTTTTTCAGTGGTATAGTACTAAAGAACGCTGTGAAAGCTTCAAGAAGTAGAATGTCTTTAATTTCTAGATCTTACAACGATGACAGTCTATCTTACTAGAAGTTAGAACCTAAGATAGCATTACTCTCTGTGGTATACTGCCTACTTCTCTTAGTTGTTCTCTTAGGATGTGTAGTGACAGTTCTGAGAAAAGTTACTGGCGACAGTCTGACGGACGATAACACAATCTTAATGTGTTTTACGTGACTAAAATAGCTGAATCAGAATAACTTACTTGATGCCGGCGTGAGAAGCACGAACTCATCTTATTTAAAATCTGATGGGTTTTGATTGATGGCTTCTGCATGCGCGGGGTTTGGTTACGTAGGCGCACTCATTGGTTCACGATTAAAGATGGCTGCTTTAGTTTATTAACTCTACTTTGTAGGCGGTTTTTATAATATTGAGAGAGTGGGGATGAAGTGAAAGAGTTTGTTTTTCGCGCACTGAGCGTGAAACTGTCAGCGTATTTTCAAGTCGCGTTTGGCGGAGAAAAAGTCAAACAACCCGTAATTTTAAATCGCCCGTCAGTCCAAAATAGAAAAAAGCGCGCAAATTATCAATACGGAAGTGTCGCGGATTAAATCGAAATCGAGTACGTGCCGTTTCGTAACATCAAAACTAAGAGGGAGCCGATTCAGTAACGTGTGTGAAAGTTCATTTGCGATCATAGAATAAAAGTTTTGTTATTGAGAGTTAAATAGGGGCAAATTAGAAAGGAAACGTGGTCACGGCGCAAGGATTAGATTTTCAGTACCTTTGTAAGTAGCGTCATTTTTGAAAATTTCTGTAAATTTACTTTGGCAACCATGCCGTATTTAAATTTTGATTTTAAATTAAGTTTACCGCACCCCATCTATAGTAACTGTTGCTTTTTCATGCACGGTCATTTCTACCGCACCGTTTAATTGCAAGGTAAGCTTTTTGTTACTTTCAATTTCATTAATTATAGGAGGGAAGGGGAGGAATATTATTTCGCTTTCTTGCATTTGCTTTCCCCTAGATACCGCTACCGAATGCGATTATTTACTGCTCCCGTGTACTTCAATTTTGTTTTAGCATTCACCGGTAACCGCTTGCCGCTTGCTGTTTAGAATTCCTGGAGCTTCTTACTCCGTTTAAGTTTGCCCGAGGCTTCCGAGACCGATTCGCAAACCGCTGCTACCGCCAACCTTGACAAGGGACAAAGCCCTACCCTTCGTGGCGCTCGAGTCCGTCCGTCCGTTCCGCCGACAGAACACTAAGGTTGCCGCCGATGGTCGACTAATGTTTCTGAACCCAATAAATGTTGAATATCTTGTACAGTATGGCAAGCGCAGTGGTTATTTGTGAAATGAAGATTTTCAAATGTCGCTGTGAAAATTTTCTTTTGAATCTAGTTCTTGTGACATTTTGAAGACATTTTTAGTGACGAATATTGGGGTGACAGTCTCATTTATTCCTTCAAGTAGTAGGCCATGTTGTGCTCAGATAAAGCGCCGCAATTACATATCTCATTAAAATCAGAATCGATACGTTACCTGAATTATACCTTCAAATCAATAAATGCTGTCAAATGCTTTATAGTCCAGGGAATAGAGGGTTTTAACTTGCAAAATGAGAAGTAGTTCCAATTTCTTTTGCATGTCATAGATAGTCATCTGGTGGTTAAGAATGTAAGTTTTCGACCTCCCACCCCTTGTGCTTCCCCCGTACCACCCCCAAAACCCCTGAAATTTGGTTGGTTTCTTAGTTTTTCAATCATATCATTTTAATGGTTCATTTTAGAAAAAAATATTGTTATCAGAAATTGTAGACCATAAAATTCTACACAACTTTGATATACACTATTTTTTTTCAAATGTTTATTATAAAAGATATAGAGCTTGAGAGTTGGTTATATTCTTAAAAATTTTGAAATTTCTATGTAGACGTTTTGACCAAATTTTATACTTTATCTCTATAATTAAGAGTTTTATGAGAAAATATCTTGAATTTATCGTGGTATAAATCTCGCTACCCTGCACCCTTACCAAAGGGGATGCATAATAATGAAACTTGGAACCCTTGCTAGTGAGGATATTGGAATCACTGTGAGATTGTAGCGCTTTCTAATATATTTTCTATTCCTTTTTAAATATCTATTCCTACCGCGGTTGGGGGGGGGGGGGTGAAGGATGAAGATGATCTACAGTGAGATAATTTTTTTGTTTCAAACGTATATTAGAAATTTCTACAATCTCACAGTGATTGAAATATCTCCAATAACAATAAGGGTTGAAACGAGGGTTGAAAATTGAATTATTATGCATTCCGTTTGGGAAGGGTGCAGCGTAGGGGGATTTATACCACGATAAGTTCAAGATATTTTTTCATAAAACTCTTAATTATAGAGATAAAGTATAAAATTTGGTTAAAACATCTACATACAAATTTTAGAATTCTTTAAAAATATAAGCAACTCTGAAGCTCTATATCGTTTTTAATAAACATTTCACAAAAAAGTAGTGTATATCAAAGTTGTGTAGAATTTTATAGTCTACAATTTCTGATAACAATATTTTTTTGTAAAATGAACCTATAAAAAGATATGATTGAAAAACTAAAAAATCAACCAAATTTCTTGGGTTTTAAGGGTGGGACGGGGGAAGCACAAGGGGTGGGAGGTCGAAAACTTGGATTCTTAACCACCAGATATTCTTTGATGACAAGCAAAAAAAATTGGAACTACTTCTCGTTTTGCAGGAAATGGTCCATTTTCAGTCTCTATTTCCTGGACTATTATTTATGATGCAAAATTTATAGGTTACAATTCAACAAAATATACAATTCCATGTAAGTTCCGAATCCTAATTAAAAAATCAATGTGAACGAATACTCTAAAATTTAACTGTCATTTTCCCACAATCCTACGCGCACATAAATAGTGGCGATATTAACAAGAACGATGAAAACTTGGTAGGTAGGCTGCCTTCTTCTCTAAACGTTACAGATGACACAAATTTATTCGACATAAATCAATCAAATAAGCTGAAAGAAACATAAGCACTCAAGGCCAGAAGATAAATAGCACGCAACAAACGACCGATAAAACAAATTAATTAAAAGAAGTCCTAATTACCTTAGTGTTAATTTGACGCTTTAACACACAAACACCAAACGATAATACTTCGGAAACGTGCTTCTGTGACTTTAATTATAGTACTTGAATCTCGATCTAAACGACACTGGGTTCGTTGTAATTACTAATGTAAAATGATTGATTGTGGATAAACTCATTTTAACTGGTACTGAGAAAGAACCATTTCTTCGTAAACTTTACTTCTTTAATTGTACTTAAACACTCACTTTTAACGACGAGCACTCAACTAACTTTCTTCTAAAACGTTATAACTGATAAAATAAATAAATAAACATCTAGGAATTCATTAGCTTATGCAGCGATAACAAATTTCATCTCGCAAAGACCGAATTTAAATGGTACAACTTTAACATAACATTATTTCCAAAATTCTCTAATCTTTCTAAATGAACAATAAAACAAGAGTACTAGGTACGCGATTAATTTAAACAAAATTCAGCTACATAAAAAATAATTTATTCGTAAGTTGGCACGTACCAATGACGATTTTCAAACTAATCACATCGACGCGGCGCCGATTTGGTAAGAAATAAAAATGAGGTTTACATTTTCGCATTGGTCGTCGTCGCCATATTTAGGACAAACTTGGTTATGCGTCTTATAAAAAACTTAAATAAAAAGAGAACGGGGAAACATATTTTCTGCTTACGGGCCTTTTGAGGCTTACAGTCAGCATAGCGTTACTTAACTATGCATTAAAATGGGATGAACTCTCGAGCTGAGCATAGAGCCGATATGAGTAAATGAAGCGAATCGCACATTCGGGTAGCTGCAGATGAAATTATATTCCGAAAAAAGCATGTATTAGGAACATGTACTCGAGTAAATAATATATTTACGGTGAGGGGTGCCATTCAAAACTTTCTCCCTGTCACAATGAGTTTGTCGTCGTATCGCAGAATGAATATTCGGTCAAAGTTTTCCAACGCATATGCCACGAGTCCTATAGGAACGCTGTCTGTTGTTGTACATGTTAGTGGAGTAAACAAAATAAAACCTAATTAAGGAACTTATTCTATTTCCATGCATATTGCCGTCGTCTAAACAAACAGAACATTAACTGTTTGCTGTGCTAATTGGAAAGCGACTTCCCGCAAATTGGTTAAAAGTTTTTATTATAATTTATTCCGAGCTTACGTTCAATAAATTAAAAGCTACTAAAGATTAGGCAAGTATTAATAATTTAAACCGTACTATTACTAACTTCGCACGTTCTGCATGGAAAACTTGCCATCGTTAATATTTTGTTAATTCCTTGATGGTTTTAACAAGGTGAAGGTAATGTTGTACTTATAAGTGAAGAGTAATCGGTTAGAGTATAGGTACCTGCAACGTCGAATTCCTCCGATGCACCTACGTCATGTTCAAATAAATCGTAGGTAAGACATGTTACAATATTAAACCTACATTATGTTAATTGTGGGGTTAGCAATTAATTGCATCTTCTTTGCGATTTATTCAATGCATAAATTAATTAATCTATATTCAGTGTAAAGCATGGTTGAAAAATAATTTAGATAAGATCAAGTAGTAAACATTCTGCCCTGTAAGTTGAATAGGCTTACCTATCTCCATTACATTCTTAACCATGTGTTAAACAAAAAGTTAAAATCACAACACAAATTTATTGGATAAAAGACAAGTGGCGACAGTGCCAGTTACAAATACCACGCATGCAAGCGCTCGATGAAAACACATTCAATAAAGTCTTAATTACTTTGTAATGTCAATAATCCAAATAAACTGAGATGTCCAATCCAAAAACATAGAAATGATAATCACAAGGACAGACAACTTCCGCCATATCCCTTTTCTTGAAAAAACATCCGCAAAAAGTATTAATTTCTTCTCAACAAATACAATTTTAGCTTCGTTACACAGTTGCATCCCGATCTTCTTAGTAACCCATGCAATCGCTTTCTGCTACTTTTAACCTTGAACTTCTTCTTCGACCTACGTCGCTCGGAGTATTATTGTTCCCTCACGGAATTATACTCTTGTTTTATCCCTTAATACATTATCTACTATAAAAGGTATATACGTAAGATATCGAATGCTATGTGGGTTGGTCTTCCCTGGCATTCATTGTCGAGGGCTTTACGTGCTCTTTGCTTCGGTAGCACAAGGATTTTAGGTTTTTTGTTTTTCTGCCAGTATTTCTTTTTTTTAGTTCATTGCAAATCTCTACCACTTCTAAATTGCAAATTAGGGTTTGTATGGTCTTTCGCGACATTGTGGCATCGTCCTCTTCTTTGCTGGTCCTATCATAACCGGTGGAAGTATCTCGTAAGAGGGTGGATTCACTAACCGGTTACCAACTAGAGTATATTCTCCATTTGCTTTGCTTTACCAGCCGCCGGAAACTGCACCCATCCCAAAAAAATACACAAATTGGCGGTATTGATCCGTGTTACTGCCACATAGAATAAATAATCCACCTACGTCCCGCATGGGACGAGAACATTCGATTGGTCAATCATAATAAAGACTAAAGAGTTTTGTCACCATCTAGACATCTGCAAAACAAGGTCAAAGTTTCCTCCCTGTATTAATACAGGGTGATCGAAAAGTAGTGCGGACAGTTTGAATTTCCCGGAGAACTAAACATTTATAAAGTTGGTAACATACCTAAATGTCACTTATGTTAAAAGCAGTGGTGGATCAATTTAATCACTAATGCATAAATAAAATACCTTCTAAACATGTTTGCCAATTCCTTAAGTAAAAACCATTAAAAACTTAAAGCGCCCAATTTAAACTGTCTGCAGTTCTTTTTGATCACCCGATATACAGCCTACAATGAAGCACACATTTTTGAGACCTGGCAACCTCGCAATTTTTAGAAGGGGAAAAACTGACTACGCCGTGTCGGAGAGCACGAACGCTTGTTACGTTGGAACTTGGAAGCATCGTGCTTCTAAGGCCGTTAAGAAAGTTATATCGTTCCATAGTAATCTTTGCATTTCCTTATAATTTATTTGTGTTTTGTATGCAACATGTTATATCTTTTCTTTGAAATTGTCATGATTTAACCTCAATGCACCACGTGTATGAAAAATTTCCTTTAATTTAATTTAATTTAAATAATTGAACAAGTCCACAAGTAATAAGTTTTGCGAAAGCCCTTGTTACTTTATCCACGACAAGTGAGGAAAAAATTTATAAAAAAATAATAATAATAATAATAATAATAATAATGCTTTATTGCCCATCATGTTTATGTTTCGATTTGATACTCTTGGCCCCAACTTAAATTGAAATTTTTGATCATTCACTTAAATTTCTGGAAATTTTTGTTTGATGTACCTATTGATTGTTGTTTGTAAACGTACCTATATTTTAACCAGCAAGACCGTGCAAATTTCCATCTTGCTTTTAACAGAAGGGTTTTATTGCACCAAAGATGAGTCACCTGTTGTACAGCAATGCATCCCAACTAACTCTTTGTTTTGCAACTTGCTTTTAAACTGTGTTTATTACATGTTTTGTGTATATGATTTATATTTATCGTGCTTTAGTATCAATCAATTGCAACAAATTATTTATACATTGACAACAGTTTCACTGTTGCTCATTCGAGATTATAGGCTATTATACAATAACCAGAGCTGCCGTTAGCCTTCACGGACCTCGGGAATATATGTGATGACCGGGCCCCTATAATGACAAATTTTATTATCCATCATATATTTTCAATCTTTCCTTCTTTCTTGGATTCAAAAGGTGAACATTTGAATAATGTTCATATATGTACCTACATACACAGCAATTTTCATAACTTATTATTAAATGCAAGATCCCTTTTGTCCGGGCCCCCAAAATACGATCGGACCAGGGGACATTACCCCTGCTTACCACCCTTATCGGCGGCCCTGACAATAACTGATCTAAATGCAAAGACATTCAAAATGAGAATTATTTTTTGTTGTTGTTTTAGTCTGTGTTTCTTCCCAACAATTCTTCAGGTCATAGCGTTGTTAACAACTAACATAAGGGCGGCCTGTCTTAGATGTTTGATAACGTGCCATTTTTCGATTTGAAATTTTAGCGGGATCTGTTTAACTTTTGGAGTGAATAACCAGATTAGAGAACCAGTGCAACAAAACTAAAGTACTCTACAATAGAAGGAGCAACCCACATAAGGGAGGCAATTCACTAATTTCAGGTGAATGACCTGTACCTGATGGCCGAAACACTGTAATAGTGTTTGTGGACATTAATAAGAGCATCAGAAGCTGAGATATGTCAGTGTCTAAAATGCTCTATCTGCAATAATGATCTGAAAGGAAACCCGACCCTCAAAAAATCAGCTAAAAAAGGGCACAAAAGACCATCTACAAATCCTAACAGAGAAAGAAGAAGTAACAGTTCACAGAACATGTCAAAAAATATTGCAATGAGGCTATGATCGCCGCTCATAGGTAGGTATATGCCCTGAAAGTGCGGGATAGATGATTCAGCCCACCCGCCATCAACGAGCTTTAAAAGGTCTGTGCTCAGGTCAGTTTTCGCTTCAATGGTCATTTACCGCCTTTATGCCGACGAAATAACTGCTATTTTTTTTGGAAAAAGGAAAGCAGACTCCTCTTGCAAAACGAAAAGAATGCTGCCCACAATCGTGGAGATTGAACATTCTAGGACGGGTTCTTTCTGACTTGCGGCTGATGCACAATACCATCATTTTTGTCAGAGGTACCTACCTAGTTATTTCTCCATGTCTTCAGAGTATGCATATGCAGTGCTATTCATTATGAAGTACACATAGGAATTTATGAGTATTGTTGTTGACTATGTCTACTTTTAAATGACAAAATCTCTTCTGACGGGCGCCTAATTTTATCCAGCCAAAATAACTTTTTAAAGCAAATGAAGATCTGCCCGTCACATTAATTACTTTGAATACTGTTGCTTTGGGTTCCGTATTTTTACTTTCGTTGATATTCCTAATTGGTATAGTGTTGGCAACAGTTTAAGAAGCGTAAAAGATTTATTTTCTGGTAATCCAAAACTAATTATTAGTATGACAGGCTATTGTAGATGCTTAAAATTAGGCGTTCTTCAGAAGAGATTTTTGTCTTTTAAAAGTAAACATATACCTAACTCCCGCCAAGAAAGATTGTCGGTCACAGTACACCTTGTGTCAATTTAAAATCTATGTTTTTTAAGATGCGAGCGACTTCCGGAATAGGATCGTGCCAATGTTGAACGAAAACACTTTTCCTTCAACACTGGCACGATCCTATCCCGGAGGTCGCTCACATCTTTAGAAAAACAGACCGGGATCAGGTGACCGGCAATCTTTCCTGGCGAGAGGTTTAGAGAAAAACACACGTAAATCCCTTGTCTACTTCTTAATAAATACCACTGTATAAGAAATGCGGCATCGTGCGCAAATTTTTTTAATCACCTGTAATACGCACTATTACCACCTTATGACGTAATATACAATTTATCTAAGTGTGAAATTTAAAAATTACCTACCTATGCATAATTATTGAGTAGTAATTTAAACACAAAATTTCCTTAATTTTAAATACAATTTTTGACTTTAAGTCTCAAAGAATCAACCCTAAAATCCTTCCTTGGATGCACTTCAAAAACCCGAATCGAAAATAATCAAAACTGCATTCAATTTCCAGAAAGCGCTAAAAATCTGAAAAAATAGCTTGTCGTGTCGATTGCCGGAATGTCAATGCAAATTTTTTTTTCCTTATATTAAGTAAACGCAATTATTTACGTTAAATTAGACTATACAGTTATTCTGGGGAAGTTGATATCAAATGACTCCTCGAAAACAAAGTGTCAGCAGCGGTACTTCCAAATGGAAGATGGAAGGTCTAGGAGAGAATATTCTGTCAGTGAGTGTGAAAATTTCGAATAGCTCGAGAACGGTGTAGGGAGAGAGCATTCTAAAAGATAAAATAACAGGTCCAGACGAAACGTGTGTGTCTGTGTAACTGACCCAATCCTTGATAGATTGTGGGAAAAATCTGTTCACCAACAAGCAGCGTGATAAATTTGCAGTGCATAAGTAGGTACATTTTGTAATTTTTGCCGTAGTTTAATTTCAAGTGAGTAGGTGCTTAACATTTTATATGTGGTAAGTACACAAACACCTACCCACGTTAAGACCGTAATGTACGACAACCGCCGCCTACCAGAGTGAATATTTACACTGTTAATGAGGTAATTTCCCTAAATGAAATTATGCAGAAAACACCCTGTATTTGCTGAATTTAATTTTCGGTCACACTGTCCACCAAATAGCGAAAACTTGTTTTTCGATTTTCACAAAGAATGCGGTTCCAGATCTTCGTTAGGGATAACTACCTGCTAAATTGCGACATGATAGCATCAAAATTGTGTCCCGTATCAAGGTGATAAGAACAAAATGTGATAACTCCAGTATGACACCATGACCATATAAGAGCATTGCTGTTGCGGTATTTGCCCAAATTATTTTTTTGTCTTTCTGATGTAAGGAATTAGAAAAGTGACATAAACCCAGAACTATGAGATCTTGAGATCCAAATCCTTGTTTCTCCATTAGAATTCAACCCAACATTCTCACTGAAATAATTTTTCAATTTGTAAGCCGTCTGTGTCGTGTCTATTTAACACAAACTAAAATCAAATGTGCTTTTTCACTACACTTTGTACAGAATAAACAAATTAGAAATGTTTGGTTTTATACATATTTATATTTGACTAAGTATATTGTAAATATATAAAAATCATACATGCTCTTACAGTACATTGTGTTATACGTATTCCATAAAAATATTAGTATGTTGCACTACAAGCGCTACTTAACAAATTATTATCCAATTTTCAAATAATTTTTTTACAGAAGATATTATAAATTGGCAAGAAAACTGAACTTTAATCAAAATTCTGTAGTGGAACTAACTCGTAAGACAATTTTAAGGCTTGGATTTTTTATTGAACACCACATAAAGTTGGGACACCTAAACGTTCATCAAAATGCCGATAGGTACTATATGTACATGATGTGATATGAAATTTAATAATTTCGGTATTTATTGAAGTGTGTGATTTGCATATAGCACTGCACTATCATAAAGTAAGTATAAAAACAAATATTTACAATAGCTGAACTCTCTGAAAATAAATTATTAAATATCATGCAAGTTGCATTCAACAGCAAATATAGTACAAAAGTGAATTTCTCACGTTTAAATCTTCGTGTTTAATGACACAACGATTTGAACATTTTTGGTCAATCCTCTACTTCATATAATCTATTTAAATAGATACCTATAAGTAAATGTTCGTTACACACTAAATATTAATAGGTAAATCTTCTGGCACGTGATATATAGTTATTTGTGTGTCATCTGACAGTGTAGGCGTAGTTGTGTTAGACTTCATTGAACTAGTCGAGTGTTGAGAATTTGATTTCTCCAAAGGCCAATAGGTGTGTGAATTGTCGTGGCAATCTTCAGGACCCATCGAAATATCTGCTATAATCCCACTTTCTGTAACAAATTACTGTCATTATGCGAATTGCCCCATCTAATCACTCGAAACCTTTCAGAAAGCTCTTTTTTGGCACCGCTCCGGCAAGCAGGTAAAGGTTCTGAGTGAGTTTAGAATTTGCGCCCCATGCACTTACCTGTTGAACATTGACTATTTAGAGTTCCAGATCTTCGACAGAACTTTGGACTCCCACAGAAAGGTTCAAATAATACTGGTGCGGCTGCAGACGTTGGCGTAGTTACGGCACCTCCAATTGATCCGCCCGAACTGGTACTACTCGATGATATACTCGACATGGAAATCACAGAGTGAGGTCTTTTTGTACTTCGACACGATTCAATTATGGGACCGGCGATCGAGTTACGAAATCGTGGCGCAGCTGAAATCAATGGAAACGTTGCCACCCTCAGTGCCAGAATGTAGACTTACTTTTACTAAGCTGGGCGAAGCTAATGGACCGATCACTAATTTGGTCGACGCTCGGTCGGATATCCAGGCACGGTTTATTTCCAATTCCCATTGAAGACATTTCGGCCATTCTTACCTCTACACAAAGAATTAATGACAACAGCAAGAACGGGAATACTCACCTCGATTCCTAATCGCCTGTTTCCACAGCAATTGCGAAAGCTCCTCAGCCCAGGCCTTCTTGCAATCCTCCGAGGTTGCTTGAATAGTAAAGGTGTCGTTGGGCTTACGTTTCCTAAACCATATTTCAAACTTCGTAGGGCTATCGCCTATTTTGGCGGTCAGTCCGATATCCGTCAGTTTAATACTGTTTTTGTAGATAAATAAGTCTAGATTCTGAAAGGACACTTAATTCATGGCGTTAGCTACAAATGAGACGTACCTTTCTATCGGGAAACCTTCTGGCTTTACTAAACAGTATCAACTCCTCGAACAGGAATACTTGTCGCAACGTCTTTTTACCCGTACGTCCCTCCCACACCAAAAATTCATTTTGCCTTATTAGCTTTCCTTGTTCCTTTAAATTGACCTAAATGCATGCGATTAGAAAAATGCGCGAAAAGGGGAGACGACTTACATCGCAATCCCGAATGGAATCCATCGCCAGTAAGTCATTGCCATGGCGCAGTTGGAAACGTACCATCTCTTCGGCTTGCTTCAGATCGTCTTGTTCAGAAATTGCTCTCTCTGAAGCGCCAGGTGCTAGAGGGGGGCAAGCTTTCATCATCTGCTGCAAGAGTAACGCGTACTTTCCCATGCGCTGTACCGGCTTCAGCAGGTAACTGGCCAGGTCCATCTTATCCTCCAATTGCAACTGCTTGGTCTACCAACAAGTAAGTGAACAGCGGGTCGTTTTTTAGACACTCACCTTAAAAAAGATCGTCCCGTATTCGGACAGCAACGAATCTGACTTTGGCTTGTTTTTGTTGTACAGAGCGTACAAATAAAATTTCTTGCTATGCTTTAGGAAGATCTGTCCGACCTGCAACGGATTATTTTCGCACTGCTCCAGTTCCCTTAGAAAGTGCTGACTGTGAAACTCGTAAATCTTTTCCACATTTCCAAATATTACATTACGTTGTCCACGTAACGCTTGAGGTATATCGTCCCTCATTAGCTCGGGTATGTAGTTTTCAATTATATAATCCAGGGATTTGACGTAATCTCTCTCAGTATGTATCATCTCTCGCATTATGAATAAGAGAGTTCTGCGAAAAGTCATACTAGGCGCACATAATTTGAGCGTGGTAACTTACTTCTGAGTTTTTGGATCGGTGTGCGAATCGAAGGAGTCGACTGGTAAGTGGAAAGTTGAGGCATGGCAATGTAAGTGGCTGTTGGCTGAAATGGGAGGCACCTTTTTCCTGCTTTCGCCAAAATGATCGTCTTCAATGTCATCGCTACCGCTGGAAAAATAAGTGTAATAAACATATTAGGGTAAAAAATGTTTCGTTTGGGAAATACGTTCCCAAAAGTCCCAAAACTTGAATTTTTTATGTTTTTTTTTACAAACAACACGCAGAAGAATCAAACTAAACGGTTATACCCACATTATTATGGATGGTTTATTTACAAAAATGTTCGTTTTGGATCTTTCTACAGGTCGTCGTTTTACGTGTTGGGCACATATAATATATTATATGGTTAGGCAACATACCTCACAGCAAGATTAATGATACTACAGCTGCATCCAATTCGTAGTCTTTTAGTGAAATCCGTCATATCACAAAAGCCTAATCAGTTCGTGAAACAAAGAGAATTTGACGTGTGGGGTAGTTTCCCTTCCCATTCTAGATCGATTTTTATTTTTTTCTGGATACCGGGGACGGATACAAAAAAAATTGCCAAACCAAAAGGTTTCTAAACAAATCAGAAAATTAAATTCTTGTTTCACAATCTACAAGTGGTGCACAGAAAAGAAGTTCAGGGGTAGAAAATGGAACATGACTCCTGCAAAAACAACACCCTGTAAATGTTCACTACCATTGACATGGCCAATGATGTAATACCTTCAGCGTAACTTATATTTCACATATGAGCCCAGTATCCCAAAAGCTGCAGGAGATATAAAAAAATAAAAAATGAAATTTTAACACCCTGTAGATCGATAATGCGGACCTACGTTTATATGAAAATGAGGTAAAGAATTAGCCCCTTCCGTATTTACATCATATTTAGGAAGACCCCGTGTAAAAATCTCGTGTCAGGGTGTTTGTGGTGGCACTCCTCCGAAACGGCTCGACCAAATTTTTATGAAATTTTGTAGGTATGCCGGGGCGCTTCCGCCGAAACTAAGCGTATGTCCCCCAAAAAAAAAGATATTTCCCAACGTCAGTACAAAGTCCGCGGGGTCTGCTAGTTATTAGACAAAAATGCAAAATTATTGCTTTTCTTTAAATTGATAAGACATTGTAAATGATAAAGTTGCACATGTTCTTTGTACGGAATTTCTTTATGCTTAGAAACTATTTGTAAGTTTTATCCTTCGTATAAATTTAACACGTGTTAAAAGCAAAGGAATTTTGTCTAGATAAGAAACCAATCGATAAAAATTGAGTTTATGCGTGTTTAATTAAAGTAGTTTAGCTTTTTGGAAAAAAAAATAAATACAATTAAATTTTGTTTTTAAATCTAGTTTTTGACCTTTTGAACTCATTTTTAGTGACGAATAGTGGAATGACAATCTCATTTATTTTTGTGTTAGTCGAGGTGTTACCCCTGTTTGTATTTTTTGTGTCACACAGCAATATACCGTGCGTCCTATTTTGGTAGAGATTGTAGTATACATTAACTGTTTTTAAAGGGACTTGATGTTTTCGCCAGGCCCCTTTTTGGTAAAACTTTTAATAGTTTTCATGCCAGAATAAGTCTATCTACGTTTGTCTCTGAGATACAGGGTGAAAATGAAAAGTTTGCACAGAAATCCTCCCAAGATCCACGTGAATGGTATAAATCTGGTAAAATTGCTTACTGCAGCTTTTAAATGTTCCGTCCAAAATTCCAAAAATGCCCCTTTACCTCTTTCACTTGACCCCGCAGTCTTCCCATCATCGGCGAAAAGAAATAATATAACGTTGATCAATCTCTCATCTTCAATGTGAGCCGAACATGGCGGTAGGCGCTAAAGAATCGCAAGAATCCGAAGGATGTTAAGGTTTTAAAATTTTAAGAAAGAACTAAAAATTGGAAAAACGTGAACAATTTATAGATTCTCAAAAAATTCAGCAATTCGAAAAATTTGAAAATAATTGACGAATTTGAAAGATTGGATGGAAGCATCAGAAATTTAAAAAATCTGAAAACTTTGAGGAATCCGAAACACGCGAATAAATCAAAAAGAATAATTGCTAGAAACTGAAGAATACAAATAATTGAATCGTATTACTTATGTGAATATTTTTGAAGATTGAAAAGGTCATTTTCGACATTTGCTACACATTTCAACAATTTCCTGCACATCTGTAACATTTTCGTCAATTTTGTGCACCAGGTAGGTATATTTCCTTTCTAAACATTTTGAAAAGATTTCCAAAATTGTCTTTTCTTAAAAAAAAACTCAAAAACTATTACTTAATAACAGGCAAAATTTTGAAAAGTAGGTTTTGTTTTTATAAAATTTTTATTTTTTTTCTGCAGGATAAAAATTGGGTGAGAAATATGGCGGTTTAAAGTTGGTAAATAGTAACTTCTTCAAACCTCAGAGCAATACTGAGGGTCAAACCTGTTCAGCTCAAACACTATCAAAAGTTAAGGTGAAAGGTGAAAAAATAAATCTGTATAGGGTATATGAAGCAGTTGAAAAATCCACAAAATGGTTTTTTGAATAAAGGGGAGCGGACCGGGAGTGACATTGACAGACAGGCGGTACGAATTTCGTAGGGGCTGCAAGAAATTAATAAAAAATTAAATCAATAAAGAAATGTGAATCTAATACCACTATACAGGATGATTCAAACTCCCATATTGTTGAATGGGGAGATTAATAATGCAAAAAATAGTATAAACAACGTCATTTAGACGTTAATTTGTCCTAAACACCAAATATAAAAAATAAGCACAGGGGTCATTTTGCTTGTTTTTGTATTTCAGCGTGTTTTTCCTTTTAGAAATTTGTGTAGAAGCGTAATGTTTTCGTGTTGTAAAATGTTCAATTTCGATAAGGCGATCCCCATGAGAACATCTCACATCTGGTCGAATTTGTGTGGTTATAGAAGGTCTTATCTGGTCGTTTGCGATAAGAAGTGTTTTTATCAGGCGAAATTTAATTATCGCACGTGTTCCTTCGCTGATAAAAGAGATACAGGTGTTTTACGAAGGTATGCGCTTTATTTCGGCGTGAATGGGGACGCGTCCTGTCGAAGCTGGGGTTATTGAAGTCTAATTGTGAATGGCGGTTTATTGATAAATTCATTGAAGATGGAGATTATTTTATGTTGGAAGTGATGTTTCATTAAATACCGATGACAACGAGATGACGGGGATTTTTTTCAGCCTGTGTATGTGAAAACGTAATTCGTCGGTATGGAAATAAGGTGTTCAGAAGAAGTTAAGAAAGATTAATAAAAATTTAAGTTATTACATCGTCAAATGAAGTGATAAAAGTTCTCGGAAAGTTTTTTAAACATGTTTTGCTCGTTACATAAGATTTTTTATTAATTGTCCATCGAACGACTGCGTGCGGGGTATGTGTAAAAAAACTGGATCGATAGCCTCTCTTTCTGTCAGCGTCTTGTTTAATTTTGTTTTTCATGTTTTGCGGAATAAATTTTTGTCTGTCATTCCCGCTAGGGTAAAACTGATGTAAACGAATCTAAAAATGCAAATTTTCGTAATATTCCGTAACTGTAACATCCACTATGAAATGCATCATTTAATAATTAGACCTTTGGAATGTGCTGTGAACAATTCCAAAAATATTGTCTAATACACAGTTTTTATTCCAACCTTGAACCACAATAACTAAGAATTTAATTCTAAAGATTTTTTACATTTTTAATGATTACTGCCATAGGGTGATTTTTAGGGGTTGAACATTTTCAATTCATCACTATGTCTCCCTCAGAATGCCATTGATTAGAAGCTAGAATCTACAATTTTATAATTATTTGGAAAAATGAATAAGCAACCTACCCTGGTAGAACCTAAATTCAAAATTTCATGAAAATCGGTGAGATTAACGTAATTAGACGATTTCAATCGATTTTGCGCTCGAATCTAGACCTACAAAGTTATCTTTGAATGGGAGTGGCATTCACTCCCAACTTTGAATTAGCGGGTAAGTAGAACTTAAATCCAAATTTTTGTGCAAATTGGAGCTGTTTCGTATAATTATAGGGTATGGCCGTAGCTTCAATGAGTGGACTATCAAAGAATTTTTGGAAATTTGCACTCCATATTTCTATTTGTAGAGCTTCTCCAAAATTTCCAAAACCATATTCAAACAATTTTGCGAATCAGTATTTTGAAATCAAGGACACTACGTTTCAAAATGATGTGCCGCGCTTTTGAAGAATGGAGTTGAGATATTCTAGGTACACAAAACAAGGTAAGTAATCGATTCTACTGATGAACATGAAAAGCCGCAGCCTGATGGACCGCAACGAATACACCTGTTACCAAACTGACTTCATCTAAACTTGCTACTTGGGAGTCTACAGACTTACAGTTAAAATTGGAATTATAGCTATTATTATTATTCTACAGAACTACAACATGGAGCACTTTATTTACCATACGAGTTAGATAAATTGGTATACCTGACCCTCGACCTGACCATAGTGATAATATCTACCTTTTTCCAAAACCATCACTACCCTCCTCCGTGATGCTATCCTGCTGGTTTTCTGTATGGTCTTGATTAGATCCGGTGCTGGAGCTGCCCGTACTGCACAAGGTACAACTTTCACTATAGAACTGGCACGAACAAGTACTTTGCAGTTTCTTTTTGTAGACACTATCGTCACCAAGCGAATTGTCCGCGGTCGAAACACCACTATCACAACGGCCACACCCACTTAAACGTGAATCCGAACTGTCAATTTTTTCTAATAAATTTTCTACACTCTCGCGCACCTCCTTTATTCCGTCTAGGGTTAAACTGTTTTTACGATCAAGCGTTTCCTTTGTACTGTTCGTTAGGCTACACCCGCAGCTTTGTAGGCTTTGCATGTACTTCTTCTTTAACTTGTATGACACACTGTTTTCAATGTCCGACTCGTGGCAGCTGCAGGGAACGCCGGCAGCATGGTGGTTGCATTTGTAAATGAAGGCTATGGAACTAACGGAACGTCTTCGGAGGGGCTGGGTCTGCATTTTAATTGGGGTACTCGTCGCGTATTCTGATGATGATATGTATTGGAGACGATCAACTTTGTCCTCTTCCAGCTTAGGTGGCTGAGAGTGGTGAACACCCTGAGAAGGCAATAAGACAATCGGTTTTGCAAACGTGCAAATTACTTACCTTGTATAATTCGACTAACTTCTCATTTCCCGTTTTAATCGCAACCTTCCGTATGTTTTCACCCTCGGCACTTCCAACCGTCGAATCGACCAACTGGAGGCACCGAGATACATCTTCCAAATTTTCCCTGACCTCCTCCAGTTTCTCGCTGAAAATCTTGACGTGAGACTTCAAATCGGTCGCGTTTTCCTTCAGGTTTTTCCCTTTCACGTCGGGAATGTTGCCGGATTCGTCGACCAAGTCACCGACTCGATCAATTTGCCTCTGCAATTAAAATCGTAACGCAAAAAACCGTTACAAAACAAGCCGTAGCATTCAAAAGAAGTAATGAATGGGTAACTTTTTGTCGATTATTAAATTAGATGAGCATTCTTTCTTTTTGTTAGAGTACTTTCATCGGTTGCACCATTATTCAATTTAGACAATTACGATTACAACAATGTAATTTAGTGTTATGCAGTGCCAATCAGTGAAAGTGCTAAAAAAATGCAATAGCCGTTAATTACCGATTGATTTATCTAAATAAAAAGGGGTCAACTAGCAAAAAAAGTCATACCATAGCGTCGAAGTAAAATTTTTCAAAATCCTTTTCGACAGCTTTCACACTTGCGACGTCACCAACCGCGCGTAGTGCCATGGTCTGACTTCGAAGTGTTTCATCCCCGACTTTGCGAATCCAGGAAAGCAACTGCAAAAAAAAACGCACAAGTAGTAATTTCCATACGTACAATGAAATCATTACGCTAATTGCACGTGAGAAAATAGACCGCACGCACTCTAAAATTTCTCCACAAGCCTTTCTTACAAATTGCACTATGACAGTTACCGTCGACTTTTTGTTAATTATATTGTGCAAAATTACACAGTGTTTCAGTTAGGCGTACCTCACCGGAATCAAACTCGTACTGTAAACAGGTGAGAAGTGGTGGGTGATAGTAGGTACCATCGTCACATTCGCAGAATTTATTGTTATAGAATTGAAATAAAAACGAAAACTGTTTATACAAAAGCTCCAATCACCATGGAAAAGTAAACTCGAAGAATGTATTTAAGGATATCGGAGAATGTATTATCAGTTTCCAAGTAAGTGTTCTATTGCATTACTAATGCAAATGCTTCGTATTTTAATCATCCGAATAAACGGAGGCGTATCAGAAATTCCACTATAATAGACTTGCAATAATCATATCACATTTTTTGCCATAGAAGAAGAAGCTGATTGTGTTATATAGATAACTGTAACTGGTGATTTTAATGTTGACTATCTCAATGCCATTTGTAGAAAATTATTTGGATCACCATGAATGAAAGAAGCTTGTCTCCTCTTTTGATTCGTCAATAAGAATACCAAAGTACAGTTGTCGATGAGTTGACATTTGATTCTTTTTATTTATTTTAGTGGTTATTGTGTATAGTATAAGTATAAATAGTAACCTTATTATTGACAGATGCAGTTATATTTGTTGTCTGTAACGTCAAGAGCCTTAAAAGACCTCGATAGATTTTATGTGTTAAACAAATGGTTTTGATCTACAATGTTATTAGTATTTATTTAGGCACGATCGGAATTTTTTTATTTGCTATAGTATAAACCGGGCAACATTAACCAAATCATAAGACAGGTTCTAAATTATTTTTTGCGAGGCGGCTCAAATTGCGTAGTTACGCCACTGTTCGCCGCAAAATTACAATTGAATGCCATGCCTATTCAAAAAAACCTGAAAATGTTGTTGCTCGATTACGGAATTTCGTGATAAAAGTTAAATCCAAAGGATCAAGCCGCACCAAACAAAACCGTGACAAAAGACTCGTTTGATTCAAGTCAAAATTAACTTTGATACCCAATTTTTGGGGAATATAATTTAATGCTAAGAACGCTGATCGTCGATCCGATCAAGATCAATTGTGCTCGTTTTGGCTGTTTTGTAGTTTCATTTCCTTCTAATCACAACGACGGGTAAACGCGACACTACGGCAGATTACGGCGTTGTGTCAGGAAACCGTCAAGTTAAAAGCGCGACCAACCACGGCACGTTAGCGTGGAACTTCGAAATGAGCCAAACCGACCCTTTACGTGCTCGGATTCAGAACCCACCGTTTTCTTTTTCAATCCATTAGGGAATGATATAGTATTCCAAGGTTGGACGACACAAAGGGTAGTTTTAGTTGCTGTATAAATAAGGTAACGTGTTTTTTTTCTATTGTATTCAATACAAACCGATTCCTTTAAGGATAGTGTATAAATAGAGTAGGAATTTTGTCGTTTAAGCAGTAAAGGAAAAACATTCCTTAAAGGTTGGGTCAAGTTTAAGTAAGTTAATTAGAAAAAGATAAAATATTCAATTTGAATTCCATACTAAGTACCAATCAGCAACAGACACTGGGAACGAAACTTGAATGCGATAATAGAAATATAAAAAAATGTGAATTGCGTTTGTATAGAACAAAAACATGGAGAGGAAACAAAACGAGAATAATCTAAAATATGAAATCGGAGACGGAACGAAAACGAAACGATATCGGAGAAAGAAAATAAGGAAAGTGGAATGGGCCTTGTAACGGAATGACCCGGAACGAAAGGGTAGCATAAATTGAGTCAACTTGTATAAGGGAAAGAAAACCAAAATGGATTGAGAAGGTAACGCAAGCGGAAATATAGCAATAAATCAATAACATAAACATGAACAGAATGAGAACCGAACCGAAAGAGGAAACCAAGAGTATATGAGTAAAACTGAAACGAAATGAAACGCTAGTGGAAAAGCGAATAGGAGCGGAATAGAAATGGATGAACAATAGGCCGTATAGAAATTATAAGCAAAAAAGGAACAGAACAAAATGTGAATCGAACATGACAAAAAGGGAAACAGAGCGGAAGCCATACTAAACACAACGATAACACAACGGTAGTGGACCAAAAACAATTGAGAGCAGGAACTATAAAGAAATGGGTGAGAATTGAAATACTCCAAAAAGAATTCAAAGGAAATCGAATGAAAACTGTAATGGAATGGAAAAGCAGAGGAACTTAACAGAAGCATAACGAGAAGATAACCTGAACGGAAAGAGGTGCTGAAACAGGTAGGGAGATGGAACGAGATTTAAAAAAGAACATGAAAAAAATGGAGGGATAGCAAGAGAACAGACGAACACAGAACCAGAAAATCGTTAAAACAGAAATAAAAAGGAATTAAAACGGAGATGAAAAATAACTGCAAGAAGCATGAGTAAAACAACTGCTACTAAGAATGGAACGAGCACGGAAAAACAAGAATAAGGTATATATAAAAAATAAATTACTTAAAAATAAAACAAGAACACAGCGAAAATCAAGCGGGGGCCAAACTAGGAGATAACGGAAATGGAAAAAACTAATACAAAACGAACGTGGGCGAAATGGAGCCGGAATTAAAACGGAACACGGCCAGAAAACAAAAATAAGAAAACTGGAATATGCGGCGATAGGGAGGATAGAAAAACATCCTATTTGAAAAATAGACAACCGGGAGAGCAAACGCATTCAGCATAGAATTGAGGGCAATAATAAATAAATACTGAAGTAGAACGACAACAAGATGGGAGTAAAGCAAATACCTATTATGAAATGAGAAGATAAGGAAAACAGAATCAGAGATGGGTGGGAAAGAAAAGACGGAGTAGAAAAGGGAAAAGAAAATTAACCAAGAAAAACAGAAACAAATCAAAGCAGAAGCAAAACAGAAAGAAAATAGTATAGGTATAAAACGGTAACACAACGAGAACGGAACGGAAGAACAACGAAAATAGAATAGGCGCTAAACAAGAACGGAAGGCAAGCAGAATGTGAAAACTGGACCATAAAGGCAATCACGGAGAAAACATAACGAAGATAGTATATTGCTAGAATGGAAATAGAAGGAAAAGGTAACGTAGACGGAACGCAAGCGAAGTGAAAAAGAAACAATTGCGCAACAACAACAAAGAGAAACAGAATGGTTAACACTTTAACAGAGCGGAAACAAAATAGCAACGAGCAGGATACAGATACCGAGAACGAGAGCACAGCGGAAGATATCGGAAAGGGATTGTAACGGAAGCGAAACGGGAATAAAACGGAAACAGACCACGAACACAGAAGGAAAGGCATATATAATAAAAGAATAAAGTTGACAGAACGGGAAATAAGGAAAACAGGTATTGAATGAAACGAAAACGTAAAAGAATGGAAACAAATAAAAACCCAAAGGAAACGAGAATTGGGCTCTGGCGGGGAGCGAGAGTGGAGGAACCCATTGTTCCACATGACGTGAGAGAAAAGCTTTCTACCACTGTGGAGGATGTAAAACAACAAGACCACACACGATTTTCAGTAGGGGAATTTTTTGCCACTCAGTCCGCATTCGGAAACCAGACTTTTAATCCGGCTCGTATTCAAAAACCTTGAACACTAAGAAATCCATGGCGAAAGTTTAACATCGCGGTTTCGTTCTCGAGTTAGACGAGGAACACACGGACAAATCAATCACAACGGGAATTTTTCTCTTTCGAAAAATTCCTGTAAAAATCGCTAGGACGTCTAAAGAATATTCAGATAAGTGAATTTAAAAAATGTTTTGAACAATGGAAAGATCGTTTGGAGAAGTGCGTTGTAGTCAATGGAGAATAATTTGCAGCTGATCAAAATTATTAAGAAATAAAGAAGTTATGGATGAAACTCCCATTTTTTTGGAGGTCCCCCCTCATATTTTAATAAAATTTAGTAGAATGGAGAAGAATAGAACGTCAAATAGGGAGAAGGAGCATCCTCAGTAAAATAACCGGAAGATAATGAACATGCACTTTCGGTTGCGCAAAGAGAAAGGTTGCTAATGGTAACAACAGAACTGGAATAACATAGATGTAAAACGGTAACTCAGAGAGACGGCAACGGGAACAAAACGGAAACAGAGCAGGGAAACGGGACACGAAGTGGAAGGGGAACGAAATGGGAAAGATAATAGATAAAATAACGAGAATCTAACCAAAGAGAATAGAGCACAGGAAAAAAATAGAATTGTAACGACAGCGAAAGAAATGGGACGGCCACGAATGAGGCGGTAAGAAAGAAGAAAACACAGGAACAGAACAGGAAGGTAACAGAAACAACACATGGACGAGGCAATGGCCCGTATGAATAAAAGTAAGCAAATGCTTATACTTGCAAAATTCAAAGTAAATACTCGTAAGTGCTCCTTCGCACTGGGCGACTTAGTAGCGCTTCTAAGCAGAAGGACAGGACGCAATGCAGCGCTGCTAAACCATGCTAAACAAACCAGTATGAGGGGGCAGTTACGAGTATTTACTTTGAATTTTGCAAGTATAAGCATTTGCTTACTTTTATTCATACGGGCCATTATAACGAACCGACAACAGAGCGGGAATAAAATGGGAACATAGCAAGAAAATGGCTGGAACAACAACTGGACAAAAACAGAACGGAAACAGAGAAACAGAATTGAACCGGAGCATATATGTAGTAAAAAATTATCAAAGTCCTCGTGTGACGAAGGGACTTCAGCGCATTTTTGTGTGGCAGATCAGTATTCAATTAGCCACTTTTGACTCAACCATCAATAAAAGATCTTGTCCAAGGCTACTACATTCACTTTGTCGGTACCCGCTTCCCACTTTCCGCGTGCACCCGCAATTAGCGTGTAAAGTTTTGACTCCACCATCAGTAAAATCTTGTCGGGGGCTACCATATTCCCTTTGTCGGTATCCACTTCCGATGTCCCGTTCCCTTCCAATGCGCGTTTGAAGATTTGACTCCACCATCAGTAAGATCGTGTCGGGGGCTACCACATTCCCTTTGACGGTACCCACTTCCGACGTCCCGTTCACCCGCAATTCGCGTTTGAAGATTTCACTCCACCATCAGTTAGATTTTGTCGGAGGCTATCACATTACCTCTTTCGGTGCATACTTATATTACACCCACATTTTGGTGAATTTCGCTAAAAACCTTCCACAAGATAGTACTTAATTTTTGGGGCACTTCTTATTACTCGAGCTTCTATTGGCGACACGAGAAAGAGAGACAGCGATTCGAGATTTACGAAACGTTAAACCGCGTGACAAAATTCGCAACGGAAGGTAAAAGGCGCCCGAAGTTTAGTACCTCTCGAAGACGCGCGCGCGCGCCTTGAAAAAGGTCGTTAATTTCGCCCCTAGGACAAACAAGTTTTCAAGCGGCGTTAGTTATTTCGCAAATTCTAATTAAACGCAACCACTACGGGCTTAATGAATGTCCATTGCGCCAATAACTCGACAAGACGGAGATAATGCAAAAAAACCGGACCTCTCTACGATGTCTAGATCAAAAGTTTTTCAATCCGCCCAGCCAGCCAGCCAGCCAGCCAGCCGGACAAAGTGAAATGATAAGCTCCTTTTTGTTACCAAAAATGCGCTAAAAACAGGTTGGAAATAAAATGGGAAAATAAAGGAAATGGAAACAGACTGGTAACAAAATAGAAACGAACAAAATGATAAAGGAAATAGAATAGAAACAAAAACAGATTGCGTATAAAACGCAAAACAAACACCTAGAGAAAAGAGTAAACCAAACAAAAGAAAAAGGAAGAAGAAAACAGAAATAGGAAGAAACTAACACACAAAAGGAACGTAGGTGTATCGGACACGCAATGTAAACGGAACGGAAGGAAACAGGTGTGTAACGGTAACAGAGAGGATAGCATGACAGGAGCAGAATGTAAAAAGCACAAATACAAAACTGAAATAAGGAATCGGTAACTGAAGCGGAGCCGGCCGAGTGGGAACGTAGTAACAACAGAACGGAAATGGAATGAGATTGGTACGTAAGCGAAAGCCAAACAGAGCAGGAACAGAGAAACAAATAATGAGTGCAGAACGAAACAGGTTAACAAAGTAATCGTAAACGATTTACAAAAAGCGCATTTCCACTTGCATTCATTTCCCATTTGTAAGATGCAACTTCTATTAAAATCGTAAAAATGCGGTCACAAATATGAAGGATAGCGTTGCATAAGTGCAATCAATTTTTGGCGTCCTACTTCAATTTCAGTTTATAAGAAGAAATTCATTTCAATGCTTTCATAAATAAGAAAGTTGACACTGCGCATGCGCAAACCTAAATTTTGAAACTGGCGTTAGATTTTCTTTTATTCCAAGCGCCTATGCATCAAATTTCATTTAAATACTTTTATAAATAAAAAAGTTTGCAATTCGGTTTATAAATGGTCGAGATGCGAAAAGGGCACTGTGAATTTTGAATCGATTCGACTCAACTTTTGGCATTGCGTATTATATGGCTAAAGTTATGCCCATATTGAATTTCATGCAATTCAGTTAATAACTAACGGAGATGTAAAAGCGATCGGACATTTCTAAACAAAGTTATCGTTCACACGGACAGATAGATGGACAGACAGACAAAGGAACAAACGGACAGACCAACAGACAGACGACAGAAAGCAATACAAAATTATAAACGATCTCTAGAATCGTTAAAAAACAGCAAAAGTGTAAAATTATGGAACATGTAAAAATCGGTTTTTTGTTTTTTTTTTACTTTTTTAGCAATAAACGCAGACACCATAACGAACCAAATAACGCAAAACGTAGGATAATAGCTCTTAAGATAAAGAACTAGTAGCGTCTCAACGAACGAGCGGGCGGACGGACGGACAAAGTTGCCACAATAGCGCATTTTTTAAAATTTGTATGGAAATTATTATTATTATTATCCCTCTCTTGTTTTGGGCCCTCAACAGGCATGCCGCCCAATTACAGAGTGACCCGCATAATGCTATTTAGAGGTGCCTCTGCAGAAGGTCTTAAGATGGTCTATACTACTCCGGTATTTACCTTACGAATTAGGAAAACTGCAGGAAAACCTAATTCGGAGTAGCCGGTAGAATGCTCGGAACTGGCCTAAGGTAATTTCCATCTCCGCCACAGATGAAAAATTCACCTCAACCCAGGTTCGAACACCCGACCTTCGGATTTATAACCCAATGCTCTTACCACTGAGCCATAAATCCGAAAATGCGCTAAAAAGGTGAGCAAAGTATATGAATAAGAGATAATGGAAAGATAACGGTGAAGAACAAGATAGGAGCAATACGCATACAACGGTAAAAGATCGAAACTAACTGAATAAAAATCTAAAACAAAATAGAAGTTAGACAAGAGGGAAAAGAAACGAAGGGGCCAAAGAAAGAAAAAGGAACATATAACGGAAACGGAAACACAACAAGCATGTCACCGGAGCAAAACGGAAATAGAGTAACAAAATGAAAACCAACTGGTAAGGTAAAAAAGAACGAGAAAAAACAACAGAACAGAACGGGAACACTACAGGAACACAACACAAACAGGACGAGTACTGATCGTGAAAACGGGAACAGGATGGGAAACACAATGGTCACAGAACGATATCAAAACGACAGCGACATGAGAAGATAATGGTAAAACACGGTTAAACACAAAAGACATAGAAGAAAAAGGAACTGCAAAAAGAATGAAACAGACAGGATGCAGAATGCAACTTCAGTAGTCCTTAAAATTAAAGAAAAAACTGACACGTGTAATTTAAGTTAACCTTTCATCTCTCCCTCAATACGAAACCTAAATCATTGAATTTTGTTTTAGAGTCGATATATCTTCAAAGGCAAGGTTTTCAGATGCATATTTATCCAAGTAAATTTAGGCGAGTTCTCAGTTCAGATGTCTATGCATCGAAACGAAATGCAGATGTCAGATTCTCGCATCTGGTGGTTTTGATGCAACAACATATTTCGAAACCCCCTAATCCTCAACTTATGATAAATGTGTTGACTTGTAAAAGTGAAAGTTTTTTATGTACCTACACGCAGATTGTTATTGCGAATTAGAAAAATGTCATTCTTCATATATTCCGCATGTTTAATCGAAGTTCCTGTTAAACAAAGGCAAACTCTTGACCGTGACTTGCAAGACATGCATATGAGCCATAAACAAACTAAAAAGACAGGCAATAAATTAGAAATTTATCGAAAATAAATTAACATTCCTTTGTATCGATGCGGTAGACACATGCATCTACCTATTTGCTAATTTAGATCCCAGCCGTAAAAGAGCAACATAAACTTGCTTTATTGTTCTTGTAGTCGGAACACACCATTCATTGCTTCCTATATTGAAAATTATTCATTATTTTCCATAATAAGTAATTATTGCGTGCCGTACCTTGTCGAGAATTATGTCGGAAAAAAGCGCGACCATGCCGGAGGTGGTAGCGGTTTGCCGTCGCAATTACAATATTCGCCCGGCAAATGGGACCGTCATGTATAAAGCTCGAAAGTACAAAATTACATTTATAATTTGTAGGTTAATTGATCCAGGAAAGAGATTTATAATCAAAGAGAATCTCAATGGAAGAAAAAAGAGAAGTACAAATTAGTACATCGAGATCACGTTCTGAGATTCTATAAAAGGTTGCACATCTCCTTAAAAGCATTAGAACCTAGAAGTTCGTCTTCGTGATGTCATGTGAACTGTCAAGTCAACATTCACAAGACGAACCCTTGTTTATGTAGCTGACATATTTAAGAGTGCACAAATGATACTTACAACTGCCGCCTCGTCTTCCAAACTTCGCAACCTCGCCAGCTCCTTCAGCCGCTCTTTGCGCAGCGTGGAAAGCTCCTCGAGCCTTTTGGCCACGCGATCCACAGACTGAAATGACGCATTCGCGAAATTCGCCAGCCTCCTCACATCTCTGCTCGCTCCCAGCCACTGGGTTCGGTCCTCCAAACTTTGAAAGGTCACCAGACCGTCTCGCCGCAACTTTTGAACCGACTCGTTTTGAAGCGCCTTCGATATTTGCCTACGGAACGACTGAATTAAAGCACATGTTCGAATACACATTGCGATCAATTGTAGTTTAATTAGGTGATGTCATACGTTTATTGAGAGAAAAATTGGCACGCACCTGCATTGATGGTTTAGAAATCTTCTATTCACTTGCGCCGGAATTTCTTCGCCTCGTAATTGAGACAGAGCGGAAAGTAAGGCTCGTGCAGCCGCCTGACACGAATTCAGGAAGGGCTCCAGTTGCTTGATGAACTCGACCCATTCCAGTTGGTCGTGTGTGCAGGAACCGCCGCAGCTCGCTGGTAACTGATCTTTTTTTATGTACGTTTCAAGGATGGATTCGTCGGTGATAACGATTCCCTGCAAAAGAGAATGGCAAGTTAAATATTGTAGATATAGCCTTTTTTTGGCTGCAACAGAAAATTGGAAAACCCCTTTTGAAAACCAATTATAACCAGATTTTGAATAAACTTTATGCACTGTGCAAATAGTAAATCCAGTGCCTTTCCTTAAAAAAATTTAGTTGGGTGCGAGCTTGATTACCTACTATACTGGGCGTTTGATGAAGGTTGGCACAAGTGAGTGTATAGCGTTCTCGTACGTTTTCGCTCCATTCGCCTTAAACAGCGATTTTCATTTATTACCCGTTTTCCAAAATTGTGGAATCTTTCGTTGTGCAGATATCGCGCAGTAAAATTTACCAACACCGAATTTCGATGGAAAAAACAATATAATATCGTGATTGTCATAGTTTAGATGTAACAAAGAAAAATTAGAGTCGATATTTCAACTTTAAGTAAAGTGGACTTAGGGTACGCTTTCTAAGCCATAGCGAAAATTGTTTTTAAACTTTCAACAATATTAATTTCTATGTTTGACCTGGAGATGGATGGCGATGGCGATTAATACTTAGAGACTACAAGGACCAGTTGATTTGGAGGACGAGTTGCGTTTCCAATGTTATTGTTAATGCTGAATGGGCTACACCGAGCATACCGGCCGAGATCCTAGGATAAAGCCGGAGTTGTGTTTCCCATTTTCTATATGTAATTCAATAGAACTTAATTGGGAAAAGTTCCGTAAATTTGCAAGTGAATTAAATCATCTTTCGCCATTGTGTTAAAATTTCTAATCTATGAGTTATTTTCACCTAGGTTAGGTCATGAAGTAGCGCATATAAGACGGCCATTCAGGAAACAATTTAAAATAACTAGTAAAAAATCAATATAGTATTACATATAGGATATATGTAAACAAGGTAATCACCCAGGGCCCATCGCTTACTTTTAAGAAGAAGAAATCTTTGATAATTGTAGACCACATCTGAAGCCCCTGAAGGAATTTAAATTACAATTAATTTTTCTTTAATAATATGTGCAACAATTTGGCAAATCTCAATTTTTTAATCATCACTTCAATCTAGTAGTTTTTTCTAGAATTTTTTCCTTCAAACGAAGAACCGATTACCTATAACCATATTTGCAGGAACGGTACGGCCAGATTCCGTTATTACACAAAATCTCGATAAGACTTTAATTTATTAATCTGAGAAAACTCTGCAGCATTGATCATTGATCAACTCCACACCTCCAAAGAATAATATATAGCGAATTTTTATTTAAACCATGGCATAACCCTGGTTACCAACAGAATAATTTAGCATCTTACCTCGGTGGTAATTTGGACCCAATTAAACACAACATATATTATTATAGACGAAAGAAACTTCTAAACAGAGGCTGAAATAAAAATAGGCACTCAGGGCCAGAGTATAAATACCACACAACAAGCGATCGTGGCAACTGATGTACTTCTGAAACTTCACTTTTTACTTTAATTGCACTTGAATCTCCCTTAAGATGACACTTGTTTTGTTGTAATTACTGATGTAAAATTGGCTTCACTTCACTTCTTTATTTATTTATTTATTTTGCCTTTATTTTTTAGTAGGTGCGGTTTCAGACAAAGCTGCTCTACCAACCCAACCCACTATACTTTCATTCGACTTAAACATTTACTTTAAACGGCATAATAAAAATCTCATAGAGTATTCAACATTCAACAGAATTCCAGGTGAATTTTCCCCCGGGAGATTATCTCCCGGAAGTTCCGCCCCAAAGATTTGCCCACGCGTATTTACCTTAACAAAATTGCTGTTGTATATGTACCTCAACAGAAATCCAAAGATGTGAGGTGTATTAAAGTCAAATGGACAGGAATAAAATTAACGTATTGTTGTGTAAACTTCGTCATGCGGACGATTCCTTTGGCATTACCACCTATAATAATGATGGGTCGCCCTGTACGTGAGTTTCGTTTATTTGTAACGTAAAATCTTGATTGAACACAATCTCGATCATATTAGTCGAGGTCAATATTTTGTATTAGAATTGGATGTTTGATTTTTGTTTAAATAATCGCCTTTTAATTTGCTTATTTTACTGTTCAGTTAGTAAGTTAAGGAACATCTGGAATTAAATGGGTTAATATTATGTTAAAGTTATCTCTTGTAAATCCGGTCGTTGCGATAAGAAGCTTCGTTACCGCTGCGTAAGCTAATTAAGTTAAGATAAGCAGATGTTTTCAGATGGCAGTTATTCGACGACGCAGTAATTTTCATAAGGGGATTGTTACGAAAAGAAAAGAAACTTGTTTTAAATAGAAGAGGCGGACGTTAATCGCGGGTTTTTTGATGGTGGAGGCTTTTGGTGTATCGCAGTCAGCGACAGTTGAGGATACTTTGTTACAAGACCGCCGTCTTACCAGTTGTACACTGCACAGTTTTGTGGAAGAAAGTTGTAAGAGATGTTTATTAGGCCATTTAAAGTAAATGTTTAAGTCAAATTAAAGAAGTTAATCGGAGTGTTATAGAAAGCCTTTTTTTAAAGTGATCCAAATTACCTGTTAAAGAGAGTTTTATTTCTACCATCATAGAGTCAATTTTGCCTCTGTAATTACAGCGAACCCAGTGTCGTCTGGATCGAAATTTTAGTGCAAGTGAAGAAGTGGAGTTTCGAAGCAATATCATCGTTTAGCGTTTGTGTGTTTGTGCATCACTTATACAAAGCGCAATTGAACCGGATATTGTGGATTACTAACAGGTTAAGGTAATTAAAATTTCTTTAATTAATTGTTTCAATCGATCGCTTGTTGCGTTGTATGTGTATTCTGGTCCTGAGTGCCTATTGTTATTTCAGCCTCATTTGATTGATTTGGTCTAATAACCTTATTTCATTTGTAAATGCCGAAATTACAACTTAGGTAAGAGTTCTCATGCGAAATTTTTGTGTTGGTATCCAGGGTTATGCCAGGGTTTTTAATTCAAAATTTGTAATATAATTCTATGGAATTGTGAAGATGATCAAGGCTGCTGAATTTTGTCAAATTTTATAAAATGAAAGTCTTATCGAGATTTTTCGTAGTAACAAATGCTGGACATGCCCCAAAAAAATTGTAATTATTTCTTATGAAAGATTTTGTTACTGCCTGTGTTTAATTGAGCTAACTGGACAGGTGCTTGTGAGTATAGTCAGTGACCATTTGCCATTGCACAATGCACATAGCAGTATTATTAGATGATGCATTTAAATTGGGCACATACGCTATGTACATCGAAATGGCACTTTTGAGGTACTCTTATGCTATTATAATTCCTTGATTTGAGACCTTTAATTCAAATACCATGAATGATACAACTTTTTTTCCAAAACAAAGTCACAAGTAATAAATTTCAATATGGACTACATGATCGCAAACAATGGTGTGATACGAATTGATCGTCGGATGTAAAAGCGATGCACGTTTTACCTTCCAAAACAGACTCTGAAGAAATAATTCCAGGGACTCGGAGTTAAGAAACAAACATTTGAAGACCATCTGGCCCACCTTCGACACATAATACCTACTTATTTCATTAAAATTCAGAGCCATTTCATAGTTTAAAATGGCAGAAGTGCTTTCTGGCAGAGAAACAAGACGTATACAATAGCACTTTTTTTTGTTAAAACTGTAACGAAGCATAAGTCTGGAGATTTCCATTTTTAGTGATTACTCTGTAGATGAACACCCGGTATCTAGAAGCGTTTTAAGTTGGGCGCCTCGTTACGAAGATTGTCGGTCCGAAAATATTTATCTCCGAGTTTGAAATAGAAGATAGAAATTATGGAGTTAATTTGTAGAGCCGCCCGTTAAGGAAAATAAGAGGCCGTATTTAATTTGCCGTTTGCAACCGTTCCCGTAGGAATATTTAAATTTACAGTCCCCGAAAGCTCTCTTGTCAGGAAATGAAGATTCAACCTTGTTAAGTTTTGGGTCCGTTAATTACCCATTAATCGATTTTAATTTCCAATGATATACGAAAACCAGCATTAAACCGACAAGGTCGTGCAGTTTAAAAAAAGGGAATTGCTGGACTGCCGAATTTGGAGATTTCATTCCGACTATTTGGGTAAGTACAATTAACCGTAATTAGTTAAATGGGTTACAAATAACAACCTCCCATTAAATCGAGTCGTTTCTTAAACAAACTTGAATTTTGATATTGGTTCCGTATTTTTAAGACGTCTGACGGCCAGTTGCACAAAAAAAATAATCCAGGATTATTGTTTAATCCGGTATTAAGACATTTGACTGGCTTTATACTGCTGTATGCAGCCAATCAAATGTCAAAATTCTTGTTTAAACTCAGATTTGGCAAATAATCTAGGATTTTGATTAAAATTCGCTTTCCTGCAACCGGCCGTCAGAAGGACATAATTAAATCTAATTTTTGGATGTAAATAACCAAATACGCTGTGTCGATTGAAAAACTGGCATATCCGTATTTTATAAATGGTCAAGCCGTTGTTTAGAGGGGATCTTTTATATTTTTCCCTTTGAGTTTACCGAAACGTAAGAAATCTTGTTGCGTTTAGCATCTTTTCCAGTTCCGTTAGTAAATACCGTAATTTTTAAGATTTTCCGTAAATTTACTTTGCCAACCGTACTGTATTTAAATCATGGATCTTTTTGAATTTAGTGTTTAACCGAATAGTAAGTTTATCTTTCTTCCTTTTGTAGTTTCGCAAGCTAAATTTATTTTGCAATCATGCCGTTTAACTTTTGCGTTTACATTGAGTTTACGGCACTGTATCTGTAGATTTTGCTTTTTCTTGCACAGTAAATTCTACAGTTTCATTTAGTTGCAAGGTAAGTGTTTAGGGAATCAAAGTATGCATTTTATTTTGCTAAATCAACCGAGGGCTTAAACAGTTTTTTTTTAAGCTACACTTCTACAAGTAACAAAAGTTGCGTTTCTTCGACTTCTTCCTCGGTTTTACCTGGGACTTTGAGGCCCAAGAGAGGCCTGGTTTTACAAAATTTGGTATCTACGGATTACTCAACATAATAATGCCGAATCCAACATTTTTCAATTCCTCGCGGTTTTTAAATATGATTTTTCAAATAAAAATAAATTCTTTGCGCATTTATTGAACGCCGGACACCGATATTTTTTGGAGAAATGATCGTTCAGAAATCAACGCTTCTGTTTCTGAGTCGTACTAGTGCCAAAAATGTATATTTCAGTCAGAGTATAACCTTCAGGAGCTCCAGAATTGCGGAAACCTCGTTCATAATAGAAAATCCGAAAATCCGAGTTGGTCGCAACATTTCTCTTGAGCTTTCTAATTTGTACTAGGTGATATGAATGCGATGTCCACTCCCAGAATTGCTAGGAGCAATCGCTGTGAGAGAATACGAAAATAAAGATGCGCGTAAGTTAAAAATGCAATGTGGATTGGGTGGGTTTTTAACATTTCTCTTCAAAGTAAAATTTCCCTCCCACTGCGATTAAAAAACGCTCGTGAGGCAAAACGTGGGGTAATGCTCGTGGTGTAGACACAAACGGGATTCAAATGGAGGTAATCTAAACGGTGAGGGGGTAAAAAACCTTTTGAAATTTTTAACAAACTATTTTTTTTATGTTCTACCATAGAGTAAATACAATTATTGTATGGTTCTACTTAATTTATGGTTTGTCCATTTCATGCTTTATAGTTTCCATTTCAAATACAGCTTATTAGTTATCATCACCACATACATTAAATGTTCGTACCTACCTATACTAAATTTGTTAAGCCAATCTACATTGTTGAGTCGATTAATATTTCATTACCTACCTCGATTTAGTTGCTAATATCCTAATGGATGGCGCTCTCATCGTAACTGTCTGACACCGATGACAGCTGATTTAGTTGCAAATTGTTCAAAACCGCATTTTAAAAACAATTCTTATTCTTATTATGAGTAATATGGATTATTTTAAGTTCTGTGCTTTTTTTTGTAAACTGCAAATGAACGACCAAACGCGAAAAAGTGAAATAAGTAAATGCGTACCGAAGTAAACACAAGTAGGAGTTGTGATTAACTTTAGCCAGATTACGGGAAATGATGGTTTGTTTTACGTAACCTATAACTAAACGAGCGCTGTGCTAAATGGTTAAGTAAAAACAAAAGCAAAAAGAAACCGTTAATTATTAAAGGATCGGTAAGTATATAAAACTCGAACTTGAGTTTAATAAAATTGATTGTTACTTTAGAAAGCCCATTACTGTTTAAATTTCTGGGTGGAAAAGTTCAATTCTTGTCTATAAGACATGGAAACATTGGGTTGCGCTTGCGACCCATGAGAAGAGCAAGGGATGGCAATTTATGGCATCATAATGTTGCATATCGGAGACGTAGTAGCACTACCTGAAGAGGATACTGCCATACTTTGTTATTTTCGCGTGCCCGTAAAGCGAATGGGCCACTAAATGGGCGACGAAACCTCCTGCTAGTGCAGCCAATCTACAGCCACCGAACTGTTTTAAGTTGAAGAACTCTACTGGCACTTGCTAATATTGTAGCGATCATATGCCAAAAACAATGTCCGGTAATTAAATGTAATTTGTCACATTTTAGAAATAGATAATGCTATTTTTAGGGCTATCGTATTGGAACAGGTGTTTAGTGACTACCTGCTTGGATCTGGAGAATAAATCTTTCGTTATTGACATCTGCACAGATTATAATACTAATATTGTAACCCAGTCTAAATCTGTAATCACAAAAGATCGCTGTAGGTACATTTTAGAATAATAAAACTGACATGGTCATTAGGCATTACCGCATTAGGTTTGAATGTGGATCACAACATTATTTGGTCGTTCATAATGTGGATGATTTTTTTACCTTTACCTCATTAAAATAAGCAAGTAAAACATGAAGTTTTACCTATACCCTTTCCTGCCCACCATTGTTCATTCACTTCAAAAATTCATTCGGGGAGTAAATTTTTTACTACACTCAATTTCCCTTATTTGAGGGGATGTACATTGAAATTCTTTAGTATGGGCCATTTTTTAACATACATGTTAAATTAATATGAATATTAATTAGGTAAATTTCCAAATCTGTATTACCGACAACATTTTATGTAGGGCAATGATATTGCAGATGGCGCATAAGATGAATATAATACGTATAAATTTAGTGAATTATTTTATTTTTGATAATGGAATGATTATAATGATGATCGTGAATAAAATCGTATACGAACCTCGACGAAAGGTTATTTTTCTTAGAATATAATCACCCTCGGCGCTGCGCGCCTCGGGTGATTAAAATTCTTCGAAAAATAACCTACTTTCGCACTCGGTGCGTAATATACTAATTATTCCTTGCGCAAATGAGATATGCTTCGGCCATATACGTCCAGAAAAAAAAGATCAAGAGGGCACGATCGAAAACTTACCTTCAATTGACTAGCTTGTAAGTGGCGAGGTGCCGAACTGGTTGTCGGTTTCCAGATGAGAAAATTGACTACTTTGATTAGGCGCGAAACCAACGCGATGGCCTCGTCTAAGGACACAAGCGCCTCTTTCTCATCCGTCTCGGCGAGCAGAAGAACGGTAAAACCCTTTTCCTTCTCCTTGGCGCTGCAACAAAGGCCAATTTAAGTAACGTTACCGCAGCTTACCTAATTTTGGACAATTACGGGAATGGCAACAAATCAAGTCGCAGATATAGAACAAGATAAAGTTAAATGCATATGCCCGACTATAATTATGAATTTGCTGCAGTTGGAAATGAAAGGAGTTGCATGTACCGCATGACGATTGTATGTAAATCCAAAGACAGGTGACCATAAGCCGCCTCGGGTGTCGTGGAACCTACATACTGCCTTAAATGCACTTACTGTGTCACCTACCAATTTAGGTTCAGCTCACTATACTACCGCATACTCAGTCAATGCGAAATTATGCTGTCATCAAATCAGTTAGCTAAATAATAACGAAATGTGAGAAATGTTACTAAACCGCCCCGAGCTAGGAATACATGCAACTCAATAAATAATAAAGGTAATAATTACATATGTTATCTTAATAGTTAATATACTTATAATATAATTATAGAAAGTTTAACTTCCTTTTCAACTATCGATTTGTTTCCATCCTATCTCGCTAAAAAATCGAGAAAAACGCAATGGAAAGTTTCTTACCTCGGAATGGACCCGTAATAAAGAAGAACCTTTGCAATTTCGTACTTGTTTAAACCCGCCCTGGCGATGCATTCCGCGTAGCACAGCAGAATCGGCCTTCCCTGTGCGTCCGTGGTACCTGAAACAAAAAATTGAGATTATTGCAAACGTTGTTTTAGTTTAAATAAATCACGTCTTACTAGAATCATCAAAATTCTCAAGTGTAAGAATCGAGAATTCTGAAATTTAAAAATAAGAATGGGACATTTGTTATTTCGTACGCTTGTTGACAACGCAGAAGAAAGCAAAATGCGCAGATTTTTTTCTTATAAGGGGTCGCAACTTAGAAACTAAAACGCACATGTCAAATAATTGTAGAAACAACATTGCCTCATATTTTACTTGATCCTGTGTGAAAAGTCACGCTTGCAATACCCGATATCTAACATACTCTTAGTTGTGTGTTGATAAATACGGTAAATTCCATTTCGGTTACCATAAAACGCATGTAAGTACAGAACCTATGACCATGACTTTGATACCAAATTTTGGAAATGATAACTTACTCTTTGACACTCTTTAATACTTTTAATATTGTGTAATGAAAACTAATATTTGTCAAAAAAATGTCCCCCTTGGCCAGGCCAGAAGTACGCCACTGGCAACAAATTTAAAGTACGTAGATTGCTAGCAGTTTTAATTTTGGATACCATAAAAAGCTTCTTTAAAAAGTCTTGTTTTGAAGGTATATCTAGTGTTACAGACAAAATGTTCACCCTGTGTAGTACGATTTCCCTATTCTTTAAAATGGACTAAAGTTTTTCGATTTACTTAATTTTGGTACCCTTAACGTAATGTAATATAATGTTTCCTAATTATTTCTGTGTATCCCTGTAAGCAAAATTTGTTCATATTATATGCATCCGCAGATGTAAATTTGCATTTTAATTTCAGATTATTACTAGAACGTCATCCTAAAAACGACAATATTAGAGATAAATGGGAAAAAATTCAAATGCTTGCAACAAGATTGTGTATTAATGTTCCTTTACCATGCCATCTTAATTTATTATGGAATAGAAGATTACTTTCTTGTTTCATTTAGCAACAGATCATTTGCTAGCTATAATCAACATCTATCCATCAGAGGGAACTAAGTATAGCGTAAATGTCAACCGTAGGTGCAACAAAGCTAATTAATACAATGCCAACCACCTCCATATTGACAACACTAATAAAATACAAAATTACTCTTGTTGCACCTCCAGGTTCACTAACAACAAAACACAATAATGACTTTGCGTTATTATGGACACCAAAGCTACGATCATCAAATTAATAAAAAAGGGTACCTTAATTAAGCGTTTTCAACAAAAAAATTTGTGGGAGACGCCCGAAATTTTCCACCATGTAGATCATTATGCTTCAAAGAAATGAAAGCAGAGATTGGCCACTTGAAAATATGGTGGAAGTTTCAACAAGATCTTTAAAAAACTAATTCTGACCCCACGCAATGTAACCTAGCATTCCCTCTTCCACCTCAAAAATGTAATTAAGAATGTTGAGCTTTCACTATCCCCCATTCAGTGTAATTTCCTTATCGCACCTGTTTTCCTTACACTTTTAATCTCCCAAATTTCATTTTACTACTATTTTTCTTCTATTTCCTATCACCCCAGCCGCATGTTTTTGATTCTACTCAACGTTTCATAACCCTGCAAAGTTCCAATTCAGAATTAGTTGCGTGCAGTCAATCACCCAAAATCTTACGTTCCTGGTCATAATTTTCTTTATTTTCATTCAATTTTTCCATTATTTTCTACAGTAGTGGTCAGCAATGTTTAGATTCCATAGGTCAAGTTGCCTCTCATTCACAAAATCACCCCCTTCGTCTAGGATCCATTTCCATTTCTTCTATATTCTTGTGAATTTCATCCAACAACTCGCCATATATCTGGTTGAAAACTCTCTCATTCTACCTAACCTACAGCTAACTTTTTAACAGATAATCAACAGCTGCGTCAGGGCTGCGTGAGGATCTGCGAAAACTAATCCTGACAATATTCAGACAGACAGACTGAGGTGTATTCAACACTGTGACGGGTTTTTAAAGCGTACACGTCGTTTTTGAGCAATTACAAGGGGGGGGGGATTTTTGGGATTTAGTTATTTATTTTACTTTAATTTTTAGCTTTGTTTGTCACAATCCAATTTTGTTCTTTACTCTTCTTTTGTCCTCTGTGATTTATTTATTTATTTTTTTTTTTTTATTTAAGATCCCTCTCTTATTCTGGACCCTCAAAAGGCTTGCGCCCAATTACAGAGTGACCCGTATAATGCTTTTTAGAGATGCCTCTGCAGAAGGTCTTAAGTTGTTCTATACTACTATGGTTCCTTACGAATTAGGAAAACTGCAGGAAAACCTAATTCGGAGTAGCCGGCAGAATGCTCGAAACTGGTCTAAGGTAATTCCCATCTCTGCTACAGATGAAAAATTCACCTCAACCCAGGTTCGAACACCCAACACCCGACCCTCGGATTTATAGTCCAACGCTCTACCACTTAATCCATAAAGATTTCACATTTGCACTGTTCACATTTAAAATCTTATCACGTATCACTCTTGGTCTTTTTCTACGTAGGTATCTTCTCTCTCTTTCCCTTTCCTAAAATTCAAATGTGTAAAGTATAGTTCATTAAACCTAAGACCGGTGCAGTATAACTACTGGTTCAATTGAATCAAATCTTTGTAAGACAAAGACAAGACCGTTTCAGCATTAAATACTGCCTGGTTCAATACGAAAAATCTTTCAATGGCAACCTGTGCACAATAACACTTTAAATCCACACTTCTGCTGGTTTATAATTAAAACTAGCCATTACTCTTGTTGCCATCAGGTATGATTTTCTATCGTACTTAACCAGGCAGTATTTAATACCGCAATAACCAACAATTAATAATAATAATTGAAACGGTCTTGTCTTTGTCGGTTCCCAAATTTGAATTTTAGTAAAGAGAGAAAAGATACTAAGAAAGACCAAGAGTGATAAGAATTTAAATGTGAACAGTGCAAATGTGAAATCACAAAGAAGAAAAGAAGAGTAAAGTAAAAAATTGAAATGTTACAACTAAAGCTGAAAATTAAACTAAAATAAATTAACTAAATTCCAAAAATCAGCCCCCCCTCCTCCATAATTTCTCAATGACGTGTACAGTTTCGGAAAAAACCGTCACAACTACCGTGACAGTTGCCATCAAATCTTCCCTTGCTGGGGGGTATTCTATACCCCCCTGACCCTCGGGTGTACATTCTTCCCCAAAATTTTCAGACCTTAGAACTTTTGTATATGGCACGAAAATTTCATGACACTCACTACAAAACAGTGATAAGCATGGTGATTATACTAACCATTTTGGAAAAGAATTTATCACCGGGGGGACTGGGGAGTATTTGAAAAATCAACCCCGCCCCCATAATTGCTCAGAAAATGACGTGTACCTACACTTGTACAGTAAACCGTCACAACTACTATGGCAGTTGTCATCAAATCTCCCATTGCTGAGGGGTATTCCCAGGGGTATTCCATACCCCCCAGACCTCACGGTGTAAATTCTCCCCAAAAACGTTCAGACCTTAGAAAGTGATTGAGGCAGAGACGAGGGCTTTACTATGGGCTATAATTTGTATCGTATCCCTCAGTAACCATCTACAAGGATTTTTCTGCGTATAGCGAATTTGCCACATCATAAGTCACTAATGGCCGTTTGCACCAACAAAGTTATGATCAGCTTAGCTACGCGTAGATTAAAATCCATGACCAACATTGTCGCAATAGTCGTTGCTATGGATTTTAAGTTATACCTAAGCTAAGCTCCTCTTAAATTTGTCCGCGCAAACGGCGCTAAATCGCGTTTTTAAATCATTTTCAAAACTGCGTTTCGCTTTAAATTATTAATGCCTCTTTCTGTAAACGTTCTGCATTTGCATAAATTACGTACGCATTCACTTTTGATAACTGATAACATTCTCCCTTAAGTCAATAGTGTGCGAAGTCCCTAATTCGTTCCATGAACTGTCGTCTGCTTCCTACTGTTCAATTGCAGATAAGCGTACGGCGAAACCAGCACACATACCACCGCGATGAAAGCCATCTTCATTTGCCTACCCTTATAGCACTAAATTACTACATCTAATATACAGTGGTATTCATTTCAATTCAGCTTCTTAAAACAAATGAAGAATTTGCTATCATATTAATTTATTGGAATATTATTGCTTTGGTTTTCGTATTTTCGTTCGTGTGCGATGTAATCCACTGAAGAAAAAGTTGATTGTCAATTGGTATAGTGCAGGTAATAGTTTAAGGGGCGTAAGACACCGCAAACGACCCTCAATTTTAACGGAGGATATTAAACTGAATGTTTAAATTTTTGTGGAAGGGAAACTATCAAAAACTTAACGGAAATAGCCACCAAATTTAATATCTCTTCAACATAAACTAAAAGCATACCGTTTACTGTCGTTTTTAATAAAATGTAGACTGTCAATGAAAAATACGTGCGCATGTTATTTCGGTTGCATAAAATTAGGCGTCTTTCAGAAGAATTTTTGACATTTAAAAGTAGACATAGGAAATCCCAAGGTCTACTTCTAAATAAACCGGATTGTATATAAGGTTGTATCTTTTTCAAAACATGATTACACATAGGTACAATCAAAACCAACAGTGCCAATTCAATTTACGTGTAACCTTTTTAAAAAAATAGCAAAAATCATTTCTATGCAGCTTAATACAGTGAAAAGGGGTAGTGGATTAAAATGCTGCAATAATCGGATTCTATCATGGCTAATCGGACGTGTTGATTAGTGTCGATTAGATCCCACAGTTTGTAGTCTCGTTAGTTATACACTTTGCAGAAATTTTCAGGAGAAAGTACTTCCCTTGCGCAGGATTTAATTACGCCTTACGAGTGCAGTACAATTAACAAGATAGCTCGGGGCGAGAATCACTATTTCTATTTTCAAGTCGAATGGCGACGCTACACGCTGAAATGTGCAAAATTAATTATACCCACTTCGGAAAACAATTTGTATCTAAAACGAACACTCCTACATCCACCTTTAGCACAACAAGGTAGCTTTGATAATGACTTAATGTGTATGCGGAACAGGTTTACCTACTGCGATGCCGGACACGCGCTCAATCACAGTGGCAGGTGGCCACCCTAAAAAAACTCATTGTTTTAAATTTAGTTGTAATTTTTCTCGAATGAGTGCACGCGCTCCATTGTTTCTCACGGTCCGAGAACGCCTGACCCATAGAGTTGATTACCATAGATCAATCTCGACTTCTGGTGCACCTACACTTCACCGACCTGCATCTCTTTACGTGGATGCTCAAAAGACAGGGCGTTTCACTTAACTTTTCTTCTGCCACTTATCTGATATACTAATTTCTATTTTACTCTTTGCTTATTTCCTCGTTATTTGAATACGAAGACACGCGACATGCCCCTTAAACACGTGCGCATACATTTGCACTAATTCCAGTGTCAAAAAAATTACCTAACGTTCTTGCATAACCGTTTTATTTATAACACGTAGTCGTCACTCATTTTCCTTTGAAGAGGATGACTGTTTAAGATCTCTGGATAAAGCGATGGTAAGTGCTCTTTCTTAAAGTGAAAGGGCACCGGGTTGTACCAAAAGTGCTTCATTACGTAAAGCGATTAAGATAGTGGCTGGGTAATTTCAAGTGCCATTTCTTAATTATTATTATTGACTAATAATTTATGGACGATTGCCATTGATTCGTGACCTAGTCGCATACGATTGTTGATATACATAGGTGTGTTGCGACTGAGAAACAGATCTATTAACACTTTTGCAGTTTTAACATTCTAAAGCAGTCTGATGATAGGATAGAAGGTTTTACGAGGAGCGAGAAGCTTGATAAACAAACCAAAACAAGAATAAGGCCCGTTTAGGGTTTGTTTATTTTTTTCGTTTAAAGTTGTATCCGACCAGAAGAAAAACAGTATTTTAATTAGGAGGAAGTACCAAATTAATTGATGTACTCGTGTTTGATCTGCACTTCGTGGAGAGTAACCCAATGAGTGCTAAGTGGGAGTAAAAAGTCAAGTCAAGACATACTAAGAACGCGGATGCTGTTAGATTATGAACAAGAATTGTCAAAACGAACGTTCATTTTGTTTTGGAGAAACTTGTGGTAAGGATCGGTTGGTTCCTGGTTGAGTATCACAGTAATTTTTGTTCGAGGACCACTGTATTTCCCAAATTGTAGTTTTTAGACGTGGCGAATTATGATTGACGGAATCCTAAAGGCGGGTGGATCGCGAATATTGGTTTTGGTTTCCGCTTCATTACATTCTTGCGGTATGATGTTGATTTGACACGTTGACGCTTGTTTTAATTGAAAAATCGTTAGAATATTGTTTCTGGCGATTAACCAGGTGCGGTGTATTTCTCGAAGTAGTTTGGAATTGGATTTATTAAATACGTAAGTACATAGTCGCCATTTACTAAATTAATTGATATCTCGTGTGTTATTTTTTGGATTACGGAATTCGCAGTTGATTTAATTGTCAACCGTTGCCGTTTTGCCGTTTCATTGCCATTATTGTTTTTTCAATAGCCCTCTTATTAATTTGACGTATGTTAAGTTTTGTGTTCGTAGGGAAGTTACATGTGATTTTTTACAGGGTTTTAATTTTTTGTTTTAAGTAGCTTCAATCTTAGTGAAAAGCTCTAATTTTCAAGTCTACATCCACGGTTATGAGCTCCACTTTTAATTGACCTTGACACCTGCCCAGCTATATTAATTCAGGGAATGCAATCGTTAGCATAAAGTCAACACCTTCTCTAAGTTAACGTACCGGGTGACCCAATAAGACTGTTCCCCGGCCATATCTCGGGAACTGTTCGTCGTGTGAGTTAGGGGTAAAAAAATTATTGGGTAAATCGATTATGAAGGATTGCTGGAAAATATTTTCAAGTTCTAAAAATGACCACCAGAGGGTGTGACTGCCATCTTAAATTTTAAAATTGAATTTTCTTTACATTGCGCATAATAAACTAAACATTCTTTTTTCACATTTTTATAGAGAACCAGTTTATCTATCATTTTCGTAAAAACAAAAACTCAGTTATTTCAAAAACAAAGATGGCGTGGGGCGTTCAATTGTTTTTGCAATAATCTTCTTTAACTTCTTAACCGTTTGACCGATTGTAACGCATTTGGTATCGTTGAAAAGAGCATTCCTTGGGCGGGCAACAAGAATCAACCAAAATACAGTTAATTTAGTTGAATCCTTCTCCGCCAGGGGGCTAGTGTTGACACTATGATCCAAATTCCTAAAAAAATTTAAAAAATCAAATGAAATGATAATATGACTTTTTCTTTATGAAAAAGTAGCCACATAACACATAAAGAAGCCAGTGAAAACCGTTTTTCAAAATCTCGTTCCTAATCTCAAATATTGGGAAAGTGAGATTAATTAATTAATAAAAATGCTTAATTTGTATCTTATTTGACGTATTTCCGGTATTTGTGGCGCGAAAGATTGTTTGCCCAAGGAATGCTCTTTTCAACCATACCAAATTTGTTAAAATCGGTCAAACGGTTAAGAAGTTAAAGCAGGTTATTGGAAAAAAAAATTGAACGCCCCACGCCATCTTTGTTTTTGAAATAACTGAGTTTTTGTTTTTACGAAAATGATAGATAAACTGGTCCTCTTTAAAAATGTGAAAAAAATGTTCGTTTAAATTTAAATTTAAAGAAAATGTTTAAAATTTAAGATTGCAGTTACGCCCTCTGTTGGTCATTTTTAGAACTTTCCAGCGATTCTTCATGACCGATTTACTCAATAATTTTTTTTACCCCTGTCATATGACAAACGGTTCTCGAGATATAGCCGAGGAACAGTCTTATTGGGTCACCCGGTACAGACAGCGCTTTGAGGGAAGTGTGAATATTTGAAAAATTTCTATATTTAAAAATTCCTAACATTCGGAAAATTAAAAATCTCTCCTGAGGGAGGTTCACGGAATATTTATTTCCTGGAATTTTTAATTTAATAATTTATAATTATAATAATAATTTAACCTGTGTATGGCTGACCCCCCAGTCCACCGGTGTTTGACTCTCCCTGAAACCGGTAAACTTCCAGCACGCTTGTGATCATATTCGGGGAGGGCAATCGAACTTTTTTTACCTGAAAGGTAATCCATATCTCCTAAAAATCCCTGTGGCTGTGTTGTCCTCATGAGCGTTCAAGAGAATAATAAACATTCGATGGCCCTCCTTGAAAAATTAACACCAGAGTAGTGATGCTTTAATAATTTGAGGGAGAGTCAAACACCGGGGGGCTTATACCCCACAGCCACACACAGGCATACATTTCAGGAAAGAAGAACAAAATAACCAACTCTCGATTGGTTCTCTCTCGCAACCAAAAGCAACACTTGATTGGTTTTACGAGATAACTCCGCCCTCTTTCTCTTACTAATTCCATTCCTATGAACTCAAGAATAAGGGCGCTGGAAAGTATTCCTGTGTGGGGCATTCCATACACCCCAAACCCTCGGTGTTTGACTCTCCCTCAAATCGTTAAACCTTTAGTCCCCTTGTGATCATATTCGGGGAGGCCTATTGAACTGAATGTGTCTAAAAGGTATTCCACATCTCCTAAACTCCCTGTTGCCGTGTTGTCTATACCCCCAGTCCAGGATTCCTGAGGTAAATTCACCGAATATTTCTTACCTGCAATGTACAGCGGGGGGGTATTGATACCCCCCCCCTTTTCAGCTCGCCGGTGTTTGACTTACCTCAAATCATTAAAACTTTCAGCACTCTTGTTGTTGTTGTCACAAGAATACTGAAGGTTTGATAATTTGAGGAAGAATCAAATAGCGGAGAGTCTGGGAAGTATTGAATGCCCCCCAGCCACACACAGGTATGCATTCCAGAAAGAAGAGCTCTCGAGATTTCAATAACAATTTTTGAGGAAGATTCGCCGAATATTTCTTTTCTGGTGTGGTGTGGAGTATGACCTCCGGTGTTTGACCCTCCCTCAAATCGTTAAACTTTCAACACTCTTGTGATCATATTAGGGGAGGGGAGGGCCGTAGAACTTTCTTTGAATGAAAGGTATTCCATATCTCCTTAATTCCCTGTTGCTGTGTTGTCCCCCAAAGCGTTCCAAAGAATAATAAACAGTCGATGGTCCTCCTTCAAAAATAATCACCATCAAATGAATTTCAGGGAGAGTGTGTGCTGTAACAGGAGTATTACTATAATAGGTGTTCCTTAAAGAGCGGCGATTCTTGGACCCATTTTAAGAAAAAAAACTTCCTATGAACGTATGTCCTACACGTTTTAACTATTGAGCTAAAGAGGGTGGTAAAGTTAAAAAAAATCACTTTTTAATAACAGATAATATTGTAGACATCTTTATAGAATTTGGTACATGTCTTCTATGCATCGAGATGCATTTTCTGATGTGGAAAAGTATTTATTTTCTCTGTCAGTAGCTTTTGCATTGAATATTTTTGAAGAAAAAAATACTACGCCACTGCCTTCTCTTAAAATAACAATTGTTTTTTAAATCCTCATTCATTTTTTAGCAAATTTTTCTTTGTTCAGCGCATGGTGTTCGCTTAAAAAATAATCATCAAATTTTTAGGAAATTGATCCTGAAGTAAAACGATTTTTATTTTTTTAAGCGAAAACCATGCGTCAGACGAAGAAAAATCAGAAGGACAAATTTGCTAAAAAATGAATGAGAAGTTCAAAAATAATTTTTATTTTAAGAGAAAGCATTGGCAGTGGCGTAGTATTTTTTTATCCAAAAATATTCACTGCAAAATCGGTACGGACGCCACTGATAGAGTAAATAAAAACTTTTGCACATCAGAAAATGCATCTTGATGCATAGAAGACATGTACCAAATTTCATAAAGATGTCTATTATCTCTGTTATTAAAAAAACTGACTTTTTTAAAACTTTACCACCCTCTGTATCTCAAAAGTTAACGTAAGACATTCCATAATGTTCACCCCAGCATGGATCACTGTGGTACCCCAGCAAGAATAAATTCCATTGAAGATATGCTTACTGTCATCTGAAATTCTCTGCCCAATAACCTACCGCATTTTCAAACTGCGGCCTCCCTTACAATAGAAACACTTGAGCAACTATTGTAGGTATTAGTTCTATGCCCCCCCCCCCTTTCGCGAAATTCTGTGCTGCAATGCGGTTTGGGCACCTGAGATCAAATCGAAAGTTTGTCTTAAAAACGGAAGATGAAAAGAAACGATTATAGATTGCCAAACAAAAGGCCTTCAGTTTAAATAGTTAAGGACGATATATTACTTCCTTGTGACACCCCACTTTCCCGATCCGGTATATGAGAAGTGGTCCAACAGACCTAATAGACTTGTGTGTCGCGTATAATTTTCTCAATTTAGTTATTTCAGGATGCGATTCGCCGTTTCGCAATAATCAAGAACGTTTATCTTCCTTATCAATGTCAGAATTGTTAATCTATTGCAGCACCATCACGACCGACAGATCAATTCAATAAATCCGATATTAATTGGGCCGTACATGGTCATTATAAATAAATCATCATTTCATAACGTTTATGATTGCAATCAGAGTTGGACTGGGTCACTGGGTCACTGGGTCAACTGGGTCACCTGGGTCACTAAATTAAACTGGGTCACTGGGTCGCTGGGGCACGTCATACTCTTTTCAGTTAGACCCAGTGACCCAGTTGACCCAGTGACCCAAAAAATGACCCAGTTGGTGACCCATTGACCCAGTTTGACCCAGAGTTTGACCCAGCGACGCAATTTCACCCGGGGACCCAATTCGACCCAGTCACCTAGTTTGATTGAATAACGCAGTTAAGTCAGTGCCCTCGGTTCAAGTGTACAGATTATGCAATAAATGAAATGCTGGTTTGTTGAAAATAATACTCGATTGCTTGACAACTGCCATTTCTGTGATGTTTGCTTTAATACTGCCGTAAAAAACTTTCCATGTCCCGAATTGTATTAGAATAAGTTATTTCTTTGCTTCAGGGCTTCCAGTTTGCTTACAGGTGTTCATTCACATTTAATTTTTTTCTACTAGTTAGCTTAATCAAATAAATCTTTTCTCTAAATACTTTCATTGACTACTTGACTACAAACTATAAACAAATGCATTTGATTTTTTTAGGTATTAGTTCTCTTGAATGAAAACGAACTGGGTCATGGGTCACTGGGTCAAGCTGGGTCACCGGGTCAAGTCACTGGGTCACTGGGTTTGGGTCAAACTGGGTCACCGGGTCAAAGTGGGTCACAGCTATTGCTTGACAAGTTCAGGAATTAAATACATTGAACTGTATACGCATTAAATTACTTAAATTAATATAATTAACTTCGCACGCGATTATCTTGATTTACAGTAGTCATATAATAGTGAAACATTACCCAATGCGTGCTTAATTGAAATACGCATTTATACCAATGTCGGCGAAAGAAATCGTTTCCGCTATCTAGACATTTATCAAGTGCGTAATTTTACAAGAAATCTTTAATTATCCCATAATTTACAGGGAGGGTCGTTTTTTTCTTCGGCAAGGAAACTTTGCATTATTGTCTTCCGCCACACGAATTCCTTTCGATCTTCCGCATGTAAGTAAACTGTTTAGTAATTAGCAGTTTTATTAGATTGCCTTCACTCGATTTCAAATCCGCACATTCTTCCTGCACCATTCTCGCTGCCACATGCAATTGATGACAGATTTTTTTTTAATTATCGGTCTAGTGTGTGAAATGTCAGCTTTTGGAAATAATGGAATGATTTCTCGCATTTGCAAACACTTGTGTTGTACTTTCGGGTTATGATTCTAGGCACTTGATCAGATGGCTCTGCCAGTTCTGAATAGTAGGTACCTATACTGGGCTCATCGAAAAATCACAAGCTTCTTCATAACAGCTTTTTTGCCTTTAGTGAAAACTTATTTGACGAGTGTCCTAGATCCTTTAAGTATAATTAGAATCACAGACAATTCTTGTTTTAATGTTAGTTTCTCATTGTAAATTTGGCCGGTAATTGTTTCATTCATTTAATTCTATTTGTTGTATTTAGTTTCTATGATAAATTTAAAACGAGTAACTTATGGAGCATTTAATAGAAATTTTTAACGTGTGTTTAAGGTTTTATCTCCTCAGCGTCAGGTGTTGATGAAAAGTTATTTTCAGACAAGAATTAATAATTTAAAAATTTTATTTAAACGAAATATTTAAAATTGTGTAACAAAGAAGAAAGCAATAATTAACTATAACAAAAAAATTTCGTCGAACTGTTTTTGGACCAACAATGTCACGTGCGAGATAAGCGATACAGGTGTTTTACCGGTTCTAGCGGCGTAGTCGGAATTTTGAGTGTCGTCGGGAATAACGATGTTGATTTTATCATAGGAAGTGACTTTTGCTTTGAAAGAAAGCGCAATTATATGTGATGCTAATTTTGGTACCGGTAATACAGCCGGCTATGCAATTTTAAAAATAAAAAACGTAATCGTCCTCGCGTTAGTTAAATAATGTGGAAACAAGTTTAATGTTGTGCAAGAAGTTTTACACATGGAATTTCGACTTTTTAAAAGTTTGTGGTATCGAGTGTGATTATTCCAAGGATCCATTTCGTAATGAGGTTAATGTGAATCAATGAAGGAAAAAGCATAAGGGGAGATATTGATTTTTCATTCATTGGTACCTTCATTGATTATCAAGTAGGTAATAGTAGGGGAGCTAGCACGAAATCCACTGAACGAGAATGATCAAAATTTTAACCGATGGAGTTCCATTTTGCTCTATCAGAGTATGCTAAAATCGATCGTCTGCCGCCTGAGGTCATATGACTTAAGGCGCTGCGGGTACTTCTTGCGGTACCAATTCTGAAGGGTTGTTTTTCGAGAAAATAAGTTATACACCAAATGAAAACGTTGATAATAGCTCTTAAAAAAATATTTAAAAAAATCGCGCACATTTGATAACTCCGTAAAAAAACAATTCTTAGTCGGTTTTTCACGAAATTTCTACGGATATAACTAGGTTACGGTTGGACGAATGAAGCTGATTTTTTTTACAGACTAATGATAGGCACAGCCAATGACTATGAGAGTGTTTCTTTTTTAAATTTTTTCTCTAATTATAAGATATCTTATAGGTACTGTTAAGATAATAAGATAATCTTATAATTAGATAAAAAATTTAAAAACGAAACACCGTTAAGTCATTAGTAGTACCTATCATCAGTCTGTAGAAAAAATCAGCTTCATTCGTCTAACCGTAACCTAGTTATATCCGTAGAAAGTTCGTGAAAAACCGACTAAGAATTGGTTTTTTACGGAGTTATCAAATGCGCGGGATTTTTTAAAATATTTTTTTAAGAGCTATTATCAACGTTTTCCTTTGGTGTATAACTTATTTTCTCGAAAAACAACCTTTCAGAATTGGTACCGCAAGAAGTACCCGCAGCGCCTTAAGTCATATGACCTGAGGCGGCAGACGATCGATTTTAGCATACTCTGATAGGGCAAAATGGAACTCCATCGGTTAAAATTTTGATCATTCTCGTTCAGTGGATTTCGTGCTAGCTCCCCTACTATAAGTGTGAAGAAGTAATTGGTGTAATACAAGAAAAGTCTTACCATCAGAGCAGCCACAAAGGAAAGTATTATTGTCTTTGAACCAGATGTAGTGTTTCAAGAGTGAGTTTCTGAAAAGAATGTGTCAGATTCGTGTCAAGTTGTGTGTTTTGTTGAACGTCGCATATTTCTTGTCCTGGCCAGTTTATGGGATTATTATTAGCAAAACTGTAAGTAATTTTTGAGAACTCTTAATTTGTTTTTAAGTCGACAACGGAAGGTTTTGTATTCAAAAGGCACTGTTGCCCTTAAATTTTTTTCTTACAAGATTTTTTTGTATATCTTTTTCTTATTGTGTGTTAGACTAAATTTTTGTAATTTTTCATGTGTGAATTTGAATCGGAATTTGAAATCCGGGTAGTTTTATTTTTCCATGTCAGATTTTTCCAATTCCTTTTATCCGAATATTATTTCCATTTTTTCAAAATTTGAATAGTGATTGCATTGGAATTTACGGAATTCGATTGAGGCCTGTTTCGAGTTTATAAGCACCACAAGAAGCAAGAATAAAATCCTCCTACAAGAGCTACAGCCCTGGGCCGCAGCATAGAACGAAGTTTTTTCACAAAAAATTTTCTGTATGTCGGCTTTGTAGCTGAGTGGTAGAGCGTTGGGCTACAATACCGGAGGTCGAGTGTGTCGAGATGGGAATTACCTTAGATCAGTTTCGAGCATTCTCGTTTTCTAATTCGTAAGGTAAATACCGGACTTATAGAACAACTTAAGACCTTCTGCAGGGGCATCTCTAAAAAGCAATATGCGGGTCACTCTCTAATTGGACGCAAGCCTGTTGAGGGCCTAGAACAAGAGGGACAATAAATAAATAAATAAATAAATAAAGCTTTTTAATACATTACCAGACGATATTAAGTAACTAGTTAGTCCACTCTAGTTATTTAGATTGTTACCAATAATTTTAGTATGTTTTAATAGTTTTTATTTGTTGTACGTTGTATTGATTGTGATTCTACATTTGTGACATGTCCATATACATTGAAAACGTCTTAACTGGATTTCAAAATAAATATTAAATATCAATATATATCAATAAATATATCAAATATCAAATAAGAATTTTAAATTAATATTAGATTTATTTGTGCCCCGAAGGAGAATTAAAAAAAAATGTGTAATTTGAGCTAGTTAGGTAAGGGTGAGGGTGTATCTGTTGAGTGGTATAGTAATCGCATAGCATTGCACACAGAATTATTATTTGGCGGCCAACGTGGGACCACAGCATTATTATTTGGCGCCCAACGTGGGGCCATCGCAATATTATTTGGCGTCAAAAGGTGCCACTAAAATTATTTGATATGTGTACTGAACTCTATAAATGGGCACACAAAATAAAATGTATAGGCATAAATAGTGGACAATACTAATGCGTGTTAAATGTGAAAGACAAGGTGAGGTGATTCACGAAAACAAAATACAAACATAGGAAGTACCAAAATAGTACTGACTACTGGATGAAGCGTTGCAGACGCAAAATCGCCTGATTTTTATTTTATTGTGCCCCACATATTATGCCCTACAGCCCCAGGACACAGGAGGCTAAGTACGCCATTTCTAAATACAATTGAAACAAAATTAGAACAAAATTGTTGCATAAACGAGTTTCGCGTCGCTAGTCAAAATGCGGATGGTCATAAAAAATGCAACAAATTCACTCTGTAGAATCCAAACTTGAACGTTTTGGAATTTCAAAATCTAGAAAAATTTTGCGTCCTGTGTGGGGTGTTTAAGAACCTTTAAAATTATTTAGAAGCCATTGAAGTCCTTCGAAAGTTTTCAAAAGCTAGCAGGGTTTCTAGATGCCTCAAGAACATACCAGAAGTCTTTAAACATGTCAATTTATTACTTTATTACCCTTTAAATGTGTTTAAGGCTCTTCTAGAATCTTTAAAAACATTTCATTGTCTTCTAAGGGTAATTAAGAGAACTCTTTTAGACTGTAATGAAGCACCCCTTTCAAACAGCTTTATAATGAATACCTGGTACATGGATGAACACAACCGGGTGCTTCTTTACGAAAAACTGTAGCTTCTGGACCTGGTAGAAGTAAGTGCTTAGTTTCCAGTGTGTCTTAAGCGCTGATATGGAAAAGAAGATGCCGCATCTAATTATTCCGTTTTCTAATGGTTCCCGTAGAGATATTTTAATTATTCTTTCAGCCTCCGAAAGCTCTCAACCTTGGGAAGACGATTAATATTATATGACTTCAGTTCCCTTCGCTCAATAACCGATTTTAGTTTCTTTGTGATTTGCGACATTTTCAATTAACTGCATGCGAAATTAGATCACTCACTAGTAGGCGGGGGACACTTTGTAACCCGAAGGCTGTTTGAAAAGTGATTTTAAAAAACTGTTCGACAATTTTGTTCCTTAACTCATCAAGTATGTACACAACAAATTTCGTGGAATTATCTCCATTTTCGTTGTCCGGGCAAGAATTGCAGTAGAATTCTTTGTCGAATTTTAAAAACACTTTTGTGGGGTGGCTCCCAGACGAAACACGTTGGACCCTCGATATTTGAAAAAAGTGCTTGTTTTGATCCCCTCTACAACTCAATTTTTTTTTACATACTTACCTATATGTAACACCCTGTATTTTCCGATTTCCCGATTAAAAGATCAGTGGCTATCGATTCAAAAGGTTAAATGGCGAACTTGAACTACTGCAATAATTCAAAAAACAGCGTAAATAACATTGAGTCAGTGTAGAGGTGCATGGACTAACAATTATAACTACATGACGTAATCCGTCGGCTGATGAGAGATTGCCTACGTAAAAAATGTCTGACAATATTGACGTCTACCCTGGGGAAGCATATTTCCAATCGTCAGATAAAAAAATTAGCCGCCCAATTAACACGAGAGCTAAATTTCTGCAACGCCTGCTATCTGAGTCCATTGGACCCATTTAAGGGATGATTCAGAACTTCCAGTTGAGTGAAATGGGAGGAGGGGGGACATCGTTATCTTTACGACTGTGTACTTACGGTAAATGATTTAGTTTGTGTTCAGAATCAACCGCATCCGTAAGTGTTATAATTTCGTTTCCAATCAAATAACATAAAGAGGATTCGAGCAATATTGTACACAGAGGAACTTTGTTTTTCTTGTATGGATCCAGCCAGAAGAAAGTAAAGTGTTTCCGATTAAATGTAATATTAAATAATGAGAATTTTCTAGCCGAGTTGAAAAATTAGATTTTTATTTATTTATATATTATTTTTATTTTATTTAAAAATTAGATTAGATCACTATTAAACAGGGGATCAGGAAATTAGTTTCAAATAGAAGAGACTGAAGAGAGGCTACATTGATTAATATCGTACAACTGATCTTGAAATTTGGTTTTCGATCTTAATGCGGAGGGCCGTTGTAGAAGGCAGATTTTTGATGTCTCATTTTTTTAATTATTATACGTAAATATTTTGACAATTTGGATTTGTATTTATTTGCAACCACCTTTTAATCATTTGTGCTGATTTCATTTTCGTAAATTGGGTTTTATGGGGTTTTATATCATGTCATGTCATGTAATGTTTGTTGTCCCTTCAATTTTATGCAAAGTGGAACTAAACAATTTTAGGGAGCCTACCCTCGCCCTACTATGGAGCCTCGCTGTTAAAAATACCTCTACGCTTTGACACTAATGAGAATTTAAAAACAGTTAACAAAGGTCAATTTGTGTAACTTTAATAGGTATAAAAGATTTTTCGCAAAAATTAATTATGAAAATATGGCATTGAACAATGAATCTTAATAGAAACGATATGTGGAAAATTAACGATATTACAATAATAGGTAGGCATGCCGTGTATTTCTAAATGATTAAGCAAGTTTAATTGCTCAGAAAATCGATTACATACCAATCAATTGAGTTCTCATAGAACACACATGCGAAATGCGTACACAATGAGAATAAGAAATTTCGTTCTCAAGCGCTTGCGTTACGGAATCATTAAATGATTTACTAATCACCGATGGCGGAAATGAATTAACGAAGGTTGAAGGTGATGGACGTTTATTTTAATACGCGTCCTTGGCGAGTTAATTCCAGCTTCCATTCCACAATAACAATAATTAACGTAAACTTAGACCGTTGTGTACGGTTATATACTCTAATTACCGCGATGAAACATGTGTCATTAAAGAAAACCGCACGTTCTATTTACTTTACACAGAGCTAGCTCTTCGGCTACAAACAGTCAATTCGTCCATATTGGGGAAGTAATCAGAGGTAGTAATGTGTGTCTATGTGAATCTACGCTTCACCGGTTACGTGGAGTTTAAATCAGCCATATTTGGTATTAAATTAATCATCAAACCTGCAAGTTTATCATAAACGTATGGATTGAGAAAAATACAACAAACCATAAATTTTCCGCGCCAATATCTTCGATTAATTTAATATTTAAAAAGGGCAAAAAACGTTTCCTGATTCGTATTTGGTATAAATTAAAGAAATCGTGAACTTCATTAACCGTTTACGTTCCCATGGGTTGTTCGGAGACAACTTCGCCTATGAATGTAGGCCATCTAAAAAGTGCACACATGACCATTTACCGGATTGATCAAAAAAACGTCCTGCGTCCGGTTAATCGGTTACGGGCGCGGGTGAACTTTAACCCGCGCCGCTTCCGCATAGCGGTCGTCCGAAGATCCACCCTTTCATGTTGCACTAGGTCATGCCTGTCATGATTGCGTGCGTAATATTTAAATTATACGTACGCGAGTGTAGCAAAACGTAAAGAAATTGCGGAGTGCCGCCGACGGCTACAAATGAGCCCTATTTCATCGTCGGATACAAATTACCGACAACTTTGAAGCTGGCACTTATTTTCCTTACCGAGATGTGAAACTTATTATTTATTGCCGATTTATTGTTAGTTAAAGTGTAGAATTCTATACGTCAAATAATGAATAGCGGCAGGTACGACATTGAGGTTTTAAACTGAAAGTGAAAAAACCTTTATTGCCGATTTACGGACGATTATTTCGCAGGAATTTGACGTTCCATTTAGACAAAACACCTACATTAAGATGCACTCCCCTGCCATATCTAATTTTTTATTTATTTGTGTGCTGCTGAATTAGCATTCCGTTTCTTGACGATGGTAGTACTTTGGAGTAATCGTTGTACCCATTTTAAAAGAAAATATATCGGTCTTAATACGTTCTAGCTGATTATTACAATACTAACTGGAGATCGATATTCAAACTACCTTTGAGACACTTCCATACAATGGCGTAATTTCCGGTTTACGCATTTGAAATAGCAATCAGGACATCCCCTATGTAAAATGTCTCGATTTATGTAATAGACCCTGGGGGAATTTCGAAAAAGACACAAAATTGGAAAATTTGGAAAATTGTCATTGTATTTAGTTTTTGTTTTTAATGGTACATTAGTAATCGTTCAAGTCACGTAAGTTTATTCGTAGATTTTAGAAAGCATAATGAGGGAATATTCATCGTAAGGTCGACGATAGATAAACGTCTTATCAGATGTTTTGTAAAAGCGTTATCGGACAAATTAATTGACATTATTTATTAACAACGCCAGGTGCGAGATACCGCAACGGTGTTTCGAGTCTTATGGGGAAACTACGAGGTTGAAGGCCATCATAATTATTGGTTAAACTCATCCAACAAGTCATTAGATTATCCAGTTTATGTGTTAAACAAAAGTGAGTTAAAAGGTGTCAGCTTTGTGTCACGTGTTTGTTTTGTCATTGTACGGACCTTCCGTTTTTTTTAATTTATCCTTTTTGTAAATGGGTTGTGTTTACGATAAAAAAAGGCGTTGTTAGCATCAATTTTTTCCCACAGGTTTTTGTATTTGTTTGTTTTATTATGATGTCTTAGAATAAATTCTTGTCATTTCTTGTTATTCATCAATTGAGGGTCAATTTGAATCTCTATTAGAGATCGAGCTAAAGTTTCACATTTGCACTCAAATTTAGTGATCTATCTGACAATTCAAAAGTTGCCAAATCAGTCTGAAAATTTATACAAAAATGTGTCTGGAGAATTTACAGACCTATCTGTAATTTTAGTTATTTATTTGAAAATATACAAACCTATGTGGGAATTTACATATCTATCTAGGAATTTTGAATAGTTGCCACATTTATATTGTTATGTGCAATGGTAAACGGTCACTAAACCACCTACAAGCACCTGTCCAACTAGATCAATTAAACACAAATACTAGCAAAATCATTACAAGGAAAATCCGGTCATAATTATTGGGCTTTCTATAACTGACGCACAAACACAAACACCAAATGAAATTACTTCGAAAATTTGCTTCTTTAATTGCACTTAGATCTCGATCTAGATGGCACTGGGGTCGTTGTGATTACAGATATATTGGCTCTTTGGTGGTGGGAAAACTCCCTTTAACGGGTATTGGGAAACAATACGCTCAAATACGGCTAACTGTCGAACACCAAAACCAGAAAACAGTTACGTTTCAATGCCTACCAAACCAAAAACCCGCGATTCACGTCTTCCTCTGCTATTTAAAACCGGTTCCCTTTCCTTTCAACCTTCCGAACCACCTCTGTAACAAAGTACCTGTTTTCGCCTTGACCTTGACCCGTTTTGGTGACCGCTCTGTAGATGAACACCAGGTATCTAGAAGCGTTTTAGGTTGGTCATTTCTGTTTAGGATTCGGAAATATATGGTAGAAATTAGTGAGTTAATTTGTACACTACGGACGCTCGTTAAGAAAAATAAGAGGGCGTATTTAGTTCCCGTTCCCGTATGAATATTGAAATTATTTTTACAGCTGCCGAAAGCTCTCTTGCCAGAGAACAAAGAGAGAGAATCAAGTTTGTTAAGTGAACACGGATTTATTCAAACATAAACGCGACTACAGACTTTTATAACGACGACTTCAAACTTTCTTTGAAAAAACACAAACTCCAATATACAGTAAAACGCCAAGGCAAAAAGCCTCCACAAAACTGACAATTCATCTTTTGTTACTTCATCAAACAGTTTTGCAAAAAAGCCACCACACAACAAGCTTTTGACTAAACAAAAGATAAAATGCAAAAGGCGAAAAAAGTCTCGTTAAAACGTCCGTCTCTCTTTTCTATTGAATAACTCTTCCCTTTACTTAACTTCCGTGCCTACTTTAACAAAATACTGCGTCTTCCTAGAATAATCTAATCTGCACCTGTGTTTAATTTACGCGCAAAACATCTGCTTATCTTGAAACTAATTAACAGCGATAAGAAAACTTCTTATCTACCACCGGAGGTAAGTTTTTACAAATTCTATGCAATTATTCCAGGTGTTCCTTATCTTACTAATACAAAACAACTCCGCAACAAAATAAATAAATTAAACAAAGCCATTATTTATACAAAGTTAACAAGTAATAATTGTGATATAAAATAAAATTGACAGGAGTCGTTGTTTTCTACGTCAAAATATATATCTAAATTTTTCAGTTTTTACCTTTTTTTCTTGCATCTTGCATCCCAAAAAGTCAACCTTTTCGTTTTCGCCGTGTACCTATCTCACAAACAAACGTAGCTAGATTGATTCTGTTTGTGGTATTAAAAGTTACACGTAGGGTCGCGAAAACCGCGATGACCCTGCCGATGCCAGATGCGCTCGTCATCAGTGTGCTCTGCTGATGCAGCGGAATTTTGAATCAATGTGGATATGATAAAACCTGCCAATTTGGGATTCTGTAAATTTGGTTGGTTGAGAAGAAGTTAGCTGGTTGGTGGAACATAGTCCAATGATTGACGGACGTGGTTCTAAAAAATTAAAGGAATTTAGGTCATTGGTAGGGTGCCGTGGGACAATGCGCGTTAAGCCAGCGTTCGCGTCGAGCGATTTAAGTCAATTCTAAGTTTGCGCGGGGGGGTTTTATAAAGTGAAAAATTCAAATTAAGGCACGGGGCAGTCGTCGTAATCCGCGAGCCAGAGAATGCGAGCCAATTACAAAAATCAAGTCGGTCACTGTGGTGTAACTTTTTGTTTTTGTGCAAAATTCACGTTGACCCTCAGCGAGATTAAATCAATAGCATTTAATCTGCCTCAGGGTGGATTTTTATAATTTTTATGTTAATCGTTTTCAAAGTGCTTAAAATATCAGGAATTCTTTGAAATTTTTACGAATTTCCTCGCTGCGACATAAACTCCTTTTGAAATTACTATCTTGTACAGGATAATTGACTGTGGTATATTACTGGCATTTTTTCCAATAATAAAAAATGTATATCGTACAGGGTGGTAATTTCAAAAATTTCATAGAGTATTTTTTTCCTTCCTGGAAACATCAAAATTGGTCCCTAAAACCGTGGCGCACAACATCCATACTAAGAATGTTTCAACCGCGACTCTGATGGAAACTTCAAACGAGAAGGGTGAAAGCATTAAGTTTAAATTTAAAAGTTATAATTTTAAATAAAAAGAATATTCCAACCCGAGATTCTGATACGAAACTTCTAATTTGTAGTTCTGAGTTGCTATAAATTCCAACCTAAATTCCTTAATTTTAAAATTTGGAGCATCAAGAACTAGTTTCAAACAATTTCACACGATGTATGGAAACTATTTGCAACCTTAAATTTCAATTAAAACCCATGTCAAAACATCTTGGGTATGGATACTGCACAAATTAAAAGTTTTAAAGGTTAAAAGTAAATTGAAAGTTAGAAGTTAAAAGTTAATGTTAAAAGTTAAAAGTTGAAGGTCACCTAAAAGTTATAAGTTAAAAGCTAAAAGTTAAAAATTAAAAGTTTTAAAGGTTAAAAGTAAGTTGAAAGTTAAAAGTTGAAAGTAGAAAGTTGAAAGTAGAAAGTTGAAAGTAGAAAGTTAAAAGTTGAAAATTGAAAAGAGATAACTGGAAGCTATCATTGTTGATTTGGGCTTCGATCATTTTAAGCATTTATCCCTCAATTCTAGAAAAAGAGGACGCTACTACACCCTTCAATTTTCATAGTGGTAAAATTCCTTATTTAAAACGTTTTTCGAATGTTACTAGCGACTCGCAAAACAATGACTGTACTAATTAGTAACGGACATTCTCATTGATATATCAAAATATTGCGGTACTTTAAGATATAGAAGAGAAATTCTTAAAAGAAAACAAAAAACAGTCACTCTCACACATTTTAATAACAAAACTGTTTTCTTAAACCCCTAAAGTAACCACAAAATGAAAAGGAAGACGAAACACAAATGGCGTTGGTATGAAAGGTATTTAAAAAAATGTCTGAACAACACGCTGCGTATGACATCAGAAAACATGTACCTGCATGCTTACCCTCACTTAAGATTTACCTGTAAATAAATCGACGCCTATCTATCTATTTATAAGCAAGACAGGCGCAATATCTTCAGATTCCACTTACTTTACGACGGTAGATACGCAGCTATATAGGAAAATGGGTCGTAACAATACCCGGTCTTTATTTCCAGGTATCCGAAGTAGGTGGAATTCAATGCAACATGTGCAATATCTGCATTGAGATATAACTGATTGAAAGTAAATCCAAGAAAGTAAACAGCTAACAAGCTAACAATGTCCTCACGACTGGATAGGGCGTGACACACGAATATCTACTCAATTCTTATAATTGATTTCAAAATACCGCACATTCTGGTAGCTTGGCGTTTTTTTTATTTACGTTATGCTCAGCATGTCACACGGTTTATTGTGTTTATAGTCCAAATTCGTAGGTGTCGGTCAATGTTTTGCATAATTACAGTTGACCTTTGCAATCAAATCAAAGGAGTGTCCCGCGACGAAACAAGTTCAGCCCCAATACCAAAATTTGCCGTATCATTGTTATTTAGACTTTCGTTAAGATGCACATTTTGATACGGCTATTACAAATCCCCTAATCCCTAATGGGATTAATGTAATCTTTTTGAAGGCTAACCTTTGTATGGCGAACAATGCAATGGTACCTCCTTGTGTCAATAAAGATGATGACGCGACGGACAAAAGAGGTTTTTTGAAGTCCAAAAATATTGGAGTTGTGAATTCTAAAATTACTCTGAAATTTAATTTTTGAGGACCGAGATTGCATTTTAGAAATTTCTAGATTTGAATTAAGTACTAGTTTTATAGTAAAACTTGGAAGTCTTGAAAACCGAATTTCGGTGTTTTTGGTTCGAGATTTGGAGTGTAGAGTTTAAGGTTTAAAATTTAGCATTTGAGGCTAGGATATCATAGTTTGCAGATTTAGAGTTTCAAGTTAGATACAGGAGATTTGAAAAATTGAAGTTTGAAAGACTTTAGTTTTGGTTAGATTTTAGACTCCAAATTCGAGTTGGAGGTTTGGAACGTTATGGTGAAATATGGAAGTTAGACTTCCGCTGGTTCCCAAGAACCTGGAAACCAATTTTCGAAATTTAAGGTTTAAGGTTTCTGTACTAAAGTTTCAAGAAAAGATCTAAAAGGTAAAAGTTTGGATTTTGATGTATCAAATTTAATGTTCCGAGTCACAGGTGTAGGGTTTCAAAATCTCGAACTTAAAAGACGTTACTCCGAAACGCTGTTAGAAAACTTCGAAGTAATGGTCCGAAGGTTGAGTTTCGAGTATTAAGGTTGAAAAGTTCGAGATTCTAAGCTTTCCAAGTGTTGCGGTTTTCAAAATCCTAGGAACGTTGATGGTAAAATATGGAAGTGAGGATATCTGTCACACTCAAAATCTGGAGATCCTTCAAGACTCCAAGTCAGAGACGTCCAAAGTATCAAGTGTATAGTTTGAAGTTTGAGGTTCTAGGTTTGCAGGTTCATGGTTCGCAGTTTAAAGTTTGATGTTCTAAGTTCGCAGTTTTAGATTTTAAGTTACCAGTTTCAAGGTGATATCTCCCATGTCTCAAAACCAGTAAATCCTTTAAGGATGGAAGTCATAAAAAAGAGGCGAAGGTTGAAGATTGCAGTTTGCAAATTTGAGGTTTAAGGTTATGATTTAGTGTTTCAGCATGGCAGTTCGAGAAACCCTAATGGTAAATTTGGAAGTAAGAATTCCCGTTAGTCTCAGAGTGCAGAGGATATTGAAGTTTGGAAGTTGTACAGAAGCTATATCCAAAGTTTGGAGTGTCACGTATCGAGTTAAAAATGTTCAGTTCGCAGCTACAAGGATTTTAAATTGACCTTAACCAAAGTCGGGGGTTGGGAGTGGGGGAAATTGCTTTTATCCTACATGGATAGTTCTCGATGAAAGTAATCAATTTCTGCCAAGCATAGTCCTCCTAGACCCCTTATGCGTATACGGTTATAATTCCTGATATCTCAACAACGAAATGTGAGAGGAAAGTACTCACAATGGGCGATTGGGACATCTGTAAGAAAAATATCTATTGGTGCTGTCAAAATTTTAAGAGCGAATATCTCCAAAGCGGTATGTCTCAGAAGGTCAAGATGAATCGTGTGGGCTGACACATATGTATTGGTGAAGTCGAAGCGACTGGTGATTATGTTAAAAAGATGTCGATACACTTTGTATATTTAAATTCTTTGTTGTTAACCAATGTCCATACCGAAACAGTTTTTGGAGAAATTGCAGAAAGAGGTGTATATTTTTAAGTAAAAAATGACCTCCTTCCAAACAAAATCGACCTGTTTTTGCACTTTTTCCGAGTACTATTTCTATGCGAGTATTCAGTTTCGTTTTCGTTGTGCCACCCTGTATTAATACATAAACCTTAAGAGAACATTCCCTTGAAGAGAGCCACTTTTTCAGGATGCAGTCTGTTCACTGTTCAACAATTTATTTATTTATTTATTTATTTATTTATTTATTTATTTATTTATTTATTTATTTATTTATTTATTTATTTATTTATTTATTTATTTATTTATTTATTATTCTCTTCTTCTGGGTCCTCAACAAGCAATTACAGAATGACACGCATAATGCGTTTTAGAGGGATGCGTATATGGCGATATAAACATTTTTTATCCCTGAACCAGGTAAAGGTGACTATTCTACACCTGAATCGTATCGTTATATTAGTCTGATTTCTTCTCTTCCTAAGACTTTTGAGGGGTTACGTGCGACATATATACGGGTTGAAAATATTGTCTGCAACAACTCGATAAATAAACTACGTCACGCAGACGTTATTTTGGTTTCGGCACCTTCAATAAGGTTGGGCCACCCTGTATGTGAAATAATTTCAATTTTTTTAGAGCATTTTTGAAAAATTATGCTTGAAGCTTGTACCAAACGGTATTCAAACTTTGTTGTCTTAAGCAGGACACTCCCATTAATTATTTTCCGAGATGCATACCTTTTACATGGGACAACCAATTGTTCTCAGACTTTGCATACGCATAGGGCATTAGTTATCTTTCATGGTATTCTAATTAAAGGTCTCAACAAAAGAAACTAATCTCTATCAACTACGCCCATCTTTGTGGCCCATTATCAAAATAGGAGATGGGGGGGGGGGGATACTTTTATCCTTCATGGTACTCTAATGAAAAGTATCAACGAAAGGAATTAATTTTACCAACCGTAGTCCTCCTATCTCAAGAACGGATTGTAGGAAGAGGGTACTCACAAAAAGCGATTGGGACGCCTGGAATAAATATATCCATTGGTGACGCTACAACTGTTAAGAGCGAATATTTAAAAAACGGTTTGTCGGAGACTCTATTGGTGAAATCTTGGCGAATATCTTGAAAACAAAGTGTCGGCATAGCGAGACGGTACTCATCAAAGACAAGTGAAACGTCTGGAATAAATATCTGCAGATCGGAGTGTCGGGGGAGCACACTCTCAAAGGGCGAAAAGATCGTCTAGACGAGACGATGTGAAAACTGAACTGTGAGTATTTCGAAAGAGGAAAGTACCTACAAAGAGAAAATGCAATATTTCGTGAGTCTCTCAAAGGACTTGGTTCTTCTTCCATTATACAGCGCAGATTTTGAATGTATGTTATTATCAGGCTAAATTTAATTAACGCACGTGTTCTTCTGCTGGAAGTGGCGTTTCGTTTAAATACTGAAGACGACGAGAAGACGTGGCATCATTTTTCAAGGCGGTTTGACAGCGTGTACATTTCTTGACGCCTAGATTTTGTCAGTCTGTTTTATGCGAAAACGTAATTCGTCGGTACCGAAAACAAGGTGTTTTAGAAGAAGTTAAGCAATCTTAGTAATAGATTCAAGTTGGTTACATCGACAAGTGAAATAGTAAAAGTTCGTGGAAAGTTTTTGAAACGCTTTGTCCGTATTAGTGTTGAGTCATCCAAGCAGTTGCTGCATAGTGAAGCCTTCGACAAGGTTTGTCATTTATTAAAAGTAAAAGTATTATACCATCAGAAAAAAGTCATAAAATCTAATTCAACAAGTTCAGTGTTACCAAGAAGAAGTGAGGTTTCACGAAGCTGTCACAATTCTAAATTTAAAGGTAGATTTGTTTTGAGCTAGCTGGACAAGTGTTTTGTGGGTCGCTTAGTGACCATAGTTTGCCATTGCACACAGCAATACCTTTAAAACGAACAGTATTGTAAAGAAACTCTTTATGGTATCCAAAATTATTTATTATTATTGTATTAAAGGTCATTAAAAGTAAATCCACATGCCTAGAAACTATTTACAGTGGCGTGCGTCTAGACTCTAGAGAACTAAGAGGGTCATTTTTTTAATGGAAAACACTATTTTTCTTGCATTATTCCATTTTTTTTAATATGACCCCCGCTCCCACGCAGAAGTACACCATTGCCCACAGTAAAGTACGTAGATTATTAGCAAAACTTTTTTTAAATTGTGGATACCATAAAAGAACTTCTTTGCAAAAATTGTAATTTTGAAGATATATTTAGTGCTTGTAACAATATATTTTCTCCATTATGAATGTTCACGGTATATATTACTTGTTGGAGAACCCCCGTAACATCTAAAGCGGTTTGATATAGAGCTCCACCTATCGATGCAATTTTTTCACGCAAATTTTACGCGCAGGGGTTGGGAACTTCCTTTCACTTTCTGTTTCCGATAGTGTCATCGGTCGGCACGATTGACAAAAGCAGCTAATGGTGTGTTAATTTCATTAAGGTGGATTGTATATTTTCTATCTTTGAAGATTCACATGTATTGTTGTGACTTTGTAGGTTGGGTTATATTTCGAATTACACTTATCTCGCTATGAGGATATAAGGGGGGAATTTCAGACGCGGTGAGTAACCTGCCATTTTCATTACCGGGGATATTTTGATGCCTTTTACACTTCTACAATCTTACGGCTGAGACAACGTAAATTAATTAATTCACCATCGTTATGTTGATAATCATTATTTTCTGAGCACCCTCTTGTGGATTAGAGGTAGGTGCGATTGGAATTTACAGATGGGTGTTTAATGTACTCGTAGTACTTTTAGAGAGTTTTTCGGGTAGCCCTGCTGAAAAATACCAGTCCCAGTTCGAGGGTATACCAACTACAAGGGTGCAAATTATCATCGTAATTAGGAGCTGTAAGTGTTCACTCTTATCAGTTAAGATAAGGCCTTCCTGAGGAGCAGCCATTTATGCCATCCTCGGTTTCACACCTGCCATATGGACACTTGGGGAATTAACCAAGGCATATAACTAGCATTTGATTTCACTGTGAGTCTTCTCAGCTTTATCCAAGGAAAATACAGTATTTAAAGAAACTGGGTGGCGCTAAACCCTAGGGTAAGTTGTAAGGAGGTTGGGAAGATTATATACCTTACACCATTGAGTATTCACTCAACGCCTAAAGGAATCGACTTGCTGTGGAAGATCTCAGGCCTTTAAATTTTCCAACCCTCGGCCAACTGCTCGCTATGCGACGGGTTTGAGTTAATTAATTAATTCGATATCCGTTGTATCATAATCGGCATACCAGAGAGGTCTGAATTCGCACTTCACCAAGTGGTGGATCTTTTAGTTAGCTATAACCTCGCCTATAACCTTTTTGATAGGAGGTTAAGTTTCTTTGGAAATAGTGAAAAACCATTTTCCACCCTTAAAAGCTAATCCCCTTTCTTTTTAACTCCATTCGAATCGACTATAATTAATTACCTTTCCTGTCATACTCGCATTATCTTCTCAACGATTCTCAAGGTGTTACTAATTTTTATGATTTCTTGTCTATTTAAAGCTTTTTTGTACAAATGTATTTTTAAAATTGTGTAACACAACACTTCGAGACACGCGTGACAATCTCTTAATCACATATGGGGGAACAAAAAATATATACTAATTATAGACAAGTATAAGTATTTATATTTTTAGACCAGTGTTTTTCATTACATGTTGCAGTAGTGACTTAATTTTTTTTTGGTGCCGCTGAAGTAATGTCAAAATTTGGCAAAGCTAAGCTAGAATTTACTGAAATACCAAGCCAAAAAGTGAAGGGTATACACTTAATAATTTAATTAGCCCCAAGAAACCTCTCTATTAGTGTAACCGAAAACCAAAAGTAATATAGAAATAAAAGTATAATAAACTAATCAAAATTATGGCCTTTCTTTTCACTCGCTGACGCTGTTGTCGTGTCTAACATCCACGAAAATATGTTAAACATCATCGAAACACTAAAACGTACATCAAAACGTACTCTCCGTTAATTTATTACTCAATAACCCGATGTCCCTTTATTCAAATTTGTACCTATTAAACGAAGAAGAAAGAAAAAGGAATAAAGTACATCGTCGTTCCGTATAGAAACGGCAAGTTTCTCGCCCGTGTATCAGATACCTACATTGTGTACCTTGCCCATAAAATAGTCGCTTTACAATGAGTTGTGATTACGGTCAAGTGTGTGGTCTGAGATTACATGGTAATGGGATACAGAAGAAATTACTCTACGTGCATTTCCTTTAATCTTAGTACCACAGATAAAGGACTTTATAATTAGATCGACGTTATACGTTTATAATTGCCCTTAACGTACCTGGCAAATTGATTCCGGACATGAGAAGCTTCTCAGGAATATCCGTTATCCTTTTAGGCACTTCGATTTCTTCCACGCGCTTCCCTTGCAGATCTGAAACAATTTAAGGCGTTAGGTACAGTTTTGCACTTTGCTAAGGATAGTAAAGTAAGGATGTCGAGTATAGATACCTTTTATCCAAGTTTGAAATAAACAATGTACTAGTATGGCAAAAGAATGAGACCATATGCTTGACATTCACCAACTGACAATTCAGGGGTTTAGCTATACGTTTATAACAGAATTGCACGTTTATTTATAAATAAACAAAACTTTGTAACCACAAGATTTAATTATGGATTTCTCCCTTGAGATATGTACATTGTATGAGACGTTTCACTTTTATACAGCAGATTAGAATCTCAATCTGGAGAAATATTTCCCAGAGAGATTAATTGTGTGCGATAATTAATACTAATCATTTTTTAATTGCTGGGTCACTACAACCTACCCTAATACTATTGAAGCAAGTGCTAAAAATAAACAGAACTTGCCTTTTTACTACAATAAAAACTGCCCATTTTCATCCTCCCCATGTTGCTAAATCGTCCAGTCAAATTAGCTCCAAAAGTATTACTAAGTAAAGTTCATCGAATCATTTTCCGTATTTGGTAACAATGTTCTAAACCCGATCATCATAGGTTTTATAGTCATTGCATAATTAAATAAACAAATTTAAAATAACCATCATACGGTGGCGTTTTATTTATTCGGGGTTTACCGTTCGTATCTCGCTATAGTCGGAGCTATATAAGAGCGCGATTCGCAATGAACAAAGGCATTCCTGTTCCTAAAACCGCTGCTCTCGATTCTACGATGGTTAGCGCAAGATTTACAGTTTGTGTAACAACTAACAATGGGTCCTATGATCGCTTTCCGAGGGGAAAGAGCTCTATGGCATCATAAAGCATTTCAGGCGGAAGAAGAGGTCAGAAGAGGGGTATTATTATTATTCCGAAGACCATGGCCCAGTCGGTTAAGACCACCCAAGATTGTGTAACAGTTTATTTTCTCAAGTACGCAAAACTTACATTAGTTAGTTGAGGGTCACTGTAATTTTTGTTTGAGATTCGCTGTAACATCTAAATCGTATCTGTCATTTCGTTCCTTATTGGTGGATTCCTTCACGTAAGCCCAAAGGCATATTTGTGCTGTGCTCTTCCTTTTTCCGGTCTCATTCTTTCGACAAGCACGTTTCGGTTCAACACGCGAAGCGAAGTGTAGTATTAATCATCCGTGTGGGTATAATTGCACGATCTTTAATTACTATATCTTGGCGATTAAACCTATTGTGGGATTTCTCAGTGTTGTTTTGAACGAGTTCTGTCCAGTGTCTCCGGTCTGGAGGATATAATTTGGAACGCGAGTTGACCGCCATTTTGGTTGCGTTATTGTTATTTTTTGCATTCTTTTAGGTAGGTAGATTGTTGGGATCAGGGGGGTTGTTACTTGTTTCAGTTTCAGGTCCAAGTTGTGGATTTCTCATTTTAATTTTAAGTTTAATTTCATGCCAAGGGAATTTTTCATTTACACTTGATTGCGGTTATCAACACGAGTTTCTTATCAAGATATAATAATAATAATAATAATAATAATAATATATATATTTACTCCAAATTACATGGAATCCCATGGCCACAAATTCAGCAAAAGCTGCTCTTCCACATGCACCATGCACATAAATAAGTGGAGTAACCGAGTAACGTAAAAAATAACAAGTAACACTTTTTCAGCTAAAAATAAAACCTGTACATCATAGTGACATAAATATAAATAACTATTCCAATTGACAAATATTAAATAAGGAGACGTAAAATCACACGAGACAAATAAAAATGAAAAGGTAAGTAAAACAAAATCTTAACTTTGTGATGTAAATAGGATATTGAACATCTCAAACTTAAATTTTTCTCAAACTTCAATTTCAGACGGCGGCCATTTCGTTATGGAAGTTACGCGAAAGCAAGGACAACACTTAATCATTCTAACTCGTAATCTAAGGTTGTAGATAGCGAATTGAGTCACTAACTGGAATTCAAATACCGAACTAGTAACTAATTGGATAATTCCTCTACAAGGAACAATATTCGGAAAATTATAACGACAACTTTTGTAAAGGTTTTATGGTGGGTTTATGCTATCATTAGGTCATTAATAAATACCCAATAGAAACAAATGTATAGCTTGGTTGTTTAACGACGCACCAATAAACCTTTGATTCTATTGACTATACACTTCAGATTCAGATTCGCTCTCACCTCGGATCAACTGCCGAAATATGAACACCCCCACCCCAACTCCCAAAATTTGACCTTGCACCCAGGGGCCAACTTCCGAAATATAGCACCCCGAACCGGACTACCGAAATACCTACTCCGGGCGAACTGCCAAAATACGACCCGGGTCAACTACCGGAATTAGGCGATCCTCAGAATTCTCCTAGGCCAAAGTGCGCCAATAGCTACTCTTGTAGTCTCATTTAGGATATTTAAGATTTAAAATTTCGAGACATACTCCATACAGCCGAAGGAATAGCACTATGGAGAAAAATACGAAACGCTTTGTATACAGCAAATCCGTGTGAAAAGTTTGCCACTTTGACCGTTCTGCGCAGCGAGTACTTACAGATAGTAATAATTTTATTCTTTCTCGTACTAGCCATCAATCTTTGAATTTTATGTCACAATTTGTTATTATTTACATTTTGCATTAGATTTTGATATCGGTTTATTGTAGCATGGCGTGTTCCAAGCTTTTGTTTCTTTGTACCGTAATCTGAATCACGTTTTTTTGTATATTGTACAGGTGGTTATGCCGTTATGTCATTTTATGAAGTATTTATTTATGTATTCGTCACAGAGAAGATTATCTAGTGTGTTGTTGCCCTGTATGATTTCATTAACCGTTTATACCATGGAGGAAGCACCAAATACAGTTCCGATGTATGTGTGTATTCCTTTCCCTTCTCGTGCCCGCTGTTGGACGATATAATAATTAACGCTTCTTTTGTTTAGTATTTGGGTTCGCTTGTGTGATAATGGCCTTTACCTTGAATACTGCCTTGCATTCTGGCCTGCATTTTCTTGTGTTGAATTAATTTATTATGTCACTTGTATTATCTCGTTTTTTTAACTTGTTAATTGTGTGTTATGCCGTGTTGGTTATTTTTTCTGATTTTTCATGTGTAATATATTTCATTGTTCTTGTTTTTTATCGCACAAAACTCATAGTTTTGTTCAGTTCCTTTCCCGATTGTGTCTCACGTCCCAAAACATAAAAGAATTGGCCTATTATAACACAACGCAGGAGTTCTATTCGTATCACCCACTCCGCGTTGACTGCTACCGAGATTTGAAAGTGGCGCGAAACGTCTATCATTTTGAAATTGGTCTACATGTAATTTTTGCCAGAGTTGCCAACTGTAAGTATATGGTAAGTAAAAAGAATTATCATAGTCCTTGTGTGATATCGAAGGCTACCATATTCCCTTTGTCAGTATCCACTTCCGACGTCTCTGTAGAAGATTGCAAAAAAACTGAAAAATCTCCGGGTTAGTATAACACGCTCGGGGATGGCGCCTAGATGTCGCCGACCCCAGATCATGTAGCGCCGTCCCGAAAGTTGTTAATTACACGGCCACGGTAGGTACATGTATGTACACTCCTCGTCTTTTTCCTATCTTGTTTTAAAGTTTTAGTGAGTTTAAGTCAGTACCGACAAATGGAATGTGGTAGCCTCCGACAAGATCTTACTGATGGTGGAGTCAAAACTGGCCAATAGGGAATGATCTGCCACACAAAAATGCGTTGAAGTCCCTCTGATCTCACGGGAGAACTTTGATAATTTTTAAAATCGAATCCGGCACCATCGGCTAATACTAAAATTGTTGCATAAGGTGTTATGGTAGCCACCATTATTAAAACTTTGTTACCCATATACTGGTTAATGTAAACAACGCCAGGTGAACGTTATTTACGCTGAAATAATACCGAAGAAAATAAAGAGCCATCCTGTATGTGTGAATGTTCAAATTTAATTTAAATCTCTAGGATTTCATTACGAATAAGCACAGAATTGGTTTATTTCATCGGAATTTGTTATTCTAGTGTCTATTTTTCCATTTTGCATTTTCATTTTGAGATTGGCTGAAGTAGGAGTTTGGGACGTGTCCTGTTTAAAGACGAAATTAAAGAGAAAAATGGAGCTCGTTAGCCTAAGGCGACTGTCAAGCCGTATGCTGTTCACCTCGCGACGGGACCAAGAGCGTGTACGTCTTTGTACGCTAATTTTGTCAAGCAATTGACCTTTTTCGTTATTTGAAGACGCAGTTTCGTCGCAATCCGAATAATCTGTACAGATGCATTTAAGTTCAAGTTCGTGCAAAGTTGAATGCGGTTTGTCCGTTTACGGAAGTAGACTTTAGAAAAGAATGAAACTGTTTTAGATTTTTGTTTTTGTTTCATTAACAAAAGTTTAAAGTGTTTACCGTTTGGATAGCCATAAGAAAGGAATTTTGCCTTTCAATTCAACAAACCAGCTTGAGTGATTGAGTTCCGTGTAATAGTAAAGAAATCAAGTTTTTTGATGACGTCAACGAGTGTTTTTGTGTTAGTCTGAGTATCGCAAAACTGTTGTTTTGACCAGATCAAATGAATTGAACTCCAAGTAATTTTAAGACTTTCTTTGTTTATTTGTGTCGATCACCTGCATGTAACGGGATTGTAACCCTCGTTATTTCAAGGTTTTCTTGATGATTTATTGCGTTCCGGAAGAATTTGTACCATAGTGGTGGCCCCCCTTGACCATGCAGACGTACGCCACTGACCACAAATTGAAATCCCGTAGACTGGTAGCAAACTTTTTATAATTTGGGTACTACACAAATCTTTAAAAAAAATGTTGTTTTGAAGACATATTCAGCGTTCCAGACAAAATTTCCTCTGTATACAATTTTCACAGACTTGTTTCGGAAAATTAATCCACTCCTTGACACCTAACAATAACGGGGGTTTATTTACCATTTAAAAAACAAAAAAATTAGCAACCGCAAAGTTTCATTAGTTCTACCTACATCTTCTACGTGAGGGGATGTTGAATAGCGCTTATAATTTAAAGCAAATAGTCTGTGAGTTTAAATTAAGTTCTTTTAACTTGAAAAATACGGATCTAGAAAAATTGTATCATATACAGGGTGTATCAGATAAATATGTAAAAAAGTTAGGTGGTGGAAATGACAAATATAATCAATTCTTTCCAAAAAACTGAGAATTTAACCTGTTTGGTTTGGGAACAAGTTCCCAAAAGTACTCAATTTCTATGTAAAGCCGTTAATTCCACCCTCCTGTATGTTATGGTTGCACAGAAACAAATTATAGGAAGGGGGTAACTTTCAAATGAGGCATTTTAGGCACTAGGTTTACTTGGATCTAGTGCAAAGAATTGCATCATCAAGTGAGGGCAGGGAACACCCGATATATTGTTTTTAAAAGTTTGAAGGACTAAAAACAAGGATATGTTCATGGAAGTCAATCAGAATGAAAATCAAAAACTACATTTAGAAACAATTTAAACAGGCAAAAAATCATTCCTAAACAAATTTTTAAATTTAAAACAAGTCAGGCGTGACTTTTTGGAAATTCAAAATAGCACGCACATCGAAGAATCAGAAAAGTAAAAAGTTAAGAAATTGCCCATCAATACAGGCAACAAAAAGAATGATTTTTCAAAAGTCCTAAGTAAAATCGGGCCAATAAAGAAAAATATCAATTCGTTTACATTACGCATCTATACCCCTTTTGTGTGAGATTACGTGACACTTTTTTCGAGCTATCAGTACCTCAATCGTACAATCAGTCGTTGACGCTTTTTGATAGCCTTTGACTTACGTAGTTGGAAGAGCTAAAGACGTAAGTTGTCTTCCTCTTATGCGGGTTGGTTCATTTAATTCCTTCACCACTTCTAAGACCACTCTCACTAAAAGTGATAAATATAATAATTACTTTTCAATTACGGGTACACCCCAATATGTTTACTGTCTTATATATATTATTACGAATCTATTGTAATGAATAGGGTGAAATTAATACACAGTACACATTAGTTCAAATTATAAAAAATCAGAATGTTTGCATTAGAATGAATCAGGCAGTAATTTAATACAAAGCAGCATCTGTATTTGAAAACTTAAAACATGATTGACAGACTGTAAGTTAATACAATCCAAACACGTATGGTATTGCAAATAGGGCCTTTCGACGTTGAAGCACGCCGGAAACAACATCTTAACGGTAAACTGTTTTTTAATGTACCTACAATAATTTGTATGTACACACTTAATGGATAATACCTTTGTTTATGTGAAATATTACGCAAAACCCTCACCTGGGAGTACTTAAGTAGTGCTCCAGAACGTACCGTTCCCTGCTAAGTGCAAGCTTTTTCACACAAGACAGAAATTGACTGCATACCAAACCCACGCGTCCGTCCGAAAATCGACATTAACATCACCCAGAAGTAGAATGTTGACCGAAACCGAAAGCCTAATTTGTCAGTGGTACCGTTGATCGTGATTAGAATTGGACATCTTAAACACACACCGCGGCATTGAAAGTAAAATTAAACAGATGCGACGTCTTGTATCTTCTCATATCAATTTTCGACGTTGTTCTCGTTGAACCATCACAAAAAGTTAATCGAAAGGATGCTGCACCTACCGGCTCGTGGGAATTTACCTTGCGTTGTCTTTTTTTTTGTCAATGGAACAGCTGATTAGCGTGTAAATTTTGAAAGGATCGGCTATAGTAAGGTCAATATCCCGGTATTTATTACACTCTTATTTGAATGACAGAACAATGCGAGCATATCAGTCCGGCTATTACATGCGATTACATACAGAAGCGTAAGATAAAGATCAATCACACAAACACAAGGTATGTTGGTTGCACGCAAGTTTTTTTTTTACTTAAAGAAACGGCCAGTTGAATGTATTAATTAAGAGGTGCATTTAGTTATCTGGTGCAAGCGTTACAAATTTTTTTCGATCAGTTGTCTATACATGTAACGTTTCTATTTCCGCACCTTCGTGCTTGAAAGAAGTGCGGCACTTACATTCACTTGGGATGCAGTACCTATTAATTTATGCTTCAGTGAGTTACCATTTTCTTCCGATTCATATACAATACATCAAGTTTTATCGACCATTTTGTATAGGAAATGAGTGAAGGGTGATTAGTTGCAGAAGGATGGTCCACCACATTGTTTTGTTGTTTTCCTAAATTGAAACTGAAGAAACTGCGAGATGCGTTTGATTGATGAAAAAATTCAATTTCTCCATTTTGTAATAAAACAGTGTGTCGAAAATTGTTATAACAATTTCCATAGACACCATTCCGAATTACACCCTGAGGGAAGTTAGAAATGTTTGTCGCAAAAAGCATTAATTTAGACAGCTGGACAGGTTAATAGTACCCCTCACCGAAAGACGCCAATAAGCATTTCTCCAAGTCAATGTACTGTGTCAAATACTATCACTATTTTCCTCGATAACGATTTCATTTTTTGTATGAAACAGTGTAGTGGTTTAGAATTTAGTAATCTCTTCAAGATCACATGCTTCTTGTAACCACAATTTCCAGGTTAGTTTTTAACAATGCTGTGTATTTGGTTAAAACATGATTTCTTAACTACCAATAGGAAATGGCCACACTGTTACAGATGCCACGAAATGATCTGGCTCAGTTGTACCACTTACCAATATACTGTTGTGTAAACCTATAATAATCTAGTGGGTCACCCTGTATGTGGAATATCAATTTTTGTTAATGTAAATTTGTTCGCCTTTTAATTTGTTTTGTAAGTGAAATTACGTGTTAAAAGTTAGGAACATCTGGTCGTATTTGTTTGGTTTTCAAAGCATAATAATGACTATTTTATTTTTCCGATAGAATTTTGTAATCTGCCAGGGTCGAGTAGATAACTGTTACTCGCATTCAGTCCGTCGTGCGAATAAGTCGTTTTTCGTTTGCTCATACAATTTTTAAATCTCTGATACGGGACAAAAGCAACTAAAACTCGCCTAGTGGAATTTGTGAAAACCGAATAACGAACTGGTAGTTCCACAATAATTCAATATTGCATTCCCCCTCACACCTTCTTTTTTTCTTTCCTTTCCCTATCCGTTTGTGCGAAGAAACTACATCAAAAGGGTAGGTGCAAAAGATTAGTAAAATTACAGTCCATTGCATTATAAGACAGTATTTGCGTGTTGTATTAAAACGTTTATCTGGTCAATGCAATAAGAACATTTGTTCGCCCTACGCAAGGTGGAATTTAATTAGTTCCTAGATAAGGAGGTATCTTATCTCAGAGAAGAAAACAACGGGTGTGCAGTTTATTTCGAAGCTGACGTTAGTCAAATTTGGTTTTGATTGGCTATTTGTTTATGAAATCTTAAAGGAGATTTTTAAGGTGGAAGAGAAGAGATCTTTTTAATACGCGAACATAACGAAAAACGAGGCCTTTTCTTGGCATTCAACCCTGTTTGGATGTAGTGACGCAGTTCGTCGTTATCCTAACAAAGTTTTGTAGAGGGAAGTTCGTGAAAAATGTAAAGCGTTTCAAACGTATTCGGAAAAAGTAATAGTTCGAGTTGTGTGTCGTCCAAGCAGTTTATGGTACAACGACCCTTTTACAAGGTTATCGTTTCGTTAAAAGTAAAAGTGTCCTACCGTCCGAAAAGCCACAAGCTTTATTCATTGAATTCAACAAAGCCACTTCCTGTCATCCGGATCAAGTGTAATAGAAAAGATGTGCAATTTTGAGTTTGTCAGGGCATGTGATTTGGTGCGCCAGAAAATCGCTGTTACCAGATTATTGGATTATTAAAAACTGTAAGTAATGAATATTTGTTTACATTGTCTATCAATCGCTTGCATGAGTGGTATGTGTAAAACTGGTCCTAAGAGCCTCTCTTTCTATCAGCTTTGGTGAGTATCGAACTAGGTATCGAATGGTAACTCCCGAAGGTATTTGAAAACCATTTTGGATCCGCTTGGAGCTTGTATAACTATACATTCCGTTACAATGTAAGTAATTTTGGTAGCCGAGCAGTTTAAGGGTGGCTTATTCTAGGTTAAGTGTGACATTGAATTTCTTTTTGAAACTATGTAAGATGGGAAGAGTAGTCTCATTTTTATCGTTTCTTATAAAAAAATTTAAGATGAATGAAGAGCGAAGAAACCTTCATATGTACCACTTCATGCGATTAGGTTATTGATTCCGTTTTGCATTTTTCAGCGGGCATGTTAGCAAATGAAAGAGAGGAAGAACGACAGTGAGAACGTTTGCACCATCCAACAGCCCTCGGTATGGGAAAGCAATGGACAAATTAATATTTTATAATTTCAGCTTCGTTAAATAATTATTAACAGATTTTAATTTCCCAATGTTAAGTGAAAACGAACATTAGAGCTGCAAGGTCGCGCAGTTGTCCCGAAATTACCGGTAACAATCCGAGACCGTTCGGAAACCGCTGACCTTAGAAAGGCGTTAATCCTCTGGTGGCGCTCGAGTTAGTCAGAAATTCCAGCTAACAATGGCCATTACTGGGTCCGAATTTGGAAATTTTAATACGGCCATTTAGTTAAGCATAATTAATCGTTGCTAATTAGGTGTTACGGAAAAAGTTATCCGAACTCGTCGTGAGATCAGTTACTGATTTCGTTGCGGCACAATTCAATAAAGTTTTAACTTTTGGACGTTATTATTCGAATACGTTGTGTTGGCTGGAAAAACCGTCGATCCCTCCATGAAATGGCCGAAGATAAAGCCTTAGAGGGAATCTATTTGCCTTTGGTGTTTAACCGAAATGTAAGATCTTTTGGCATCTTTCGTTATGCCCGAGTATGCATTTTTGTAAACCTTTATCATCGTACCGTTAAATTTTAAAGGTAAGCGTTGGATACTTTCCATTCCGTTAATTATAAGGGGGATATTTCTTTACTTTTCCTGTATTTGATTTTCCGTAGTTACCGCTAATTAATTTATGCTTTTGTAGCGAGAACTTTTACTTTTGCTTTCTAAAAAGTGAAACTGAGTTCCGCTTAAAATTACCCCTTTGTACAGGACTGAAAGTGACCGGTCCTTTCACACCAATTATGCGACACGCACATGTGCTACCCATTATGAGTATGGGGTGCGCTGTGGGGTATCACGAACGTTACCTTCACGGCAACGCGGATGTTTTAAATGGTGGTTCCTATTAGATGTAGGTTCCGACGCAGCAAAAAAATCCTAACATGACTTAAAAAGCACTTATAAACTTGAAAGGGTCGATTGCCTCATCAAATTCCGTAAATTCCGATGAAATCACTCTTCAAAGTTCAAGCTGGAAATAACATTCGAATAAACAGAAATTAGAAAAACCTTTTTTTCAAAATGTGATAATTTTAGGTATGTAATTTCTCTGGAAATGGCGGATGGTGGTCATTTTAGAGAACTTGCCCAAACGTTTATTGAGCGAAATTTCGGGTCGTGTTTTCTAAAAGTGACAGCGTGACAGTTCTCATTATTGACTACTAGTTAATAATGTCCACATTATTAACCACTTTGAACAAATGCCGAGAAAGGCTACTTTATAAGTGGAAAAAAGGTTAATAATCATGTCATCAGACGCTAGTAGTGAAAAAAAGTAGTTAAGGCCTCGGACAGACGGACGGACAGAGAAAGTGGCTTCGTTGGAAAATGCGCTAGAAAGTACAGTTTTGACATGAAAAAAAAACATTTAAATTTATAACTGATTGGATGGTAAGACTTTTCTTGTATTACACCAATTATTTCATCGTTCATGAAAAACACAAACTTTTTAAACTCGAAATTACAAAATGAGTAGAAGATTCTCCACAAAATAAAATTTATTTTTCTTCTTTTAATATCATATACCCGGGTAGACTACCGGTGCTCTCCTTCAAAATATCCCAAGACATATCCACAGCCTGGTTTACTCTTAATTCTTCTTATTTGAGGGAAAAACTACTTCCACTAATAAATTCATCGTTGTTCTACGGCGACACTCAAAATTCCGCACAATCGCGTTGCCCGAACTGATCGACACCTGCGTTGCTTATCTCGCACGTGGCGTTGTTTATTGCAAAAACCAATTAATTTTTGTCCGATAATGTCCCCTTACTTAGGCGATTTAAATTTATCATACAAACTAAACATCATCTTCGGCATTGGTTTAATCTAGAGAAACGACATCCCCATGTAGTTTATACAACAATATTTACAAAGATTTACTATGTGCCATTGACCAGAATCACTCGATTGAATAAAATTGAATGATGGCAATTTTATTTTTTTCAATTTTAGCTACAACCACTTTCTCCATCAACGTTTACGATGCGTTGAAGGAGAAGCGTAGAAAATAAAAGAAGTGCAGTTTAATGCATACAGCGGGAACCGAACATAATGGGCATGTTGTAAAGGAGAAGTGCAGCATATGTACATCAATCAATTTAATAGCTTTCAATTATGTAAAGAATGCATAATATAAAATAATGGCCACACAACATGAAGGTATGTTACTTGTTACACCTACCTTCAAAGACAAGTGGAGAAAAATGCATAACCATACGCAAGTAGCAATAACTTTGAAATCAATTTCATGCAACGTAACGCAAAGAATATGAATAAATATGACAGACATGCACAAGTGCACTCGGAACTTGTTTGATTGGCAAATTACCTTCGATGGTGAGAGAAAAAGGTATAATATCTGTTGGTAAAGATCAAAATAGTAGCATAAACGAAAACGGTAATGAAATATTAGTATATTCCAACATTATGTTGTATATTACACGCAAGTTAAGTGTAAATGTGTTAAGATCTTAGTGATTTGTTTTCGCACTGAAAACGTACATTCTCACGGTTATAAATTTTCCGCACGTAACCCGAGATAAATGCCTTAAAGGAAATACTACAAATCGAAATTATTGCATTTCATATATTGATAATTACTTATTGTCCGTAGAAAGTGCGCGCATGTTGCAATATGTTGAAAGGAGACTTCAGAAAGTATTAGTTAAGACAAGTAATCAACGATTGATGTGTAAATCAAGAATGAACAAAATAACCGTAACGAATTTGCTTTCAACTTTGCAATTTATCATTCGAGCAAATCGGCGAAAAAAAAGCGAGAATGTGTTCGTCGTCGTATCGGCGATTTCAGGATCGCAATTACGGTAAATGTTATAATTAAATGCCGTTGTGTCAGAGTAAATGCCATTATTTGCAATTTTGCGCAATAATATTTTAATCTGATGTGAAACGGTTTCGAATTAAGGCCTAACCTAATTATGTGTTTCTAGTTGATCTCGAAGTGTGACGGTTTGACCTTTATCTGATACCATCAATTGTAAAAGTGGCCACGAAATATTAGTTTTTGCGTAAATATATAAATCTAAATACTGAATTTTTTTTAATATAGGTAGGTAGGGGTGGGGGGGTTCGTGTTTCACACCTAATTTTCTCTTTCGCGATTTATCCTTTGAAGTCACTTTGATCGCGCGTGTTCTCTTCCTTGTACCTACTAAAAAATCACCAAACAATTTTCGATTGCGCATGGCCTAACGCAATAATCTCGTTTAAGAATTTTTCCCAACTAACCCGCGGAACTTTACTTAAACTCTTTTAATTGTTTGACGCGAATGCTACCGTGGCTTGACACACATTGGCCCCCGGGTTACCACCAACGACCCATTTCTTACCACATTAGTCTTTTGAAACAACGCCCATCGAATCTGTTCCACAAATGAACTAGATTCTTTCAACCAATGAAATCTGTAGAAGCCCAAATTGACATTTCTTCCCAAATTCACGTTGATTCAAAATTTCGAGTGGATATGACATCAGATGGACCGTCAAGTAATTCTAGTAAATTTCGCCCAAAAAATCCAACAAAATTTTGCAAAATCTGTCCCGAAATGATAACGATAATTTGCATCACCAATTTAAAAAAACCAAATAAATTTAACGCCGCGCCTAACTTGGAAGAAACCACCCTTAAATCCGTTTCAGTAACCAAAATCTAATTAATTTCCCGCATATATCCCATGCCATTTTTTATACGTTGAGTTTGGGACTGAAGCAGGAAAAGTGGCATACATCTTGGAAAGGGCCTAGCTCTGACGCGGTAAACAAAAAGTTGTACCTGAGGAAGCCACTTCCCTACATACCCGCCAGGAAATGCTGGACATTTACTACAAAACACAATCCTAATGACTCGACATTAATAATCACGAGACTCAGCGTCAACCAACTTTCATAGATTCCCAAGAAATCAATTACAAAAGTTTTGTTAAACACCTGAGATAAATTTTGGGCACAAATAAAATTTGAACGTGAGAATTCTATCTGGATCGTAAAATGGATTCAAATAAACACACTTAATTGATTGACAAAGACAAAAGAATTTATTTTGAAATTCATACGCATAAAATAATCAAGAGAAACCTGAAATAAAGAGGAGCACAAGCCCGTTACATTTATCCCACACGCAGGTGGTCAAAATTACTTACAGTTTTTCAAACAATAATCCCTTAATCTGGTCAACGGCCTTGCAATATTCCGACGCACTTAGTATAGATGGAAAAACACTCGCCGAAAGCTTCAGGAAACCATTTTTCTACTCTATTGAGACAAAGATAACACAAAGTGGCTTAATTAACACGATTAACGTACCACGCCCTATTAACCCGTGACGTACGGCGGGCGAAACAGCGGCCTTAGGCTCCACCGACCCCTTTCTTCCTTATTTTTCCTACTTAAGGTAAATCACCACCTTTACTCCATCAGACTCCTACTTCCAGTAATTTCAATAAAATTCATCAACAAAACAAAACGCGTCGTGCGTCCCCACTTATGCCGAAATTAATGCACAAAAAAGTACACTTTCCGTTTCGTTATCTCCTTTATTTATTTATTTACTTATTTATTTATTATCCCCCAATGACCCCAATAACAGAGTGACCCGCATAATGCGATAAAGCACTCGTGCATTAATTAAATTAGGTCGGATAACATTTCTTATCGCAAAACGACCAGATAGCCCAGAATGCACTCGACCAGATGTTTAACATTCTGACACGTAATTTCACATATTATAATTTTAAATAAACAAACTTACACAAAGAATAATACTTAAGCAAAAAATCAAGCAATTAAAAATGAAGCTAAAATGCACAAATAGACACAAAAATAACAAATTTCGATCAAATAAACCAATTCCGTGCTTATGTGTAATAAATTCCTCCAGGTTTAAACTAAATTAAAAACATTCACACTATCCGGATCACGCGTCCTTATCTTTAATAATAATAATAGTTGATTGTGTCACAGAAAAAGGAATCCAGTTACAGAACAAATTAACACATGTTAACATAAAAAATTTAACCTTTACACAAACATACCTTCAAATAACAAAAAAAAGGAAACCTAACTGAATATAATATGATTTTAAAGTCAATAACTAAACTTAATCCAAGAGAGCTAAGATATCATTTAGAGAATTGATATTTATATCTGCCAATCTAGGTAATTTATTAAACAAATTTACAGAGTAATGTATAGGAGATTTAAACAGCGAATTGGTGTTAGGTGTTGGAACAAAGAAGGTGGAATTACTACGGAAAAAATAAGGTAGAACATAAAAGTGCGACTAGGTCAGTGCAATCGATCTTATCATGTAATAGTTTGTAAAGTAATGTTAGACTTGACAACTTTCGTCTTTGTTGTAATGATAAAACATGAAAACGTTGCAACAAAAGGCTACTACTATACCCTCTAGGTGGGTAAACACTGTCTAGCTAGCTTGTATGCTAGCTTGAAAAATCTACGCTGGACAATTGCAACCATATCAATCTGACTTTGGCAAGTTGGGTTCCAGATTATCGAACAATATTCAAGTCTAGAACGTACTAAGAACGTAAAAATTATATTGCAAATTTTTATTTAAATACACGGCATAACCCTGGTACCAAAAAAAATTATCATAAGAACTCTTATTTAGGTCGTAATTTGGGCTCGATTAAACAACACATAGAACATTTACCAATGAAACAAATTTGTTAGACAAAATCAATCAAATAAGGCTGAAATAAATAGAGGCACTCAATGCCAGAGTACACATATCAGGCAACAAGCGATCGATTGAAATAATTAATTAAAATCTTAATTACCCTAAAGTGTTAATCATCCAAAGTGCAATACGATCACAAACACCAAATGATGATACTTCGCAATTTCACTTCTTTGATTGCACTTAAATTTCTAGTTAGAGGACACTTGCTTTGTTTCAGTTGCTGATGTAATATTGGCTCTCTGATGGCGGAAAAGCTCCCTTTAACTGATACTTTTATACCTTGAAGAAAGCGATAACTGCACAATACCACAACACTCCGACTAACTGCTTCGGAAACTTCACTTTTTATTTTTTATTTTTTTGCCTTTATTTTATAGTGGGCGGAGTGTTAGCAATTTGCTACTCTTCCCACTCAACCCACTATACAATCACAAACAGCCATGCCTTACCTGGGATTCGAACCCAAGACGTTTTGTTAGTACAATAGCTCTAACCTTGGCTACAAGGGCCAACGTTAGAGCTACTAACGTAAGCTCATCTCAGCTACGCAGGTCGACTTCTTTAATTAGACTAAACTTTCACTTTAAACGGCATAATAAAAATCTCCCAAAGAAACCTATTAACTTTCTTCTGCAACACTTTACTATTGGCAAGACGGACTGTCTTGCAATAATAGCAGGCAAAACTGCCACTCACCAAAACAAGCAGCGAATAGGTTTCAACGCCCACCAAACCAAAAAAAAACGACGATTAAACGTCCACCACCGAAAAAGCCTCAATTAACGTTCGTCTCTTCTATTTAAAACATTATTTCCTTTTTCACTTTCCGGGTCTCCTCTACTTGAATTTTTGGCTTCGATAACCTCATACCTGTGTTACTTCGGGGATTAACACGTGCTTATCTTCAAACTTAATTAGCTTCGATAAATAGGCTTATGCCTGGGTTTATGGAAACGACCGGGTTTAAAAAAGATAGAACTTTACAAAAAAACGCCATTTTTTCCAAATGTTCCTAACTTACTAACACACGTAATTGAACTTTACAATAAACAAAGCTATTATTTAAACAAAAGTTTTCCATTATTAAATAAATCTTAACAAAAAAATCAACATTGACTTCAAATTCGAGAAAATGATCGAAATTGTGTTCGTTCTAAATTAATGCCCACGTTTAACGTTACGATAATTGAAATTTGACACATACAGGGTGGCCCACCATTATTGTAAGTACTGAAAGCAAATAAAACGCCGCATGACGTAATTTTCACAACAATGTACAGAAGAATATATCACCAAATAACAATAAAATCAAAATAAATTAAATAGAAAATCAAATCAAAGGAGTGAGTTCACGGAATCCCGTTACACCTTGAACATTTATTCTTGAGTCATGAGAATTGGAACTTCCCCGCTACGCAAAGTTTTAAGCTGAAGGCCTGAAGTTTGAATGCGTGAGCCGTTAACCCTAAACGTATTGGAACAGTTGTAAAATAATATTAACATTTCTGTCCATATTTCAATTTCCACTTGTATATTTTCTAAATTTTCTCGAGTCATTGAATGCGACCAATTTCTTTGGCTTGGGTAAAATTTCGAAACTTGTGGCGTCTTCCAGCAACCTGCAATAGAATCGGTGGTGCTAAATTCCCGAGTTTGGGTGTTTGATATATTTTCCAATGGCCGAATTGATGTAATAATTAGCGAAAGCATCTTTAATCAATCGATTACCCGTTGTGCTGACAATTTGTTTTTGGACGTTCGGTTACAATTTTTTCCGAAATGGACGTTTAACACGGAAAACTCAAGCATTCCAAATCGTGAGTGTTTTCTTGTGCATGAATTGAGGTTACCGATGTTATTTTTTCTATTGTAGAGGAACAAATACCGACCATATAGTAAATTTTGGAGTCATTTGGGACGTATCCAGTTCTTTTCTTTTGTGTACTCTGAATAAGAGGTTAGCATTATTGTGGGTTATGACGTAGTCGTAATTAGGTTACTTTTTAGAGGCTTTGCAAGGAGCTCAATATTCAGCTGAATCCGGGGAAATAATCGGCCAACTGCAGATGAGTGTGCTGTAACACATCCCGTAGAATCATTAAGATCTTAAGGGCAGCCGAACGTAGATCGTGAGAGAAATATACCTGGAGCACAAGCTTTGTTACCTCCGTAGGAGTTATTTTTGGTTACACCAGGAACCTGTGGAATTGCCGACACAATTTGTCGTTAGCGGTGACGCACCTTCAACCTTTTTTTTGTTGTTAAGACCTAAATATCTATGAACAGTTTATTTGACCCACATATGTAAGTGGAAATTTTTACGTGTAATTAGTATGCTTGATCTTTAGGACTGTTTAACTATCAAATACGAATTACTCTAGAGAAGTAATCACTTGTAAGGTAAAGAGCTCGTTACTACGATTAACTTCAACACCTCAAGCTACCAATTATAGTACATCATTTCAATTTTAATTTCTATTAATTATACTTGTCGTTGCTTAGCGGTACGAGGTGTCACATAACTTCAGAGGTTGTTGGTGGGTTAATTTTTGGGTTAATAGTTCATGGGAAGATTTCATTTTTTTTTGTATTTTGCATACTCTGGTTAATAAACAATAATTTTTCTTGTGGGTCAATTGTTGACTCTTTTTATACTGAAGCTACCTTTCGTAATTCCGGTGGCTGCAGATAAAATTGTTAGCGGAATGAGGTGGCGCCCGAAAGACTTGAATCGAAGCACCAGTAAGTATTAGTGGCGGAGATTTACTTGGAATCTTTTATAATAATTTGTAGTCAAAGTTTTTAATTCACTTACCTACCACCCTGAGTAAGAGCATATCTCTCTACGCTGTTAACTATTTGCACGTGTTTGACGCTTAAATCAGTGTTAATCCTGGACATTAACTTACATTGAAATGTATCCCTTAATGGTCTAGTGGCTTGCATCCAGGGGGTTCGAGTTCGATTCTTGCTATGAAAAAGGATTTTTCGCAAAAATGCATATACATTCAGCAGAGTTGGACATTTGGTTATTTCTTCTTACATTTTTTTGAAAAGTAAACACACAAAACGTTTTAAAAAAGTACAGCGCATGCCCATCAACGTCTTTCTTCTTTTTTTATTTTTCCACTATCCCTTTGTATGAGCATAAAGTCACATCACATTTAATGTCACTATCTATTTTACTCTTTTGTGGCGTAAAAGCTTGAAATGTACGCTGTACATCCTTCTTCAGCTCTTCTAAAAGGTCTAATGATCATTTTTAAACGTTGTGAACGTCTCAATCATTAAATCTATTGGTAATTTTCGATTCAGGTAAGCAGATTCATATAGCAAAGAAACCGTTAAGGGATTTCTTGAAATGTACCTTATCGCAAAATCACAGTCTCAAATAAAAATTCATACATGCAATACCTAATAGAAATCTCCCACAGAAGATATAATCCTTATTAATTGCGATTTATTCTGGCGTCAGATTTCGAAAATAAAACGCATTCGAGGTTGTAGCTAACGTAAATTCCTTGCATTCTCGAGATTTGCAACCAATTTCCTATTCTTGGCAACAGCAACAACATTAAGTAAGTAACGTGTGTGTCACTTATACCATGTAAGTAAAACTAATTGCTGTGACATATTACCTTATTTGCCTTTATGTAATTTAGTTTGAAAAAACTGGGCAGGTTGAAAATTTGCATTTGAAGTATCTCGTTTGCAACTCACAGGAAACTATGCAATACCGATTTGTTTCACATGTGTATGTGACACTGGTAGCATTTTTTGAACTACAAACTAAAGTGATTGTTGGGCAAGTAAAGGCGAAGGCAAGGTAATAAAGCAAGTTGCAACAGTTTTATATGGCACTCACCTACGCCAAACACAATTTGTACAACTTTTCGTGTTCTAATAACTAAATTTTTAAATCGCTTGGTCATTCACTTCGGCTCGATTACAAAAAGTAAAAGTCACGAGCGTTACAAATATCTACTCTCCCATGATCATCAATCGGATAAAATGGGCATTAACTTCGTTTGGCATTAGCCTAACAAGGCCAACCTTCGACACCTTCTGCTTTTGTTATTGGTGTTTTTCGGTCATGATGTGTAAACCGAGATGAAGAAGATGTGATTTCTCCGCAAACAAAGAAAGTGACCCGATACAAAATTAGGATTGCTTAGAATTTTTACGCCGCTGCCGTCGCCGATTTTATTTGGGGAAAAATTGTCGGCGAAAGTCCATATCGGAAATCCCACGCCTTTGTTTGTGTGGGCTTACTGAAGTTATTAAATAATTTATTCGTACATACTTCATTAGAGGACGCGTTGGCGATTTGCGTAACTTATTGATAAGTTCCCAATGCCGTACATATTCCAAATTTCTCAGATACCGGTGTGGGGTGCGTAGAACATGTCGTGACTGTCTGACACATTTAATAATCAGTAGTCCAGTGCTAATCTTTTAAACAAACAGCTCATGTGATAATTATTTAACGGTCCAGCTTAGGTATTTTCTCCTCGCATTTCTTTTAGCACGGGAATGATTACTTCCTTGATGTCTTCATGCATTTATAAATATATTAATTTATAATGCATGAGTTTATGCGATTTTCTTGATGTTAAAAAGCACCTAACTAGTTTTACCTGCTTTATTATTTTAAGGCATCCAAGGTTTAAACATTCATTGCGTTCTACTTCGAGGAACCGTGCAGTAGTTACGAGTCGTCCGAATTAAATACGTCCTCTTCAAGTGGCATCACGGCCATCTGTAAAATCATTTTGTTTTATTCGTAATTTCTATAATTTTATCATCTGTAAGGCGGTGGAGAATACGCTCAGCTAACGTGATATCCTGAACGTTACAACGTTATTTAGGGGTTAGGCGACTGCAAATTAACAATTTCACAGGAAATAAAATATTCTAAGAGTACATGACGTGTTGGAAACTGCACATAAGTTGAGGAATTCTGAACTTTATTTTCCGTCATTATCAACAAAAAAGCACCTTGACATCAGAAAAGTTGAAGCTGCAGAAATCCATAGATAATCTGATCAATCTGGGCCGAAAGTAAGGCAAATCCATATTTCGGACAATTGCCCAACGCCGTCAACTTTATACATACACGCATACCACTACTGTGCCCACTCTTATACAAATTGTACTACATCAGGCGTGGGCAACCTTTTTTTCCAAGGGGCCAAAATAAAATTTTTCATATGCGCCACGGGCCACACTTGCAAATCCAAATAAAAAGTATGTTTAAAGAAATCAATATTTATCTATTTCTTTTTGGTCTTGATCTATTTTTTGCTTTCGTAAAAATTATTTTAAAAAAATCAATAAGTACTCCTGAAAATTGTATCCAAATTTTCATTTATGCTCTTAAGATTTGTTGCAATATGGCTTAAAAATATTGCTTAATCCCAAAACACGTGTCGTTATATTGCCCCACCCGGTATATATCGCGAGGAAAATTCTGGAAAATATTTGGCTATATCTCTGAAACAAGAAATTCATCATTAACTAGGCTTTCAAACGTTTTGGAAGCTTCGGATCGCGTCCACTAGATGCTGCACGTCTAACATAATCATATTAATTAATTAGAATTTTAAATGTAATTTGTGGGCTCTATGATTAACTATGAATTATATTAGCGGGCCGGACAAAACTTATCGGCGGGCCGTGGGTTGCCCACGCCTGTACTACATGAACACCTTTTGAGCGGCGGAATGCATGTTCCTGCTTCGTTGATAATAATAATAATAATGACATTTATTGAGCACACACCATACAAAGAACAGATATTATACATTACATTACATAATGGGTGACTCAATAGGGCGAAGTTCAGACTGGAATAAACCGTGTTATTCCGTCTGCTCTACCATTCAACCCCCTACATATGAAATTAACAACAAGAGACCAAGACATAAAAAATCTAGCAAGAAAAAACTATATGATAATAAAAACCATTCAGTATGAAGGCACAAATGAAAACCTAAAAAAAAAATTATAGCAATAATGATATTAACGATGGAACTTAATGCTGTCTTGCAAGGAGTATGAGGCGCAAGCGTTTTTTAAAGAGACTTTCGGATAAATGTTTTAAATGAGATGGTAATTCATTATACGTCTTTGCAATATTGTAACTGAAGGAGCGTTTAAATAGTGACGTTTTGTGAGTAGGTATAGTTATAAAAAAACGATCTCTAACATTGACATTATGGACGTCAGCTCTGTATGTTACCTTTTCAAATAAATATGACGGAGTTTTGGTTTGAAGTATGCCATGGAACAAACAGGCAGAATGTAATATTCTTCTGTTGTTCATATCAAGCCACTGGAGGGATTTTAATTTATGTGTAATCGTATTTTCGGATACCAAATATTAGTCTAAGGCAAGAATTCTGCATTCTCTGAATTCGATTGTAGTCTCTTTTGTCGATACATGGGCCATACACACTATTACAATAGTTAAATTGGGAAAGCACTAAGGATTCACAAAGCATAACCTTAATACTACGATTAATAAGAAATCGGCTATTAAATATTAGTTTAATATTTGTAAACGCTTCATTAATTATTTGAGATATATGCTTTTTGAAACGTAATTGGGAGTCAAAAATCAATCCAAGATTTTTGTATTCATTAACGACTGGTAATATTGCCCCGTTGGACTCAACAATTATTGCATGCTTGAGCGTGTTAATAATCGACGTTCGGCCAAATAGCATAACAGCTGACTTATTGCAGTTAATCTGGAGTCCATGTTCTTCAGAAATCTTAGCTATATTATACAGGTCAGAATTGAGTTGATTATTGATTGTATTAATGTTAAGGTTTTCAGTCGGAGCTTGATATAATAATTGTGTGTCATCCGCGTACATGTGATAAGTGCAGTATTCTAAACAAGTGTCAAAATTGGAGGTGTATATAATATACAGTAAAGGTCCCTGCACTGACCCCTGCGGAACACCTGCTGTAACAGCAATGGGGTTTGACATGTGGTCATTTAAAGACACGCGTTGTGTTCTATTGCTAAAAGGAAGCTTGAAATAAATTTAATAGAATAGTCGTTAAATCCGATAAATTTTAGTATTGCAAGGAGAACAGCATGGTTTATTCTATCAAAAGCTCTAGAGTAATCGAGCAAAATAAGAACTAGCAGTTTTTACGATCAATTGCAGAAATAATTGTGTCTGTGACGTGCAAAAGGGCAGTAGTGCAACTGTGCCGCGACCTGAAACCGGACTGTAAAGGGGGAAGAAAGTTTTCAGAGGTTAAATATGCCCTGATCTGCCTATCCATGATCCTTTCCAAAATCTTAGACATACAAGGCAAAATACTTATTGGACGTAGATCAGTAAACTCCTTTGGATGTTTAATTTTAGGGAGAGGTATTATCTTGGCATTTTTCTATGAATTTGGGAATACACCAGCGATAAGACAAGAGTTGATTATGTGGGTGATCAAGTCGGTTAAATATGGAAGGCATAACTGCAGCATGTACACACTAATCTGATCCAGACCTATCGATTTAGACTTTATCAAATATATGCAGTTAAGTACTTCTACTTCAGTAGTGGCGGTAAAACTAAATTTATGTTTAGAATTGCTATTATAATAATGAAGTAAAGTATCATTGACAGGTGTACTTGTGTAGGTACAAAAAGAACTATTAATTTTGTCAACATCACATAACTGGGGAGGAATTTCATTATGGCATTTGGTTCTATATACATCAGCTTTGCGTAGCTCTGCCCAGATTACCTTAGGGTTATTATTAGACGATTTTAATTTTGCTTCTAAAAATGATGCAGTTTGAAGGATCAGATTGAGAACTGTCAGTGAAATAACTAAGCGCAAGGCCAAGATTTGAGAACAATTGGCGCAATGTAAATTTTCCTACGGCCCATTTTAAATAACTCAACACCCTGTATATGTACTACCAATACGAACTCCAACCTAGGAGATCTCGAATCGAGACAATTTCTGTGGAAATTATTCTTTAGAAGACGATTAATTAGAGGTTTTGTTTCTATTGATTCAGACCCCTAGCTAAGATATTACATGAATTTTTCAAGAAGTTAGTTACCATTTTTGTAGGAACCTACTCTCTTTTAAACCAGTATTCATCACATTCGTTTAATGGGCTTCCATATGAGGAAACTTTTAAAACTTGACCTTGATCGGAAACAAACTTTTGGATTTTACACTAGCCTTTGGACTTGAATGGCGAGGAATGGACTTTGACCGGTCGGCAACCTTTAGACTTTACACGAATCCTTAGACCGGAAACCAACCTTTAGACTTTGAACAGCTGGCAATATGAACTTTGACCGACTTAGAACGGATGTGTAATGGACTTTGACCGGTCGGCAACCGCCATGGACTTTGAACAGCGGGGAGTTGCAATGCGAACGATCAAATTTGAAATTAAGTTATACATTTGTCACGTTAGATCAATTTACTCGAAGCAAGTAGGGCCACTCCGATCCAAATACCAACAAATAAATCCTACTAATATACTCTCAATAAATAATTACAATGTAATTATAATTTTTCTAGAAGTGTTAAAGTTACCATTTTTGTAGAAAACGACTCTCTTTCAATTCAATATACATCACATTCGTTTAATTGGCTTCCTGACTTCCACATGACGAAACTTTTAAGTTGATCTTGATCTCATCACCTGAATATCATCATCACCATGATAAGCAACGTTTAAACGTTGGGCAAACTGTCTGGACCTCGGTCTGGTCTTTGATCAGCAACAAAATTTTGTACAGTTTACACTAACCTTTGGACTTGAATAACGAGAAATGGACTTTAACCGTTCGGTAACCTTTAGACTTTACACGAATCCTTGAACTTTGACCGGAAACCAACCTTTAGACTTTGAACAGCTGCGAATGGACCGAATCAGAACAGGTGTGTAGTGGACTTTGACCGATCAGGAACCTTTGGACTTTGCCCGATCAGCAACCTTTGGGCTTTGAACAGCGGAGAATGAACTTTGTCCCGATCCTGCTTGAAATGTGCGCATGTGTCATTTTAACGCACAATCTTAACCAGTCAGTTGGACTTTGACCGATTTAGCACATGGAATTTTATCGGTCAGCAACCTTTGTACCTTGAATAGCGGAGAATGGGCTTTGAACAGTGTGGACTTGGATCGATAGCTTGACCTACTTTGATGTGACCTTGAAATGTACGCATGTGTCATTTTAACGCACAACCTAGACCTGTCAGTCTTCTTCCAGATCGTGGCGAGTGTACACGCGAAGTGGTTTGTGTCTTGTGCAATGACGTTTTTGTATAAGAGGCTGTGAACCTGGACGGATTCTTGCATAGAAGACTGTGCAGTAAATTAAGATAAGTAAATCTAGAGTAAAATTAAACTTCCTGGACCAATTGACAAACTAACCCCCAGGGTGCCAACCTCCGAAATACCTCGAGTCACACCCCCGGCCAACTGCTGAAATACTCCAAGACCAACTACCGAAATACTCCAATTGGCAAAATTTGACCTTGCATCCCAGAGCAATTGCCAAAATTTAACCTTGCACCTCGGGCCAATTGCCAAAATTTGATCCGGGGCCAATTGCCGAAATTTGACCGTGAATTACGGAGAGCGGAAGTTTTGAAGTCATCGAGAAGTTAAGCTCTTTAACCCTGAACCCGGAGAGTGTCCTAAAGATAGACCGCATGACGTATTTTAGTCCGCCGCATATTGTACGCAGATAACTTATTTTGAATGATATGTTCGTCTTCCGACGGATTGCGAAATTTCTGCAATCGCGTGAAATTTCAAAAAGCCCAACCGCATTCTATCTATCTAGGAGTTTCCATCGATTGATTTTTTGTTCGTCAACCTTTTGCAGACATTGGCCCATATGAATAAAAGGGAGCATATGCTTATACTTGCAAAATGTGCTCCTTCACACTGGGCGACTTAGCAGTGCTGCTGAGCAGCAGGACAGGACGCAGTGCAGCGCTGCTAAGCAGCCCAGTGTGAGGGGGCACTTCCGAGTATTAACTTTGAATTTTGCAAGTATAAGCATATGCTCCGTTTTATCCATACGGACCATTGCAGCAGAAAGATGAAATAAGAGAGCGAACATGAAAAGTAAGAAGAAATAGTGAGGACAAAACCCGATTGGATCAGAAGAAGAAGGTCCGTGGAAAAAACGGAAGAGAACATGAGAGAGTAAGGCGAAGGTAAAAAAGAAAACAAAACTAAGAAACGGGTACATCATCTCAAATGTCAAAGAAGATCCGTACAACAAAAGATACTAAACTCCGGGAAAAGAGCAAAATGTACATTGTACATAAAACTTTGGAGAGTACTGCCATAAAATCAAACAATGATGTAGTAGTCTATGAAAATGGAAGGGAAAAGGAACTTACTATTCTTGAAATACCCTTAAATGTATGATGATAATTGTCTAAAGGAATCTTGTGAGGTTGAGTTACTAAGTCTGAAGATTATTATTCACATAATTTGTGGTGGTCAATGAGAATCTTATCGGTCTCTTGAAAAATCAAACGATATAATGGGAGCATTTCTTTCGTTTAAATGACGTCACATCAGCAAAAACAATAGCCAGAGTAAACGTAGAAAAAGGTACCCAAAGTCGCTCGAAATTACGGCGATCCCTGCTTTCCATGCTTATGATTGCGATTTTTCTCATTCAGAGACTTTGGGTCAAGAATTTTACTATAAAAATGTCTTGCCATTGAATTTAAAGCGAGCCATTCCTTTTGACTTTCGAAAAACGGAAACACCATTTCACAGTACAATAAATCTGTCATTATCCAACCAAATTTAACTAACAACAACTGCTAGACATAAAAGAACTTGATTTAAATTAACCGTTGCTACAAAAAAAACCTAAATAATAAAATCTCAGATATATAAGTTGGCTCAATTACAACCATTGAAAGTGCCTATACATTTAATTACGCATACCAATTTGTTTAATCTAAATTTATGTGGCGTTGTACGATGCCAGTTAATTGTAGGCAGTCGGACACCCCATGCCAGCTTTTACCGGCGGAATGTAAAAGAAAACAATAATTAAGCAATAAATTCCTCCTTTAGATTTCCTTTGCGTTGTAAATCGCGAGGAGAACTGCTAATTTTCCGACGTTCACGTTTCTGGAAATGTATTAGCGTTCCGTGTTGTCCGCCGTTGGCCTAGATCTCGGCGATGTCGGAAAAAACACAGTGCAATTAATTGCGGTAGCAGCAGGAAGCGCGCCGTTTGTGCGGGTGAAATTCTTTTAGTTTAGGCTGTTCCCTGTCAGAGGAGGATCCGTCAAATTTTGATTTCACTAAGCGCGAGAGAGTGACGTGCGTGTCGTATTTAGAAGGCACTACTAATTAATTAGCGTGAACGAATACCACCGACCGTCACTGTCATTAGTAATTTTAGGTTAAATACATAATTATTTATGTTAACAATATAATAAAATACGGAAGAAGGCGACTTTTTTCACCTTACGTGCATATTACAAACGCCCTGAGCGCTGCACGTTTTTTAAAGACGACGACGGACACTGGAAATGTTCTTGAAATGTTGGTCAAATGTAATATGTGGGTTATTTCTGTTTTAGAAGTAGTAACGATCGTAATATTTAAAAACTTTCATTTAAGTAATTAAAATAAAGAGTAATTTGTTTTCCAAACACGTTTTTAACATGTGCTAATTTTATTTGAACGTCTTCAATGATATTGTTGCGAATTGTATGCTAAACGTCTTCGATTACTTTCGTTTGTCCGATTTTTGCAACTGAAAACGAGGTTTGATGCAAAACGAATTACTCAACTACATAAAATGTACTACTAGTGGTCCTAAATTGTTGCCCTGAGCAACGCCTTCCCTTACATTACACGCTACTCCAATAAATCATTAATAATTAAAATTAAATTAAAAATAATTAAAACATTACACGACATAGTGTGATGACCTTTTCGGTAAAGCTCTAGAAATTAATTGAGGCAAAAGGTAAGAACCTTAACCTATGTGGCATTGAGTCATCGACAAATATACGATAATATTTCGAGAATGTGGGCCAAGATATGCACGCTTGATTACTCGTACAATCTATGATATGTTGATCTTGTCAATGAGTCACTCTTCACTTCAAAGCTGTTTAATGTTAACAAAAAAAACGCGAAAAGAACACGGATTCATTTGTTTCCAAATGATGTTGAATTAAATCACTGCCCGGTTTATTTTAAAATTTCATTGCTTTTTATTTTTCTTAAAGTTAAAGTTTAGAATCATGACTGAAAGAAAAGGCCGAGTTAATTTTTTTGCGCTTTTCTTCATCGTGTCAAGTAATGACAAATGTTGAAACTGGTTTTTTGAAATTCAAAGGTTTGTTTCAAAAAATGATTTGGATTCATTGTTAGTCCGAGCAAACGTGCCGGTAAATACTCAAATTTGCAAGGGGAGTTTATTTAGAATTTTATTGCAAATGTAAAATGTTGACCTGAAATTTCTCATTCAAATTTATTTATGCATTTAATTTACTTACCCTCAAAACGTATTGTCGAAAATTAAGAGTTTTCGTCTATAGTTTAGTTCTACAGGGTCGCTATTACATAATTTGGGACAGGCCCTCACGCTAAAACTGTTTGAGATATACACATGAAAATTAAACGCTTCCATTTGAATATACAGGGCGTTTGAGTGCGACCGCCATCTTGAATTGGCAACATGTCATGTGATACGTCATTAGAAGGGTTATTTTTCCCTCTTTCTGACTACCTTAATCGTATACGGTGTTAAATTAGGAACTTCAATAGAGTTCGAAAATATGATCCAAAATTGGTTTGAGTCGTAAAATTTGAAGAATCAAAAAAAAATCGTAAAAACGAACAAATTTGGGGAATACGAAGAAGTTGAAAGATTCCAAAAAAAAACAGAAAAATGTACAGATAGCTAAGAGAAAAATGGGAGCAGTTGAAAGAGACAAACGAGTTTAGTGAATTTTTCGAATCTAAAGGGTTGAAAAATTTCGCTGAAGCGGAAGAATCTACAGAACTGAAAAAATTAAAAAAGGAAGAATTCGAAGAATCTCAAAGTAACACAGAAATTTAATATTTTGAAAAAAATGTAGTAATTCGAAAAATGTGTAGGGCTTGAAGGTAATTGGAGAATTTTAAAAATTCTATGAAATCTGCAGAATCTAAGACGAGGATATAAAAAATTAGAAAACTCCGAATAACCCGAAGCATACGAATAAATCAAAAGGGGACATTCCTAGAAAATGAAGAATCCAAATAATTCTAACAGTTTACAGATAAATACTAGTGTAAATATTTTGAAGGATCCGGAGAATTCGAAGATTTGGATGACTTCGAAGAAACAAAAAGAAATCCAAATTCAATGAAGCTTAATGATCTGATATGAAGGGCATTCAAGGAAGACAAGAGGAGGAATTAAAAGTATTCGAATTTAAAAAAATTAGATTTGAAGAATTTGAATAGTCGGAAGAATTTTAAGAATCTTCAGGATATCGGAACATTTTAAAGAATCGAAAAAATTTCGAGACTCGAAAAATTTGAAGCAACAAAAGAACTGGAAAGTGTTCAAGAATCTGAAGCATTCGAGTTAGTCATTGAGAAGAATTGATAGATTTCGAAGAATCGGAAGAATCCAGAAAATCTTAAGACAATGTAGAATTCGCTCAAAAACGAAAAAATTTACATTTGATAGACTAGAAGAATCCGAAAAAATGGAAATACATGAAAACTTGGCATATAAAGAATCCAATAAAGAATGACAAGAATTCGAAGAAACAGATTGAAAATATTTAAAATTTGAAAAATTTTAAGAATTAAATTCAAAACAGTGGAAGAGTTTGATGGATTCGAAGAATTCTAAAAATGTGAAGATTCCCAAGAATCAAAATTTTACTTTCTGCGGAAGCCTGTTTTGATATTAATATAGATTTAAAAATAAATTAAATTAAAATCTCACCTCAATCTTGAGAAACTGAAGAATCATGCGGATGCGAAGATCTGAAAGAAACGCAATGATCCAAAGAAGATAAATAATCCTAAGAATTCAGAATGGATTTGAAGAAACGGATGAATTTGACGAAGTTCAAGAATCTGAAGCATTCGAATTACTCATTGGGGAAAATTGAAAGGAAACGAAGATTCGGAAGCATCAAACTGAACCGAAATTTCATGAATGAACTTTGAAAAACTGAAATAATAACGTATAATAAATGACAAGACCAATCCAAACAATGTTTACATTGTAATTTTAAGCAGTCTGAACAATCGAAAGCATTGGGGAAAAACGTAACGTCGTTTTAGCCGCCGATAAGGAAAACAAGATACCGCCTCTAATTGTTCCCGTAGAGTTATTTTAATTATTCTTGCAGTATCCGAAAGCTCCCGTCATTTGGAAGATGAGAGGAAATTAATATTTTGTGGTATCCGTTTCGTTTATTAATCATTAGAAGTTTACTTTCCCTAATTTAAAACCAAGATTACAACGAGAAAGGTCGCCGTAGTACGATAGATAAGTAGATTCTTGCTTGACTCGAGAATTGCAATCAGCAATGGATCTTAAGTGAACTATCGAATTTTGGAATTTCAATCCGATCAATTAAGTAAGCATAATTACCGGTAGATGTGTCGCAGCAAACGGCGCCTGATTCACATTGGTGTCAAATGAATTTTAAGCCGTTTTCCGGATTTTTGTAATGACAGGGAACCGATCAATTCATTAAAGATGTTTTAATTTTTGAACGATGGCCGTGCTTTTTGGGAAACTCAACTTTCCCTTCTCGAAATTGCCGAATTTAATAAAAGGGAAAAAACAACGTGATTTAGAGGACATCTTTTTGCTTTTTCTTCGTGGTAAAGTGAATATTTAGGTTTTATCAAGTTTTTAGCGAAGTAAATTCAACGCTATTGTCCGCACTTTGTTTGCCTGTCTGTACCACTACTAGTCCTCCAGTTTAAGCTTTTTCGTTGTGGTTTCTTTCTTATTCGGTGTAGTACAGTCCCGAGACCAGAACGATAAAAGATTTTTTAGATGAGTCACTTCCTTCTCGAGTTATTACTGATTATGTACGGCAAAAATACGCGTTTGTCGATCACGAGTGACCACGTTTTTAACTTGTTATAATATCGACATACATTAAAATTTAGATAACTCGATCAATTTCGGCCTTCTTCTACAGCCCTCCAAAATGTAGTACTAACTTCATTGAACCATCCAGTATCTAAAATTTTCCCTTCACTTCACATATTTTGCACTAAAATTAACGTTGGGCTACACAAATTTGACGTAATCCCAACACGTATTCGGATTATTTTCGCGGCGACCCGTGTAAACTCTATCGCGCTTACGAAGTTTACTCTTTAGCAACCACGTGTGGCCAAAACTCGTGGCCCAAAACCGAATGCGCTACTCGCGTCCCTAGTCGTTTTTAATTTTACAAAAACCACCTTCAAAATGAGGCTAAATCTTTAAATATTAGCCAATAGACTTCGGCACCCGTGTGCGTAAATACCATTAATCAAAATCAGCTCCTGATGCCGTTTAAAAACCAATTCAGCGCTTGTCACACTGCTCGATGACATCGCCATGAGTTTCTTATTTATCTGGTTTGGTGACGTAAATGATATTAAGATTGTGTTACCGCCCGTCAGACTGGCGCTCTAATAATTTTAGTCCAGGCTATATAATATTTTTGTATGAAAAAATTAGTTACCGGGCGAAACCGGGTTTTTCAGGCAGGTGGAATGAATAGAATTTTTCCGCGGGTGAAATCACGGGGGTTGAAAGGGGTGGAAATTGGAATTTTGCAAATTGTGGTAAAACAATTGATTTTAGACGAAAATGTTAAATGTAAAAGTTATAGAGATTAAAAAAATGAGCAACTTTTGTATCTGCACTATTTTCACATAACCTCCAATTTTTCTAGAAAAACCGGAAAAACTGTTTTTTTTCCGCTTTTTATTCTTATTTTTGCGAAAAAATGTCGTAGGAGTTTGAAATTTGGAAGTAACATATCCTGTTTTATGATAAAACGGAAGATAATTCTTTGGGCCCATAAAGTTGAACGGTTTCCAAGATCTCACGATTTCTGAAAAAAATCACCTCTTTTTCAAGGGGATGAAAAATCTATTTTTTTTTTCATCGTACAGAGGTGCGCGGGGTAGCAAAATTTTCGTAACGACACATTTTAATAATCAAAAATAAAAAATATTATTCCAATAGAAAAATTTCAAGAAAAGCGGCAAAAACGGGGTGATTTTTTACAGAAATCGTGAGATCTTGGAAACGGTTCAACTTTATAGGCCCAAACAATTATCTTCTGTTTTATCATAAAACAGGTTATGTTACCTCCAAATTTCAAACCCCTACGACATTTTTTCGCAAAAATAAGAATAAAAAACGAAGAAAACAGTTTTGAGGTTATGTGAAAATAGTGTAGATACAAAAGTTGCTCATTTTTTTAATCTCTATAACTTTTACATTTAACATTTTCGTCTAAAATCAATAGTTTTGCCACAATTTGCAAAATACCACTTTCCCCCCATTTCAACCCCCGTAATTTCACCCGCGGAAAAATTCAGCTGTTTTAATTATTTTTTCCCAATTTCTATTCATTTCACCTGCATAAAAAAACCCGGTTTCGCCCGGTAACTAATTTTTTTTGAAAATAAATCATTTTAGAGCTATTTAGCCTGGACTATTTTGCCTAGGCCGTTAGCCGGTCACGACGTATCCGGTAAACTATTGGCTCACAAAATATAGATCATCAACTCCATTAAGAATTCACTGACGAAAAATTTGAATTAAATAGAACTTTAGAGAACACAAAAAAATTCGAAAAAATAAAGTCAATTACAGGACTACCTCTTAGTAAAATCATAGGTTTAACTGACGGGAAGTAATCGGCCTTCGTTAGGGTTGCATTGGTGGTGTTTATTAGGGTAAATTAGGCCAAGATGAAAGTAATTCAAAAATTTGACAACATGTGGATGTTACCATCACTTCATTTAGTATCCTGTGCTTTTAATTGTTAGTGTTTGTCTGATGTTTTGATTACAAAATTTGGCACATGTCGCCATTTAACCATTCAAAGGAATCTTGGACTTTTTAGGCGCATTTTTGCAAATTTATTTGTAAAAGTAGCTTTTAATCTCACTTTGGCTGGCTGGCTGGCTGGCAGCAAATGTGGGCGCGTAGAAGAACTCTTGTAGAAAGGCAACGGGTGTACGTGTATCTACAAGGCCGTGTAATTTGTCAACCTTAGGGACAGGGCTACATGATGTGGGGTTGGCGACATCTGGGCGTCATCCTCGAGCGTAGTATACTAACGTGAAGGTTTTTCAGTTTTTTCCTATCTTCTACTACAGTTTTGGTCCGATTCTTTTCAAATTGGTGTCGTCGGAAAGATGTTGTAAACGCACACAATTCCTGCGTGGCGGAATTTTGTTTTTTGTCCTAGGGGCGAAATTAACGACCTTTTGCAAGGCTCGCGCGCGCGTCTTCGAGAGGTAGTCAACTTCGGGCACCTTTGACCTTCCGTTGCAAATTCTGTCACGCGTTTTAACGTTTCGTAAATCTCGAATCGCTGTCTCTCTTTCTCGTGTCGCCAATAGAAGCTCGAGCAATGAGAAGTGCCTCCCAAAAATTAAGTACTATCTTGTGGAAGGTTTTTAGCGAAATCCACCAAAATGTGGGTGTAATATAAGTATGCACCGAAAAAGGAAATGTGGTAGCCTCCGACAAGATCTAACTGATGGTGGAGTGAAAACTTCAAACGCGAATTTGGGGTGAACGGGGCGTCGGAAGTGGGTACCAACAAAGGGAATGTGGTAGCCCCCAACACGATCTTACTGATGGTGGAGTCAAATCTTCAAACGCGAATTGCGGGTGAACGGGACGTCGGAAGTGGGTATCGTCAAAGGGAATGTGGTAGCCTTCGACATTCGACTTTTATTCATGGTTGAGTCAAAAGTGGCTAATAGAATACTGATCTGCCACACAAAAATGCGCTGAAGTCCCTTCGATCTCACACGAGGACTTTGATAATTTTTTTCATCTCACATTGTAAGTACTCCCTAATTTTATTAGAATTGCTTAAATTACATGTTTTACACAGTAGTTCCACTGAGGAAGAGTGGCGATAGGCACTAAAAATATCTGGACATCCAAATAAATTTTTGAATTACTTTCATCGTCACCATACGTTTCACTTTTTTTTTCAGTGATAAAGGCTTCGACTGCTTTTGGTCTTTCGCCTCACGTACCTCCTTCTAACTTAAATCTTATTGAATATATCAATACTCTTTAAAAATGAAATAGGTTTAACTTAAATTAAATTAGATTGAGTGTTAGTATCATAACCAATATTGCTTCAAGGTAACTGTTGGACATTTCAGGGAAATGCGGTTATTGTCAGGATAGTTTAATATGGGGACGAGGAGTTTGTAGTAAATCTGAAATTTGCATCTACGAGGCCGGTCCGATAAGTTCTTGCCTCGCCGCGGAATGGCGCGACTATCGCAAGAGAACTATCGTGTAGGATATTCTCGTAGACGGCTCTTGTCAATTGTTTGGAGTATAACATATTTGGCCTTCGAGCATGTTTGCTCTGGAGTAATTATTTCCATTATGATGTTATGCACTCATTTCTATGGGTTGCCCTCGGATCAATTTCCATTATCTTTGTCCGCACACAATTTGACTACCGTAGTTTGTGTATTCGATCCCCATAAGACACCGTAAACAACCGTAAATTTTAACGGAGTATATGAAGCTGAATATTGTAATTTTTGTGGAAAAGAATCCCATAAGAAACTTAAGGAAAATAGTGGCCGAATTTAATATCTCTTCATCATACCTAAAAGTCCTCATGATAACCAATAATGCTGTAAGCGATTTAAGAAACGATCAAAGCATCATTCCATATTTGATTATCTACTATATATGGCTAATTGGGCAACAAATTGTCTAAATCTATTTCTGCAATTGCCTTTAGCTCAACTCCATTTGATCGTCCCCCTGTCGGATCGACTTTAATTTATTTTTCCTGTGTATGAGCACAATATCATCATGGTGTTACTAATTTTTATGATTTTTTTAAGGTATCTGAACCGCATTTACTAATGATGTGGCGTTTTTAAAAATGGAGGATTGACCAAGACGAGTTAGAGCAGAAAAGAGTTCAAATGCTGTCAGTTAATCTGAGGTAGTAATGAATTCTGCATTCTCATCGACAGCAAACATTGAACTGCATGCATGCATCAAAGCTTATGCAACTAGTTCGCTACCCACAATTGTTAACACTTGTAACTCGCAATAAAACACGTAAAATCTCAACTCGGAACGACACGCTCTCATTAAGAACGTAACGATATTATATTCAAAGTGTAAACGTCAGAATAAAGTGTAAGAAAACGGTATGTTAATGAAGATTGTTGTCAATTATGCTAATGAAATCCTACGAGCGCACAATAAAACAAATACTACGCCAAGTGGGGCTAATCGCATGATGCATAATGACAGAACAGAAAAGCTGATCCGATCCGAGTCGCTCTTGGGCCTCACGACTTTGAAATGTCGAATCTACCTGCTCGTACAATTTTCACCCGGAAACAAAAACCGGCATTATGTTTTATATCATGCGAAGTCGGCGGATCGCTAATTGGAATATGCTAATTTGGTTATCATAGATCTTCAGATGGTATCGACGTGCAGATCTTCATAATGGATTAGCAATAAATTAAGTCCTCGTTAAAAAGGTTCACCTACTTGTTTTTGTCGACTCTCGATCTTCATCCTCGTCACTATCGATGTGCGGAATTGGGCCGGCGAACTCGAACATCGGACTGGTTTGTATCGAGGTATCTTTCTTGAGCACCACGGCCTCGGGCGATCGGCACGAGCACTGGCACGAACAGACCGTATCGCCGGAAGTCTGCTCCTGCTGTTCCAAAGGCACGTACTGCAAGCACTGAGGGCAGGGATTGGCGAGATCGTCGAGGGGCACCCTCTCGATGGCGTGCTCCACGGATATGAGCAGATTCTGCAGGAGCTCGGGCAGTTCGATCCCCTCCGAATCGTCTATGGCAAGACTTTCGACATCCATTACGGACCGAAGGGTTGAGCACATGATTTCATCTAAGTTGTGTAGAGGACTTTTGAATTCCCCGATCGTTTGGCAGTGAAATTGGGCGGAATTTCGCCAGATAAGGGCTAGCTCGAGACCGGGCGCGCTTCGTGTCCGTATGCAAACGTAGCAATCCGCGTGACGTACTAACGTCGACGATAACGGGCCGAGGTGGACGATTATACCCGATGCGCCCAAAGATAGGGGCCAACCAGATGGTGCTGATCCTGAATAGGCATTTTTATCCTGAAACAAAAGAAACGTATAAGACTTCATTTTTCACAGTCTGCAGTTATCTGTGCTGTTTCATACAGAATCTCGAATTAGAGTGGTAATAGTAGTGCATGCTAGTATACTGTTTTTCATTTCTGCCCTTCTTCCTTGCAAGTACCCGTTGGTTGGCACATTTTAAGAATAGTTGTGTTCATCGCAATTCAACGACTAGTAATTGCATTTTATGGCGATTAACCGGATGTTTTATAATTCTCGAAGTAGGTCATTTCGGCTCGAGTCTAAACACTTAACTCTCATTGTGGAGGATATAATTGAAATTACGTAGCGGCCATTTTCTTTAATCATTTGTTAATTGTGCGTTTCAGGACTTTTTATTTTAAAATTTTATTATTTATTTTAAACCGTTACCGTAATATTGTTTTTTAATTAACCCTCTTATTAAACGGAGGTAGGCTAAACTCACATTAATTAACGCAGTCGATCATGGACCGCAATGCAAGTATTTTGGCTACTCTAGCCATCGTCATTATTTGCGTTTGCCGATTACGTTACCTACCTTGTGGATCACCTCATCACCGTTATTTAACTCACATGGATGTTGTTGGAGGATAGTTCCAAAATAATAATATTGTAGCGAATGTTCTAGAACGTGCACAAAGCGCCATTGCATTGTTGCTGTTATAAATCAGTCTATTAAAAAAAAACATTCTATGTTATATTTACGTTTAGGTTTAGGGGCAATAATTTCATCACTTCCTTCTGGACACGATAGATATTTGTAAAAGTGATATTTATGCTTTCGCAATTGTTATGTAATAAGTTCGACATTCTTTTAGGCGGCAAAATGAAACCGACTTAAACGGAAAAATTCAATCCTGTGGGCAGAAACGGTAATAATAGTCTTCTAAACTCATTCCTCACCTCCGCACTGTAAATGTGGGAGCTAGAGCGCCACATTTTTTTTCTCTCGAGATTCGATTATGAAAACAACGTCCGCATTAATTATTCAATGGTTCCATAATACGATTAAGATAAATTTGAGCCAAACGGACGCTGAAAGGCACAAGCTAATAATGTATGTAGATTAACAGATAAGGTAAGCATGTAACTTATAATGACAGGTTGATAGGAATTGAAGTAACAACTCCTACATTTGATTTCTCTACCTATGTTCAATTAACTCGGCTACTATTTTAAAATCTATTTTGTCATTAATTCGACAACAGGTGCACATTTCAACCTTTTGAAACGACTTTAATGGCGTTTAAGAGTTAGTTGCGCAGCAAGAATAATTAGCGCCAGTTTATTTAATGCGGTCTTAAATAATTACGCGCGCGCTCATTACGTAACCGATTTTTATTTCAATCCTGGAGCATTAAAAATCTATAAACCTCTTCCTTATCGGGACATAATTGCTACGGCTTCCATCTTTCAAAAACTCGTTCGTATATAATAAATTACATTCGGTAAGTACGGGCTCGAGATCAATTTAGATGCAATTTATGATTCTGTTTGAGGGGTTCGTCATCCTTTCCCCAGCACACGTGCCTCCACGAAAAGCCAGTAGCTTATTTGGTACATGTAAATATTGTGCTATAGGTGTCAAGGTTAAAATCGTAAAAATCTATAAATATCCACAGCATATAAAAAACTCAAATCTGGAACACTTTACTGTATAAAAATGATCCTGAATCCATTTTAAACAATAGTGGTTCTAATATTGCACCTTGCGGTACACCACCTTTTCAATGGTTTTTGTTTTATTCCAACGCACGTACATTGTTTATGGTTCAATAATTCTTTAATTAGACTCTAATAATATTTTTGCACTTGGGTTTTTAGGTCTGAAGATCAGCAGCAACAAATGCACAAAATATTTTCTTAAAAACCGTGACCTTTGAAATCTTTAAAATCTTCTTTTCAAATGTTAATAGAAAGTTCGTACAGTAGTTTGTCGAATATTGCACACTCTTCTTCTTGAAATACATCTTAGCAATCGTAGAATTCTTTTAAAAAAACAACTTAGTAATTATCTTAGACAAATTTTCTGGATCTACGGAAAATCGGGTCACAAAACTTCTTTCCAATTTCGATGGTTCCATTTTTTGGGGGAAAACTCAGTGTAAAGTAGCAAATGGAAAAAAGAGAACAAAAGAGAAGATGTAGGGAAGGCGATCTAAAAACACGTACAAAGAATTTCAAGTAAAAAATTAGTAACATGGGGTACAAACGCAAAGATTCGACATCTTAGAGTTGAAATAAAACAAAAATTTGTGGGACGTTTTGTTACGTAGCCTAAAAACGGGAAAACAAATTAAGCCATTAGTTTAAAACAATATCCGCGATAAATTAGTAGGTAACATTTGCTGGCGTTTTAGGGCTTAAAACAGAGCCCGAACACTGCATTGTACCGGGGATTCTATGGCTGTTCTCCAAATAAAAAATAATCGTGCCACTCTGGCAAAAGACATAATCGAAATCGAGATCGAGATACCATAAAACCCCCAGGAAGTAGTCACCATTGCGTATGTTCTTTTGCTTTATATTGACCTTTCAGTAATCGGCAAGTTGGTCTTTCGCACAAGCTCTCAGTCACCTTAACTCAAGATCTTTCCAAGCTGTGGATAATAAATAAATAATAATAAATAATTCCCGCAACAGACTACGAAGGTGAAGAAAACTTAAACAGCGTCCGATCATTGGAACTTTAGGCTAATCACACATATAAAACTGTAAGCCAACTTGACATTATACATATGGTGGTTCAAATTCGTGACCCACCATTGAAATGTCCGCAACGGTGAGAGATACAGTGTAAATTAAATTGGGACCAAGGTACCCCTTTTTGTTACTAAAGAACGGATTTGGAATTTTTGGAAAATCTTTTAAAACATCCGAGATATCATCGAAAAACTGGCTTAAACGGTCGAAACTGGACGGTTCCCGTTAGCACCTTCACATGGGCACTTTTCTTTTAGAGAATCTGAATCTGTTATCTGAATTTTCATAACACGATAGAAGCTTTTTATTTTTTTTTTCTTTACCGATTTAAATTCCATTTAGGTAACCTTCAATTTGTGCTCTTATTTAAATTCTTACGCCATTTAGGTAGTACATTTGTTATTGTTATTACGATCTCTCTTACCCTAGTTCTTTATTTTCGCCACTAGAAGCCATGGAAGTGTTGGAGATTTCTTATTACAATAGTTCCTTGTTTTGCCGACGGAGGTCGCGCAGCGGTTCTTACTTCTTTCCTTGTAAAAGACGAACATATTCAACTGTTATATGATTGTATAAATTTGGTGAAGTTTTTCTCTTGTGATTTTGTTTTTGATACTTCGCTGACGCTGTTTACGGATATATTTTTCAATTTCTAAGGCCGTTTTCGGTATGTACTTTATTTATTTAATTTTTATTTAATTATTTTTAGACTTCTTACATCTGACTTACTCTTTTCTTTATTATTACCGACCTGATTATTGCTTTCTACATCGATATTTCTTGGTGGAAATTGCAGAATTTTGTATTTTCTGAATGCGCACGGAAAGTTCATTAGGAAAAATCGACCGCCATCTTGGATTCATGCACGCAATTACACTTCATTCTACCAACATTAGACACTAAGGACAGAGATGCGTATCTACCGCATTCTACAAGAGCCTGAAAACTGGATCAACACAATCTGACGAATCCGAAGCATCTAACTAAGCTAAACAGTAGCCGAAGATTATAAAGAATCCGACGAATCGGAAACATTGAAATTCGAAGACGAAACCAAAGAACCTGATGAGAATCCAGAAAGAATCGGGAAGAATAAAAGAGTTTAAAAAATCCCAAGACGCGACAAAATCTGAAAAAAATAAAAAAATATGAAGAATAGGAGGATCATAAAGGGTTAGAAAAACTGCGATATCTTATAGTACAACCAATGCAACGTCTGATCTCCGACACTCCGTTCTGAAGATATTTGCACTGAAAGTTTTGAGAACATCAGTAGCTGTGTCTTCCGACACGGCGTTTTCAAGATATTCGCTTCAACTTCACTTCAATTTTGCCTTTGTGAGTACTCTCCTCCAATAATCCGCTCTTGAGATTTAAGGAAGTATTCTTTTCATTGAGACCTTTCATTAGAGTACCATAAAGGATCAAAGCAATTATGCTCCCTCTCCCCATACAGCTCCCTATTTTGGGAAGGGCTAAAAAAAGGTTGGTAGAAGTTGGTAGAAAACATTTCCTTTTGTCGAAACCTTTAATTAAAATGCCATGAAAGATCCAAGCAATCCCCATCCCACCTATTGATATCGAGGAGTTTTGGAGTAAATCTATAATTTGTAGAACCAATTCATTTCTATGAGCATCCCCCCTCCCCCATTTTCAAAAATTTTACTTGACACCACTATAGGAAAAGGAAAGCAACATTTGAGACTAATTGGTTGCTAATTGGATATGCATGTTTCTTTGAAGGGGGGGGGGGGGGGGGGGGGAGTATCCGCTGGCCTAAGACAAAGGGGGTAATAAAACTATTGTCAATTTCATTACTGATCTAAGGAAATTCCCATCTCTGCCACAGATGAAAAATTCACCTCAACTCAGGTTCGAACACCCGACGTCCCTTCTGTGTAGTCCAAGTTTCTACCACTAAGCCAGGTACAACAGTCATCGGATCTAACTTCATTTTTTGTAAATGGAAGACCCTGTATAATTTAATCTAAAAAGATAACAACTTAAAATCTTTTTCCAAAAAAATATAACATTAAAAAAGATTCCAAAATTTTTACAAAATTTAGAAAATGCATTCTTGCATTTTTTTTAATTATTTGAACCTTTTTCTAATGTGATTAAGTCTATTCGAAACTCTTTTAATCACTTGAATCTATTTTAAACATCATCTCGGGTGTGTTCTATTTCTGAAAAAAGTTTAATACGATATCTTTTTGATTAAAATTCACATTCCATGAAAAAAAAGTAGGGTATGTCAGATAATTTTTTTTAATATCCCGTATATTTATTTTGAATACGGCTGATTATTTACCAATCATTATAAAGAAACAAAGTATACAAAATGTTTTGTATCTCTTTTACCTTAGAAAATATAGGGTGATGTTGAAATGGACAATTTTTTGACTTTCCCCATATCTTTTCAGCGAGGGTATATTTTCAAATTTTGATTTTATCATTTTGAAGCAAAAAGAGGACATGGCGCCTATGTTACGTATTTTGATAAACCTTGTAACAGCCGCTTTGTCGTACCAAAACATTTTTTTTGAATCTGTAGTTTATTCAACATAGGAAAATTATTACTTACTTAAACCGCTTCATAGCGAACGTGAACAAAAGTGTGTAGAATAAGAGCGATAACAAATTATGCATTTTCGATAAAATTTGGCTTGGATTCGCGATTCATACGAACTTTTCTCCCGACTAATTTTGCATTCATCTCGAAGATAATGTCACTGGGGTGGTGCAGAAAGTGTACGATCGAATAAATCTGTTTCCATAACTCTAAAGGAAGTGGCACTTCCCAACGGAAGATAAGATCGAATTTGTAACCAGAAGAGAATATGTTAATAACTGTAAGTTTTTTTAATTTTTTTATTTGGAATAGTGTCGAAAATCGGAAACTCGAAAATTTTCCGAATTTTTGTGCGTTTTTACAAATTAATCAGTTTTTACAAAACAGTTCAAATGTTTTCGCTGTGTATTTTTTCGCACTTGCAGCGTGCTAGAATCACAAAACCACAGTCAGATGCTACCAGAATTGGACGCCCTATTATTTCAATATGGAAAATTTTGAAAACTAAACAATCAAATCGACAATTCCCTATGTTTTAGACTGAATTATGTGAAAACGATCATGAAATGAACATAAAATTTTCATACAGAGAACCGTATCGGGATGTTAATTATAACCGTTTTAATTGGATATTTTATATAAGGCATCGGTAAGATGTCAATAATTATAGGTCAAACTGCGATCGCTGCCTAGCTCGCGTCGTTTGTCTTATTAATTATCTTCACATTTAGAATTTTTATTAAAAATGTAAGCGATTAACGTCACTTCTCCCGCTCGCTTTTCACAATAAATAGCTTCATCCTATAACGTTGTCGACACGGACTTCTAGTATTATATCTTCCTTGTGAAACTAATGTCGAACACTGAAAATATAAATGCACAAACATGGCACGGAACATGTCAATGTAAATTTATTATTCCGTATATAAACGTTGTTAAATGTAGAATTCAATTTGTAGAAAATCATGTATCAGAATTAAAAATGGCGATGCCCCCGGTTAAAGCTCTGACATATAATTTTATGAATAATTGCGTATAATATTTACTTACAAGCAATAACTCAACTTAGGTATAAGTGGGCGTAACATTGATAATTGTAATGCAAAATATTTTGTTCTAATGATTATTGAAAGTATTTCATTGTGTTATCGCCTCTAAGTAAATTATTACTATTATTACACGCTCCGTTCATCATTAATTGAATCCCATTTCAGTTAATAAATTGTACTTCTTCGTGATCTGATAATGCGAGCCCATCGTTAACTTCGCTTGTCAACTAGCGCTACGAATCCCACTACAACTACACGTAACCAACTTTCTTCGTTATCGTAATTAGAAAATTAACGCGTGCATAACCTGCCATCCTGTTTGTCAAACGAGCGCGACTTCTGTACGGTGAAACTAAGAATTTATGGTTTCTGTTATTATTATCGGTAATCTGTAGGAAAACGGTTTGCTTATTAGTTAATACCAAAGTCACAAGTATCGGTATTTATTACCCTGTTAATATGTAAATTGCTTTTGTAATAGATACACATAATTGGTTACATCAATTACGTTATTACAGGAAAAGGGATAGGAAGCTCCGCCCAGCGTTTCAATCGACATTCTAAGCTTAGATTTTTTTCATTTGGTTTCATGGAGGGGTTCAAAAGACCTGTACTTTCTGTGCGTCACTTGTAGGTAAATGGGGAAATAATTAGTAATTTTTTTATACTTTACCTAGTACAAGTAACTATTTTTGCAGCTAAAACTGCTCCACCTACCCAAGATACTATTCATGTCCAAACGTAACAGGTGTAACGAAGTACACAGTTTTCATACCGGAATTTATGAACACACCGTACATAGATAACCGCTATCAGTTTTAATGACCACCCGGTATCTAGAGGCGCTTCGCTACGAAAAGTGTTGTTCGAGAGCTATTTATTTCTTTAGGAGTTTTATATCGATATTGTAAGTAATTTTCAATCATCCGACATCTCTCGGCATGGGGAAACAAAAGAAAAGTTAATATTTTAGAATTTCAACTCCGTTAATCAATTATTAACAGATTTTAATTCCCCGATGTTTTTAAGGAAAAACAAACATTAGAACTGCATGCGATTGACTCGAAATTCCAGGTGACAATTGGGCATTGTTGGGCTACCGAATTTGGAAATTTTAATCCGGCAAGTTAAGTAGAGCTAATTAAATGAGTTGCAGAAGATCGCAACCGAACCAGTTGCAAGTGGTTCCATTAGAAGAATCTCAAGAGCAATTACATATTTTTATGTTTATCGCAGACCGCACAATTAGAAATTTTATTTTTTGGATCATAAGAATCGAATACAGTGTGCCGGCTGGAAAACCGTAGATCCCTTCATAAAATGTAAAAATTTTCTAAAAGGTAAAGCCGCCTAGAGGGGATCTTTTTGCCTTATTTTGTGTTTACCCAAAACGCAAGATAACTTTATCGCAATTGTTCGTTGTACTCGAATACGTTTGTTCTTTTATCCGTCACCGTACCGATAAATTTACAGATGAGCTCTAATACCGCTAATTAATTTACGCTTTGTTGCATGCGTTCCCGTTATAGGAATCCCTACCGTGTCCGTGTACTGTAATTCGGTTTTAGTTGCTTTCCTGGACGTAACCGTCAACCTAATTCGGAACTAAGCCGTTTCTTCAACTCACTGCTTGTGGCTGCCGATTGTGCCAAACCTCCGAGACCATTCCGAAACCGCCCACTTGGCCAGAAGCGAGGCTTTATTCTTCTGGTGGGGCTCGAGTCTGTCCGACCGTTCCACCGACATCACATCCAGGTGGTTGCCGTGTGTCGCTACTTTCTCTCGTGGTGTGATTTAATTCCAATAATTTATACATTTATTTATTTTCTTATTCTTAGATTTTAATATTGATTCGCTAATCATATTGTTTCATTTTCATGCAATTTGTGCGCGGACTTGCTACGTTGGTCGCACAAGGACCCTCAACATTGTAGTTACGCTTGTAACCTACTGTGCTATGCAACACATGGATGTGGGCGAGAATTTTTTAATAGTTTGATGGTTGAAGTTAGGTCAAGCAGAGACTTGGGATTTGGCGTTGATTTTTTTTATGGTAAAGTTTATGATTTCCTCAAAAATTTGTCGATTTTGTATGTGGGCCAGTATTCCTGCATACGGTCCTTATTACTGTTTAAATGCGTGTGAATGCTTGAGGCGCCGAGAAGTCGTGGCAGCAGACGAGATTAGCTGGAATCACAAGACTATTTTGCAAGGGCTACATTCGTCATTTTCACGTTAGTTATGTGAGTGAAGGAATCTCATTGGCTAAACGTTGAGAAGAAATGGAGAAGGTTGTGCGTCCCAAAATGGGTGTGAATCAGAAAAGTTAAGTAGTGCGAATTTGGTCGTTCGCGTCTGAGGCAATGGGTATTAAGCCGCGAGACAATTCTCATCGAGCCGCGGAGACAATTAAGAATCTGTTAAGTAGCCCACCCGTGGAGCGTTGTTTTTTTATGATGTGTTAGAAAAACTCGGATTGAGCCGCGAACGAACTTAAGTTAGTCACCTGGAATTTATCGCAAGGTGGATTTTTGGTGGTATTTTAATTCGAATCGATCCATCGAAATTAAGCCGACCACCTGTGGAAAAGTTGCGTGCGCCACCAGTAGCGAAATCCGTTTAAATCAAAGGAGAAAAACTGCGAAAGGCAGGAATTTTTTTTATAGCGTTGGCTGTTGTGGCTATCAATTTTGGTAAGTATGAATTACATACTATTTCTATACTTCAATGTGTAGTTTTTTTAATTTATTTATTATTATATATAAGAATGACGTACAGGTACAGTCAAACACTAATCGTTACTTGATTTTAATCCGTGGGATTAGTTAACCAGGCTAGACCTGAGTTCTAACAAGAAACACATACATAATACTAGTAATAATAATGACTTTATTAGACCATATTTACAAGAAAAGAAAAAAGTATTTCATATAATACCCAACCGAAAGTTGTACATTTTTTTGTAGAACAAAGTTAGAGAGATTTTTATTACGCTGTTGAAAGTGAATGTTTAAGTCGAATGAAAGAAGTCGCAAGTACGACCGGATATTTTTTATGACTTTAAGGTCATTAAGATTTATTTTGATTGGTTGGTTCTATAAATCCCTTGCGCGTGGTACTTGGTTTATGTCTATGTTGTGTTTAATCGAGCCCAAATTCCGACCCAGACGAGAGTTCTCATAGGACAGACGAAGGGCTAAAGAAATAAAATTGTGGAAGTGGAAATATAAGCAAATAAAGAGAAGAGCAATGAAAAAGGAAAAAGATGGACTGATGAACGCTAAGAAAGGAAACAAAAAGGTAAAGTAAAGGGAATGGGGTTGTAAGAATAGTAATGGTGTACGAGGAGTAACAGAAAGAAAAGATTGGTGGAAACAAAGGAGTTGAAAACAGAGAAGAAAGTGGCGGGTTTGTAGAGAGAAAGTATAAGTTGAAGAAACAACAAAGGGAAGAGTAGGAATTGCTTTAAAACTGACAAAAACATGGGGGTCGTGATAAATAGGGATATTAAACTTGCATGGGGAGTAAAGCAAAATCGGTAACAGATTAGATTGTAGTAAAGAATGGAAGAGCTGGAAGAGATAATTTTAAGAAGAAAGGTAAGAAATGGAACGGTACCGATAGAGGCGGAAAAAAAGTGGGGAATTACAGAAGAACAAAAAGAAGCAGAATGCGACAAGATGGAGAATAACAAAAATTTGAAATGCAATAGCACGTAAAGAGGTACAAGAAGAAGAAGGGAGAGAAAAAATGAAAGAATAATGGGACGGTTTGTACCGAAGAGGAAAATATCAAAACAGAAATGGAAAGAGGGAAAAAGTGGGATGTGAGAAGAAGTTGGGAGAACAGAAAAGAGGGTACAAAAACATGAAAAGAAAGTAATATGAAGAGGCTGAAGAAATTATGGGAAGTTGATAAAAAAGAAAGGAAAAATAGGAAGGGGATCGTATTCTTCAAGCTGCTACAAGGGGAAGTGATAGAGGAAGAGGAGTGAAGGTGTAGTTTGCTACATAGTAGACGAAAGGACAAGAACACCGAAGATATAGGGATAGAACACAGGATGGAAGGATAAACAAATAGAGAGAGGAAACAAACTGGTGAAGTTGTGCTTGTTAACAAAGAAAATGGCGAGAACAATGAAAAAATTACTAAACAAACGGATATGGATGGGAAGAGACGGATACGAGGAGAGAAAAGAGCATAAAACATAGAAAAAAAAATTTAATAAGAAAGAACCGATCCAAGGAATTGGAATAATGAGAGAAAGCCTGGAATTCACAGGGGAGCAAAAGAATATAAAAATTATAGCAGTGTTCAGATGTGGAATGAGGGATAAGGAAAAGAAGCATAGAAGGAGGGCTACACGGTGAGAAAGATCAGAATACAGACAATCTGATGTGGAAAGCAGTAAAGAAATATTACACGAAGCGGAAAAGGGAGAGAACTGGATGAAGAGAATTATAGAAAAAAAAGAGAAACAAATAAAAAGGAAGAACAGAAACTCGACAGAGAAAGGGAGATGAACACTTCGAGAAAAGAGAGAGGCGAAATGGATTGAATGGAGAATGGAGAAAAATTTAAATTAGAGATTTTACAATTTATTATCGTTTACCGCCGAAATTCTTCAAAAGGAATTATGTTAAAACTACACAGTTGGAAAAGAAAAGTCTTATGGATGTCTAACCTGAATAAACGGAAGAATCCGAAGAAACTTAAGAATCTGAAGCACTTAAAGAACTCATGCAAAAAAATAGAAAGGATTCGAAGAATCGGAATAATGCAAAGCATCTTAAGATTTTGAAGAATTAATTCTAGAACTGAAGGAGAAATTTGATCGGCAGCCGAATACTCTGAAAAATCGGAAAAATATGAAATCACTAAAGAATCAAAAGTTTGTAATGAATAGAAAAACCCATCCAAAAAATTTCAAGAATTAAAAGAAATTGGATATCTCAAAAAATTTAAGGAATTGGAGTAAGTATTTGAACAGCCTAAAATATTTTAAGAATTTGAAAGTCTGAAGAGTCGGAATTTATTTTGCCTTTATTTTTGAGTGGGCGGGGTTTCAGCCAAGGCTTAAAATGACACAAGTAATCGTAAAAGTAACTTCAGAAAACTTAAGAATCGGAAATATATGAAGAACTTATCCGCATGGGAATAAAATTACCTATAAGCGTATGAAGAATGCAAGTTCGTAGAGTAGTACAAGAAGCTCAAAAATTGAAGGAGTTGCAAGAAACTGAAGAATCCGACGAAAGTTAATTATCCAAAATGTTTATGATTCGGAAGAAATTGAACAATAGGTGGAATTCAAAGTTTCGATAGAATTTGAAAAGCCCAACGAAACGGATCTTAGGAGCAGGTATGAAGAAACTGAAGTATCCAAAAAATCCGAATAGGATCTGAAAATGTTCAAGGGAAAAATTCCAGAAAAGTTTTAAAAAAATCCTGAAGACGCTGAGGGATCAGAGAAATCCAAATATGCAATACGCACGCATTCATTTTCCATTTTGAAACAACTCTGCAACGGTTTGATTGAGGGCGTGGGGGATTTTAGATCTATACCCATAAACCGCCACCACCAATTATACCTTCACTTCCTTCGTTCCTGTTAAAACTACAATCAATCTTGTTCATGGGGTATTTCTTTTCATTTATTGACATCTTGGTGACGTTTGTAAAGTGGTAAAAGCTCCGCGCTCACGCGATAGGCTAAAGCGTATTCTTCATCATTCGCGTTCGATCTGCGACACCATTACTTAACCATTTTTCAAACATAGGTACTACACCTAATGTAACAAATTCACTAAAATACTAACGATAGATAACACTGTTAGTTACAATTTCAACATGTGTCTCTTGGTAAATTTGGGATGCTCGTAAACAAACTTAATGCAAATGTATGGAGATTGACGCAATTTTACATAATACGCCACAATAAACCGAAAAAAATGTCTCGTACCTACACTGTTACATAATAGTCGAAAGCTCTCACGAAACCGAAATTAAAAATTCAAAACTGAAAGTGCAAACCCCACTTACACTCTCAATATAAAACTAAACGAATATTCCCACGAGAATCGCCCATTTGCATCACTTAGCGTTGCCACTGTAAAAACAGAGGTGTGGCCGGTCGCCAAACATGGACGAATAGGCGGTAATGTATGTACTTCAAAAGCACATTTTGTACTCAGACAAAGGTGTTAAAGGTTAAGCCATGCTCTGCTTTCGTACATATTTTAACATCTCACACGAGTGCCTGTTCTAGTTTTCTACAAATTTGCATTGCACAATTGCTCTACTAATAGATCTAGGTAGTGTTGGAGGTGAGCTCGAAAAAAAAGATCTAAAATGAAAGTTTAGTACTTTATCTGACGCGAGAGGCGTTTTATGATTTGTTTGAATTATCTCTTTATGAGCTTCCATATCTGATCAGTCGGTAGTGATTTATCTCCGGCAATGAAATGTTCATCAAACTCAATTGCGACTTATTTTTAGGACGTTTAGAATTACAGCTTTCCTGTTGAGCAATAAACGTCGGAAAGAAAAGCTCTTGTACTAATCTTATAGGTACATAGAATGTTAAATTTCCATTTCCCTCTAAATCTAAATACGGAAGCAAAATAACAAATAGAACTAAATACGACTTAATCGTATAGCGCCCATTTCTCGCAACGAAGTAACACCACCAAATCAGAAGTGTGGCCTCCCTACCAAAGTTGAGTTTTTTGATACTTTTCAGTTCAACAAAGTATAATTAAGAAATCATCCCCTCAAGAAATGTTGCTGAAGTTTAATGGTTTTATAAATTAGAAATAAAAGTGGTCCAAAGATACTGCCCTGCGATACATCACTATACCATTAAACATCCTAATGTATTGACCAGTATAAATTATGTTCGCCATTTTAGAATAAAATTGCCCATGAGTTTTTTGAACAGCGTGAATGGTACGATTGCGCTTTAATTGCGACAGGATGTCTTCCCCACGCAGATTTACCTAAATAACAATGATTATAAACACAGTGACGGCGAAAGCGGCACCTCCGTCAATAAACTACTAAAAAGAAAACCAGAGACAATTTATAAAAAAAAGTAAATTGAATTTATAAACAAACAGCAATTAAAAAAGCAATAACCGCAGGAATTGCATGCTTGTTTAAGGTAAACGTACTTTATAATTTGCCAAGATTACAAGACAAACGCCGATTATCTTCAGGCGTTTTGTTACAATTTGCCGTAGCCGCTTTACGTTCTTTCGTAGCTTTTTTTTAAGCGGTCTTCCGCGAGACGATGAAACTATTAGATTAATAGAAACGTTTTGCGGATTACTAAGCGGAAACACGTGTGCATTTTTTCGTACAAGAATTTAAACCACAGAATATAATTATTCAAGCCTTCAATGGAAGTGGTTCTATTTTCAATTCTGCATCTACTATCCGAGCAACACGTCTAATCCAGTCACTTTAGACGTCTATAGATATTTAAAAAGAACCCAATCGATTTGTACGAATAACGCTTGATTTAGCTTTTTACCTTACCTTTTTCTACGTGCGTGTTCATAATTTCATAATCTTTGGGCATTTACACAAAAGTGATAGCGACAAAATGGCAAACTTGAAAAATGTTTTTGTACGAATAACGCTTGATTTAGCTTTTTACCTTACCTTTTTCTACGTGCGTGTTCATAATTTCATAATCTTTGGGCATTTACACAAAAGTGATAGCGACAAAATGGCAAACTTGAAAAATGTTTATGCGTACCAACAAAGGAAATTTATCATTATTACGAACCATAAGCAGTGATAAAAAATTGTTAAAGATTTCAAACATTAAAATACGGTAAGATAACGAGATAGTAGAAACAGCCGATGCGGAAGTTGGGGGGGGGGGGGTAGTCTTGCACTGAACGGTTAGACGTTGCAAATTCAAAAAGATATGGTGCTAATCTAATACCAGTGCATCAATTCAATGTGTTTTGTCGTTTCGCCGACGAAATTGGTTAGTAACTGAACATTTTGCTCTGCCAACTTAACCAAAATAAGAGTATGACAGGAAGATCACACAATTTAACTCTTGCTGTCTTTCAGTTTCGCCAATGAAATGGGTGAAAATAAACTTTGCTCTACCAACTTAATAAAAAAGGAGGACTACAAAATCTACTGGTCCTTATCTTATGTTTTAATTTTTTTCCGGCCAAATTGGTGCATAACATTCTTTACCATCATAAAGTCACATAAAGTGAAGTTCAGAGTCCCCGTTTTTCTGCGAGTTTAGCGCGCCTTCTATCTCAAACTTTGTACTACCACATTATTTGGATTGTTGATTTCTTATTTTATTTGTTGAGCGCCCGCTGCGAGTAATATGTCCAAAGAAGCTTTGTAAGTTTCTCTTTCTTTCGGGGGTTTGTTTTAATTTGTTTTTGTGTTTCGGAATAAATTTTTGTCATTGTCAATCAGTTAATTGTGTGTTTATTCGAATCCATTATGCGACCCAGACAGAGTTTTAGGTGAGATTTTTTTTCTATTCGTGCCCAAGAGTTTTTTCAGGTGTTAATCAAAATTTGTTTAATAAATTCTTTGAAATTTTCGGAAGAAAATGGGACATTATTAAATCTCTATCCTTTAGGAACCTCTTAAGTGCATCACTAGAACTTCAAAAGCTCAAAGGACGAAGTAACTTGATCTCTAGATACTTCGTGAACGATTTTGGAGCTGCTAAGGTATCTAAACCTTTTGGATACTTTTCTAAATCTTTAAAACATCTAGAAAGATGTGATCTGTATACTATAAATTAATTCTATAGATATTCGATTTCCGAAAGCTGTGTTTCTGTACCGCGGAACACTCGAACTATTTAACGCTTCTGTAGTTTCTAATCGAAATTTGTAACGTAGACATTTTATTTGTAAACACCTTGTAGTAAGTGTTGTAACATTCCTACGTTAAATGTCCCCATCCTTTGAAATTAAATCCCCTAATTCCCACTTGTTTGTGCTTCTAAAGTAGGATTTTGTATTTCAGCAGAAACTTTTCTGAGACCTGTACGAGAGCCCACTAACCGACGAGAGCCGATCATTTATTAATTATTCCGGTATATTCCCAACCAGATACCAGAATCACTTTCCCGTTTATTTTCCGTTTCACCTGAAACTTTCCATTACTAATTTCTCACCAGACCTATTAATTTTTATTTACTTTTGATTCATTAGCCCATCTTACTTGTCTTGACGCCGTAACGGTAATTCCTGTAGGGTATAGCCTGCGGGCTTCCATTACCTAGTAGGTACTGCAGTGATCTTTTGGGTTTGTGCTGTAGGTCCATAGACCTGACTCGAACACGATTGACACAGTCCTCCGTGATAGCCCAAATATTGAAATGGCTTTTAATAAGGGCTGTTTGAATCGCTCGGAAGATTCCTTTTAAGAGACAGACGTATGCCAGGCAAATCCTAGGCGATCTTATTGGGAAACCAGACAGCCAGTAGAACATATCCCATGGTACTATCGATCGGGTGGTTTTCTGAAAATCGCAAGGGAACCGTCTCCTGTGGTGAGGAGTATTCCATACTCCCCAGACGCCCCGGTTACTTTCTTCCACAAAACGTCCAGCTCCCAGGAATTTTTCTGAAAATTTGTACAAACGGTCACGTACGGGACCGTTTTTGTGCCCCCCCCCTCCCTTTGAGAGCAAACAATAAGAGTTACGGAGTTGCCGCTGCGGCTTAGGAGGGTACCGAGGACGGACACTATTTCGGACCTGGACCTGCATCCGGGTCGCCCCCCCCCCCCGAATGTAGGGGGCCGTTTTTAGGTAGCCACGACTTTAAAAATTCGTAGTGGTCGAAGGAGGGGGGATACGAAAAGACTTTACGTTGCGCGCGATTAGCCCGTAGTGCAGGCCAAAGGAATGGAGGGTTTTTTCGAGAAAAAGTGCGCTTTTGGGAGGTAAAACGAAATTTCCCCCAGGAAAAATTGGAAATGGCGTTACGGGAGGAGAAGGTGGCGAAACGTACGCGGGACGTCGAGACGCTGCGCTGCGCGCCGAGCTCGCACCCCCCTCCTCCCGCGGTGTGGGAGCAAAGTCGAGAAGTTGTAGCGGGGAAAAGGGGAGCCCTACCCAGTTGCATTTTTTTGCGTTGGCCACGTAGTTCGAGGGCGCTTTCGAGGTGCCTGGTCGGGCATCGATCGCGAGGGTCAGGGATGTGGGGGAAACGAGGAAGCGCAAGTGACGTTTTTTAGACACTTTCTCTGAAATTACTCAAAGAAATAACCGGAGAATTTAATTAAACTTTCTTCAACTGGAGTGGAGATACGCCATCTGCAATTTTTCCATGAAATGGTATTCCCTTGGGGGGGGGGGGGTTCGCGAAGGCAAAGGTGGAGAATCGGACGAGCGACGTCGCGGTGCTTACAACGGCAACCATTGTTTCAATAATCGTTGCCATGGATTTTAAGCGACCCTTAAGCTAAGCTCCGCTTAAATTTGTCGGTGCAAACGGTCATTATCAAGGCGCGGTTTTGCATTCGCATTTTTCTCTTATTTTGGAGTTTTTTTCAGAAACGACGACAGTTAGAAGCGTACCGTTTGTTACGTCGGATTCCTATATCAATCGTTCACGTTTGAAAATCGACGACGATTGGAGCTCGCACCCCCCATCCCCCTCCTCCGCGTAAAGAACGGTGGGACGTATCGAGTTGCGGTTTTGTGCGTTGGTCTCGTAGTTCGCATTTTATAAAATTCCAACCTTACTTAAAAACAACCCCAACGACAATCTTTCAAGCCAAAAAACAAAAAATTGACAAACGGAAAACAATAAAAAATGGCGTTTGCTAAAGAAACGGCGGTGATAGGTCCGTAAGGACTCGATAACGTTACTCAATAACCCCCAAATAATCCCATGGTTCGTGGTGGTTTTCTGAAAATGGCAAGGGAACTGTCATATGCTGTGGGGTATTCCATATATGCTCAGTACCCCCTTATTCTGGTATTCTGAAAATGACACTCGAGCTGTTGGTTACCAGAAGAGTTGTTCCGCCGGAAGATACGGGTGTCTTCTTAGAGCTATTGAACACGTATTTTGTTAGACCCTCCCTGTATATTGAATTCAATCAGTTCCCGCATCTTTCTGATGTTATACCCCTGTTTGAAATTTGTTGAAATGAGAATAAGATTAGTACCTACCTAATGAATTTAACCTCAACAAATATTAATAAATAATAGGTAATAGAGGAAAGCATAACCATCATGTGAAAGGGGTTAGAGAAAACAATCTTATATGTCATTCATACTAAGATTAGTTTTCGGGAGAGAATCTTTATCACTACTTATGAAACTAATGCAATTCTTGAGTTTACAAGAATACGATAAACCGAGCATTGCATGGGGCACGGTTACGTTAGCTGTACATTTTTTGCATCTCGCATCCTTCGCGTACGAAGTATTATTTAATGGAAGGAAAATCGTGACCATGACATCGGCCTTGATGTTCGCTAAAAAGTTGCCGAGTCATTACAATAAAATTATGGTGAAATGACATTATTAGCATCGAACTTTTCCTTAACGTAACCTACTTCATTACCTCTTAATTACCGGTACGAATTATTTCAAAAATTCATTGTCATGATTTTTTTCTTGTTTCGTGCCTATATGGGTTAAACATGAATGAATTAAAGTGAACTGACGATTTCGTTCTTTGGCTGCTGGCTATAGTTTTTTTCTATCGCCTGGCAGACCATCCGTCGAACTAATCGTCCGTTAAAATTCGACGCACACGCATCGAGCGACTTTCACACATTAAACTAAACGATACGCGATGGAAAAAAATAATCAATTAACTGAGACAAATCGTATGTGGTTATTAATTAATTTTTTGTAAGTCGCCCCGTTAATCAGTTAGATTTGTACAAAACCGTGTAATTATTAATAATTAATGCAAATTTGGGCAGCAATAAAGCGTGGAAATCTAATTGACGAAACCGATTTTTTACGAGATGTTTTAACGCATTCCTTCCAGTAATTCAATTTAGTAGTGAAATAATAACAGCTTTTAATTCTCATTATTGAATTAGAGACATTTAATTGTGTCAAATGTCAATTGAATAAACAACGAGAATTGCTTTTATAATCAATGTTAAATTTCTTGCGATTCTGGAATGTTTATTTAAATAGGCGAATGTCATTAACTCATTACGTTACGCAATTCTTTTACAATTTTATCCATTACGGTAAAAGCATTTTGCTGTTTTATTAAAATCATTGAGTCCCATTTGTTATTAAAAAATGGGTCATTATGAAGCCTATTTTAGGCAAAGAGACTAACGGTGCCAGATTGAATTTTAAACAAAACCAGTCCAGAGACCTTTGAATGTTTCATGAATCTTCGTAAATTTGTGTCTGTTTAGGTACATTATTAACAACTAAATCACTGTTACTGCTTCAATCTTCAACGTTTTCACTCTTTAAAAATTTAGATCGAAAAGAGATAATGAAAATGATTAAACACTTTCTTCTAGTACTTTTAATTATTTTTTGAATGTTGTTATTACACTGCATTTTTTTCTTCTTTTCACCTTTAGTATTAGTTTACATATAGGTACTTATACAACTATACAACTAAATCTATGTCATTGTTTCGATTTTCAACGTTTTCATTAAACATTTAGATGAAAGAGAAATAGTGAAAATGATTAAACACTTTCCTACCCATATATTTTATATTAACATCACAAACATCATGGCTTATTCATATTCTTCTATTTCTTTTACTTTTTCGATTTGAATTTCACTTTGGTCAAAAAAGGTGTGTGCTCAGTTAATTGCTCTACAAATTTTTTTATTTCTAATTTTTGGCTCTATAATTTTTTTCGAATTAAAACTATTGTTGATTAAGTCTCCTTCATGGATTTTTTTTCTTAACTTTCAAATTGTTAAGTACTTCTTAACTGTTTGTGCCTGAAATGAAAACTATCACAATACCATTTCGGGTATATGTGGGCCTTCAGTTTGTGGTAAAACAAACCATGAATTGAATTTAATTTGTGAAAAATATTTGGATAATTTATCTATTTATACCAGACGTACCTTACGCCAAAATACTATGCCATCAAAAAAGAGTTGCTGTCGAGACGCTTTTGGAAACTTTGTTTCCATGGAAAATCATGTTTAACTTGAACTCCCAAAGGCGACTCGACGTCAATCTTTTTTTGATCAACCGTTCTAAAAGCTTAAACGCGGTTTTTGTTGCCGATAGTTTTCATCCGATCCAGCAAACATTGTGGATGTCGCCGATAAACCAAATTTAATAGTTTTTGATGAGTATGCGACTATAAAATAATTGCTAGACTAGCACAGATACCACTCCCATACCTTCGCATGTCCAATTCTGCCCAAAAGCTCTTCCTGTTATGTCTAAGAATCTGTGTACCAAATTTGGATTCAATCGGTTCAGCCGTTTAGACAGAAATGAGAGTGCAGACAGACCGACAAATCGACAGACATCATCGAGATTTTGTTTGATTCCGATTCCTGGTGCTCTAAAACGTGTATTTCCATAAAAAAACGTGGGGGTTATTTTTTACCCCAATGCAATATCTCCCTTACTACAGTGCTGGTCCGGCTGGTCGTAAAAATGATAAAAATTTATTCATCACAGATAGAACGAAAAATGCTTCTGTAATTTAGTTCACTTTTTCAGGGTGTCTGAAGATATTAAATTACAATGCAATTACATATATAGGTAACCTTGTTTCTGTGTTGTGCAAAAAATAATTTAAAGGCCTTTTTTGGTTAGATTTTTTGTAAAAGACAGTCAGTCTTTGTAGTTTAAATGGTTTTAATTCGTCGTTCAAAGTCGTGCAAAGTTATCAACCACCAAAAAGTCGCTTTTACTTTTTAATTACAACAAAACCCTGACAAAACCAGTTTGTTTAAATCAAAAATCAAATGAAAATAAAGAAATAAAGATTCCGAAGCAACATTAGTTGGTGTTTGTGTTTTTGTGGGTATGTTATAGAAAATCGCAAATATAACCAGGTAATATCATCATGAGAAATCCTGACTGGGGTGTTATGGACACGTAAAACTCATTGAGATAGGCAGTCTCTCGTCAGTGTGTCGCCAGTAACTTTCCAAGGTCATGCGCACAATGAAACCAGTGACCCATAAAAGTACAGATCGCTAATGACTTAAAAACATTGAAAGTAATAAAATTTTGGGTCAAACAGCCCTCTAATGGAAACGACATGTATCACTCAATACTTAATACCTTAAAAAAACCGAGCTACTCTAAATAAAATTCGGAAAAAATCAACCCCTATTTATTTATTTATTGTTCCTTTCTTGTTCTGAGCCCTCGCCAGGGTTGTGCCCAATTATAGAGTGATCCGCAAAATGCTTTTTGGAGGTGCCCCTGCAGAAGGTCTTAAGTTGTTCTATACTACTCCGGTATTTACTTTACGAAATAGGAAAACTATTAAAGGCCTCTCGTTACAATCGGATAATGATGTAAATATTATGTTATTATCTATTATTAAGAAAAGAAGAGAGAGAAAAAGAAAATCAAAATGATTTAATTTAATTAAATTTAAAGAAACGTATCCCACACAGATAATGATTAGTATTATTTCCTTCTTCACTCCACTTGGTTTCATTAATACTTACTTAACTTACTTAATATCTATTTGTCAGATGGACAGCCACAATAATTAAACTACTTTTTTCGTAATAAGAATTCATGCAAAATGAGACTAGAATATTTCCTATTATTTCCTTTGAACTTATATTTCCGTAGTTGTTTTCTATTTTAGAATTGTTTGTAATTGTGTCATTTATTCAATTTAGGTAAGGCACATCTGGTCAATTGCATATTTTATAAAAGGTTTTATTCAAGTGTGTGCCATAAGAAGATTATTTTAATGTGGAGGTGGTATTTCCTTAAATATTGGAATCAATGAAAAAGGCTAGCTGGTTCGCGACGGTTGAAAAAGTGTGTACGTTTCTTTACGCTATTTTTTATTCGGACTGTCAGCCTGATTTGATTAGTTGAAGACCCACAGTTGTGTGAGAAGTTTTCTTCGTTTTTTTTTGAAAAATCTGTCAAGTTGAAAAAGCAAGCAGTTAGGGTACCGCGAGGCCTTCTGTTAAGGTTCTCTTGTTATGAAAAGTTAATACCGTCTGAATAGCCACTGGCACGGCACTTTAACATTCCACGTCATGATCCTGTTCCGCACCATAATGTGATCGCGAGTTGGGTTCGTGCGTTGGAAGAAACTGGTTCAACACAAAGGCCAAGGGGAATGTTAAAATGGCGTCGACAGATACACTGAGTGATAATGAAAGAACGACCATTTTCAAAAAACGTGCGAACGGCTAAGCCGCGGTGCTCCCCATTGCAAACCATTGCTACGACTAAAAATGGGGTGAGTGACCGGACGTACTGTGTCCTCTCTCCGGTTCCCATCACCACCACAGCGGATGTAGTGGGGGAACACAACTGCACTGTTTGTTTTGCCGCACCCAGTATTAAGATGCTGGTCGTCGTTGTCATTCGTCTAACTGTAGCTGCCACGCTGGTGGCCCGGGTTCAATTCCCGGTTGATGCAGACTTTTTTAATTTTATATATTATTTATCATTTCTACATTTCGCAAGGCTAATGCTGTTCGTCAACGTGGGAGGTCACAAAGGCCCGCTGGGGCTGGTATTCCTAATTTTTTAATCAATCTTTACTTGGTGCTTCTCGCTTCTGGAATGTTTACCATTGTGAGCCCTGTCTTTAGGTGTGGTTGTAGAAAGTATTGAAAAGTTCTCAAGTATTGGAGAGAAAAAAAGAAATTTATAGAATTGTATATACAAAGGACTTTTATTAGAATTCAAAGCAAGAAAATGAGAAGATGAAATTTGCTTAAAGAAAGAGAATTTATAAACAAAAATAAATATCAATGGATACGCAATTGCATAATTAGGTATTTTTTAGATATGCAAATTTTTTTTCTCATGTAAGAGTAATAGGGGCAATATTTTTCAATTTTTAATAACAAAGGCGAATGTAAATGCATCCAATTCACCCATTTGATTCACAACTTATTAAATAAAGATTTTATAGAGAATTCTAATTAGAAAAGTACATATAAAATAAGTAGTCTTTGACAGTGTTGAAGAAAAGCTAGAATGTGACACCTACTAACACTGGATTCAATTTCGACCTGAATGCGTCAAATGGTTCCAGTTCGTTATAAATACGTCGTTGAAAGCACGTTTTATATATCTATAATTGTAATAGGACATTAAATGGAGCCATGCTCGAATTGAATCTGTAACAGTAGATTAAACAACAACAAAAGACATGACCCACCTCCGTGCCAAAGTAGCAATAAGTAACGTAGTTTATTACCAGGAACTATCCATTGCAAAAATTCCTCGACTAAACTTAAGAGCGTAGGTACAATCGGCACATTTAACAAATCAAATAACAAAGTAGCAAAATTGCGGCGGGTTGCATTGCTCTTACAAATAAGACCAAATAAGGCGAACAAACATAAATATTAGAACTCGGCACTGTATTTTATGCAGATAACCATTTAATTATTCGCATACTTTCTAGAAATATAGAAAAATTTGTGGTTAACCTTATTTTGAGTTCCTTATACGTACACTGTTTACAATCAGAAATCTGCATATAAACAAATATCCTCTTTGCGGAATACACGCAAGGAGTTTTCCAAAGGAGCTGGTCATTGCAGGCGATCACGATAAACCTATCAGCACCGGTACTAAACTAAAACAGGGCATGATTGAAGAGTACGCAAGTAATCGACTTTCCATATTTACCTGTAATGGGCTTTATGTGTTTAATTGTCCGAGTTACATCTCAATACACAACGCGTGCGAACGGTATACCACGCGAAACGGGACAACGATGTCAATTCGATCATAAATCGCACATATAACGATTCTTCACTTTGACAACTGCTGTCCGTCCATGACGTATGCAATGTCGAAGATTATAATTGAAATTTATGTACTTTTCAAATTGAATGTAAATATTTATGGTTATAAACCGTTGGTACCTTACCTACCTTTTTACATATTTGCTTAAATGATTTATCGCGCGGTAATATTTTTTTATTCTAACAGTACTTGGCCAATAGAAGTATTATTGAGATGGCCATTTTACAGCGAGTGGGTTTGATGTCAAAAGGATTTCGCTAGATTTTGATGGAGTTCACCGGATATCTTCAGGATTTCTTTCAATTTGTACCGTTAAACCTAACAAATATCTGCATATTTGTCTTTTTGTACGTGAGGTCTCTATGAGTATTTAGCGTTTGTTACTATCGTTAAAAATGGAATTTCAAACCACTTTGTGATCTTAAATCACAAATATTACAAGAAGAACAGTTATATTGTGCATAGACCTAACGCTACGGACGATTTGCTCATCACTTAATTAGATTATCGGTTTAGGCCTCTTACACTGCCCCCTTCTTAAAATATGTTGTGTTTAATATCATTACCCTTCCCTGTACTTTGAGATTCTAAGATCAGCGCGATCAACTCATGAATGAAAGCGGTGGAAAATCTTTTGAGGGACAAAATGAATCTTCGGTATTTAACAGGACAGAATCTGGAGAGTGGATGCAAATCGACAGGTCATGTTTGAACTATAGTTTCATTATTTCTGACGATTAACCGAATCTGTTGTGATCTCGAAATGGTTTGGATCGAGATACACATTTCTCTCATGTTGGAGGCTATAAATCTGAATTTAAAGTTGGTGCATACGTGCGTACTGCCATCTTCTTTACCAACCTCGTTATCTCGTGTGTTCTTTTTAGGAGTTTTCAATTAGAAGTTTGAACCGATTTAAGTTTCAAACGTTGCCGTATTAGTAGTAGCATAGAGTAAATATTATTTACTCTATGGTAGTAGTCCAGCCGACTGGGTGGAAAAAGTGAGGTCAGGTGGAAAAAGGTCGCAAGTTAATGGAAGTTTGGGATGTTGTTCAGGGACGGGTATTTAACATGTTTTCATGTTTTAGACTTTTAGACCTCGAGGACCCTGTACGAAAAGAAAGGGGGCGGGAGGAAGCTGCTAAATTGCCGACCTTCGTCAATACCTTTTTCCTCAATAACGGTTTTCCTTCATATACGGCAAACGTATTTCTATACTTTTTTGTAGAAAAAATTTTGACTCATGTTTGTATGTCTATTCGTTACCGAAATATGGCGCTATGCAGAATTCTGATGAATGATGAGAATTGCGGTTCCTGGTTACAATCACCAACTTTGAACCCTTTCACCCCATTCCCGTTCCTCCCTTTTGAAAAAATGGTGTTGTTTCGAAGCAAAATAAGCTAGTATGACTAAGAAGAAGAAATGAAGCAGGAATGAAATATGTGTGAAAAAAAGAGACGAGAAGAAGAGAGGGTGAGAACATCGCAAACCAGGCAAGTGTAAGCGCAATGTCATAGCGTTTAAGGGAATCTTGAGATAAGTAGACATGAATAAAAGAGACAAGGAGACTTAAAAGCGTGGTCAGATAGAGTTAGGAATGAAAAAGTGTTGATAATTAAGCGAAAAACGAAAGTTGCTGAATACCACAGCAGAAAGGAAAGTAGTTGGATCGGGCATGTATTAAGGAACGACTGTTTATTGAGGGAGATGTTGGCGGGGTATTAGCGAGCTTTTAATAATCTTTAAAAATATATTGAGTGGTTAATATCCTTTACTAGGTTTAAGGATCTGTAAGTCTTTAAGAGCGTTTAAATAAGGGTCGGCAGCAGTTTCTAAGCGCTTCCAAAGGCCTCCTGGTGGGTCTTTAAAAACCTTTGAAGTCTCGAAAAGCCTTCAAGATACCACAAAGATTTACTGAGGCGTTGAGAAGAATTAACAGTTGTACAGCCTTGGAAGGTCTTTAAGACCACTATGAATCTCTAATCAATAGTTTTTAATATTTTTTTTGAGTTCATACTCGTCCTTTTCTAGGGAGTCTTAAAGGTCTTTAATGATGTTAAAAGTATTTAAGAACCTTTAGGTCTTTAAGAAACCCTGAAAGTTTTTAACAGCCTTCAAAAAGCTTATATAAACCTGTTTAGCCTTTAACAGCTTTTCAGAAGAGCCTCTAAAAGCTTTTAGAAAGTGCTCCTAAAGATATCCACGGCCACGAAGAGTTTCCGAAAGCATTAAGAATCTTCTAAATGCTGTATTTTATACGAGGCTTTTTACATTCAAGAGCTTTATGACATTTATGACATGAGATACTCCAAGGCGCTTTCTTTAAAAGTCTTTGCAGTCCTTAAGAACCTAAAATATAGTCTCTGAAAATTTGCAAGCATATCCCACGAGATTGAATTCTTGAGATTCTTTCTTCTCTGTATTAGCCGAGATTTTAAGAGCACTCTTTAAGTAGTGTTCAAAAACACTAAGAAGCTCAAACCCTAATTTGCGACTTTAACAGTCTCTTAAAATTGATTTCAAGAAACTTAAAGAACCTTTTGACTCCTTGAGCCAAAGTCTTCAACAGCCTTCAAAGTACTTAGGTTTTCTGATATTTACCTATGTAGGGACAGGAATTGTGGGTGCTGTGTGGCGTGAGAGGCAGTTGGGCAGCGGCGAGTCGGCCACAACTCTGACGCAGGAGTTTTGGGGTTGAGTGGCTGGATTTTCACTTCTATTCTTCCGATTATGACTTTTTTCCCGATTGTGACGATTTTAAACAATAGTAGTCTTACTGCACTATGGTAGTACCAGGGGAATACTCTTCAGCTTTGGAATCTTGTTGAATGGGGACTTGGGTTTTCGTATACTCGACCACCAGGAATGGTGGAGATTCTGGTACCGTAGGCGATTTAGTGGTACCTAGTTTAAAGATTCAGATGGTGCAGGATATATGGCTGAATTTTAATAAGACAGAGGTATGAGTGTTAGGTACCCTAAGTAGGTTATGCAAATCGTGCCGCTTCTCGGCAAACATAGCAACGTTTCGGGTGGTTTCTGCCCACGTTTTGTTTATCTCCCGAGGTGTCAGAGTTGAATTCCTTCCAAGACGCTGTACACCATTTTTCCTTCTTCAATTAATCACGGTTCGCTACTCTAATAAGGACACATGGATGTGGGTGAGCATTTTTTATTAGTTTGATAGAAAGTTGCGTCGGGCGGAGGGATTCTTCCCGTTTGGAGTCTGAAGTGCATTTTTGGGGTTGGACAGTTTTACAAATACAAGAGTGCTAAGGATTTCTTAACACGTTGACTGCGTTACATATCCTCGGGGATATGTGGGTTTCTTTCCGTGGTGACCAAGCGAACTTTTACCAAACATTCGTTGTGTGCGAAAGCCATATCTTCCTTGATTTTTAACGTATATAAGTTTTACGTATAGCTTTTTTATGGTAGTGCTTTGCATAGTCAAGGCCACTGAATTTTTTGGTACATATCTCCGGGGACATGTAACGCACAGGACTAATACAAATTTAATTGTGTGCGGCACATGCCCCCGGAGATATGTACAGTTTTGCAGCTACTTCTAAGGTTATTGCATCATACTGCATGACAGAATTGCGCAAGTTGCATCATCTTTGTATTCCGTAAACATTTCGTTAGTTTTAACGATCTAGTTTCGGTCTAGTTATTGTAATGTTTGTCCAGGCCAACCTGGGTACTATCTTCCATGTTTCAATACTAATCACAAATAATAATATTAATATTAACATGGAATAAATAAATATCCCTCAATTTTCAGAAAATAGTGTTCGTTGTAATGTTTTTTATTCGAGTTGATTGCATAATTTTAGGGTTATACAGTCTTCTTCACTTTCTTGCGGTACCAGTCGCCGGAGATATGTACGGTTCAAGAATTAAATAAATAATAGTGTTAGCTTACAGGTCCCCACGCTGCGGAACTCAAAAATTTACGCACAAGTAAACTAGATGGGGCTTACTTGACCAGTTGTCTACATATCGCCGGCGGTATGTATAGCACTATGGTAAAGTTACATTACAATACCCCGGCGATATGTAACGCATCAACGGCAAGTTCTTGTTTTAAGCTACCGCAGTCAACGTGTTAAATCCTGAATATTTGGTTGTTTCAATGCCGTTTGTTCAAAGTGCTACAACTATTCTTTTTCAAATGGAACTACCACTATTATATTTTGCTATTCGATTGTCTTTTGTGTTCTCTTAAATGTTTATAAGAGGTGCCCTGTGCTTAAACTCCGCAGTGTTTAGGTTATTCAATATTTTTCACAAAAGTACCTACTCATTAATTAATTACGTGTTTATACATCGGAGTAGGCTGGCTATAATAAAAAAACAAAATAATACCAGAAAGTAAACAAGTGTCAAAAATTAGATAATTATTTGCTGCAAGTATACTTTTGATACAAAATAAGATTAATTAAAAAGGCGAATTTCGAACAAATGAACTAATTTCTTTAGGTAAATACGGAGAGCCGCAACTTTATAGGTATTAAAAGAGCCGCAGGTTGCCGATCCCTGATCTAGGATCACACGTCACATCTGGCAATTTTGATACAAAATAAAAAGGTCGTTAACTCGGTACCTCTTTTCTTTTAAATTCTGACGTTTGAAATTTGTTCTCAATGGTTAATCGATAACTTATCGATAATTATCGATTAATAGTCAGTCGACAAATTTTAAACAAATGGTCGACTAATGGATAACACCGATCAACAAAAAAAGAATTTTTTGCGCATGGGATTTACATAATATATTCTGACTATAATAAGCAAAAATAAATAAAAAGTGCGATTAAGACATCGAAAATATTTGCTTTTACAAAAGTTACAGCGATTTGATTGAAAGCTTTCGGGGGCGAAAATTAAAGCTGGAACCTTTGTTTTCCCTCAAAAAAAAAGAAAAATGGAGGATGATATTTTTCCGCGGTTACTTAGCAAAGAGGAAAAAAAATCCTGGAACAGCTTTAAGGCAATAGTCCATGGTTTCCCGTTCAGTGTTTCCTGGGAAACCATAGAGCTGAAAATTATGACGAGCTGACAGGATTTGGTTTTGTATCATGGGGTATAGAATGTCTCTAAAGAATAAAGATGCACAGGTTACATTCTCATTTAGATCAATTTAAGGATAATATGGGAGCTTATTCGGAATAACAAGGACAACACTTTGTCAAGACAATGGAATTTAGGCACCTTCCCAAGGCCAGGAAGCTGGAAGCATGATGGAAGATCATATTTGGGGGTTGATAAGAAAAACTTCAGTTGAACATGACAAAAACAGCAAAACTGTTCCATTTTTAAACATTTAGACTCTAAGATAAACAAATTATAAATGTAGAAACGTTACCATTTAATAAATCATGCCTTATGTAAGTAAGATTTTATAGGTATTTTTATTTTTTGGTTTTTTGCATTTTTTTCACACAAAAACAAATACATAACTATTTTTTGTTCTAATTCTTATTTGTGGCTATAGAAGCAATAAAAATAAGATATATATGTCCCATGCGCAAAAATGCTGTAGACCGGTGTAATTTATCGAAAATTTTAAAGGATTGGTCGATAAATCTATAATTACCGATAATCTATCGATTAATCTCACAACTAAACTATTAAGATAGATAATTATCGAGAGAATATTTAACGACATAAACTTTTCAATGTTTAGGTATACCAGTTTACTTCCAACAAAAGCGATGTAAGAGCATTGTGGAGTTGCCATATGATCACAATTCACAACCTACTGCTGTACTCATTTTTGAGGATTATCGTCCACTTGATCACCTTTGATTTCAGAAAACTTCAGCATCAAAAGATCCTGTTTTATTTAAATTATCTCTCGCAATACCAATACCAAAAAAACAAAAATGTTAGCGATGTACGCATGGATGATGTAATATATCGATTGAGTATATATATCGATGAGATTTATGAAAAAGTATCGATAGTTTTCTCTTGATAATTTCCGCTACTTATCTATTAATCGATAAATATCAGAGATAGACAATTTTCGACAAGTGGCAATAATAATCGATTATTATCAGCAGGTAACAATCATTATTCATTATTTTCAAAAGTTGTCGATAATTATAAAAAGTTATCGCTAATATCAAACATTATCGATCATTATCGAAAATGATTGTTACGATTTATCGATAATTGTCGATTATTATCGAAAGTTATCGATAATTGTTTAAAGTTATAGATAATTATCGATTAACGATTAATAGATAATTATCAGACTGAACAGACTTATCGATAAATCGATAACAATTTCATTTATCGCTCAGCTCTAGTAGGTAAACGAATTCACGTAAACTGGGACCGATTTATTTGTGCACAATGCTGCAAGGTTATAAAAAAAGCTGATTCGCGAAATTTAGTTATCAAATGTGAATGTGGAAATGATGAAGGTGCCAAATGCCAACAATTCCACTACTGGACTGTTCTGAGGTTCATTCGTTCATTTAAATTTGCATTACCGAAAACTCCATTTCCACATTAACTTTTCTTATACCCTGGCAGCATTGTGCACACAGCAAATAAAATTAACACATCGGTTCCAGTTCACGTGAATTCGTATTATATAGTCTGCCAACGCGGCGGCAAATGTGTTGGTACGTTTTTTTCTCTTCTCGCTGACCGTTGGTTTTCAAAATTCAAATGCTTACAACGGACAATATTTTGCCCTCAAATTTTTTTTATCGTTTTTGAATAACAAAATCTCCCGCTTTCAGTAAAAATAAAAAAATGTTGAACCTGCCTATTGTACTGCCTGTGAATAGAATGTATGAAATTGCATTCCTTCAAGGGCAAGGACTGCAAGCTTCGTTCGTCTAAATGTATTATTATTTACATTACACATTTATGCAACACTTCTTAAGGGATCTATTTTTAGAACATTCCAATCCTCCATTCCAATGATAGCACAAAAAACATCCCGAGTTCCTGACATCTAACGATTAAAAAGGAAAATATTCGAATGGTCAAAATGAATGGTTTGTAATGCTGCCATCTAATGTCAATGTAACGCTCCACTTTCGATCGGCCACGGACTTTCAAACTATCGAACTGCCCCTAGCGGCGGAAAGTTCGCATATGGTCACAAACTGTTATATGGGATCAGCGCTTCTGATAGTTATAAATTCAATGGTTGTAGTAGTGAATGAGCGATCATATCTATAGATTTATTAATGATGTTAATATAATACCTTTGTTTATTCATTTATATAAGTGCTGCCACATCGTGTTGAATTGTAGTACTATCTGATTATTCAATCGGTGAAACTGAAAAACAAGACCCTGTAAGTCTACTAGCCTACGATGAGGCAGGTTTTCTGGTATAGCGAGGAAAATGCATCAAACGGATGTCTGGTGAGAAAGTAACCCACACCGCTCTACGACCTGCCGATAAGCATAGACTTGGACATTTTAAAGCAATAGACAGAATGTGTAGCAAGCTATCGCAATCGATTTAGTGAAATTATTTATCTATTTGGATTATTGGCACCGCAGATTGAAACAATTAAAAGATATTGTAGCGAATATTCTAGAAATCTAGTGATAGTGTTTCCTGAATATTTCTCGTAGGAAAAGTAACAAAATTCGCACTCTGAACTCCAGAGTGTTGCCAATTTGGAATATTTCCCCAGCAACTGTCCTGAGCGTTCTGAATCCTAAACAGTTTGTAATAGAAGGTGTTACCAGAGAATCTGGGAATTATTTAAAGCAACACTTTATCCAACGTGAATAAACAATGATATTAGTTTGTCATACAAATATCAGTATAAGCGAAGTTGACCATAGCTCAGTTGCAAGCTCGATATCGCGAGTTCGAACCCCAGCGCAAACGTATATTTTTTCTATAATACATTGCAGCAAAAAGAATAAAGGAGTGTGAGGGAGTGCCACTTTCAAATTTTTTTCCAGAACAACTTTGAACTCTAATTTTATGGTATAGAATATTAAGTCCTTTGAAAATTTCATACTGTGTTGCTTAATTGACATCATCTGAATATGGCACGTTATATCTTAAATTTGCAGTTTTCCAAAAGTGTATGGAGATGTTTTCTATCTCACTATTTTATTATTTACGTACATTGCGGTATTATTTTTGGAGTACCTGGAGTTGGTGATTCCTGAATCATTCATCACCTTGCAAAATGATTGAAATGTGAAGAATCGAGAAGTTTTGCGATTTTAGGAAAAACAAAACCTTGAGAAAGTTCTTGAAGAGATTAATTTTTAAATTATGCTTCAATAAATGGTGTAAGAACGCACTTTCAGTTTCTTACACAGAATAAAGAAAAAGGGTGTAAAATTCTGGTAACAATAAAACAAAAACAAAAAAAATAGTTACATACCTTTTATTGGCAACTAGAACTACTCTGCCGGTAAGCAGTTGTCCTTGTTTCACTATTAGAGGCCTTTCAAGTAAGCAACGCACTTGGTACCAATGTGTCAATGGTTCAGTGGGACCCGTACTTAACCAAACTGTTTGTTGTGAGCCTGCAAATGCGACATCAAACCAAAATGCTAGGCCGTGGCAAGTGCCAGTTTCTAAAAGATGAAATTCTAATGGAATATCTAAAAAACGCGCTGTGTTGAATTTGGATCGACCTTTAGCAAACTTGTACAATACCAATTGTGTGTAAATCTGTTTCTGAAGCTTCTAAAAAGTCTACCACGTGCCTTATCGATTTGCTCATACAAATTCGAATATCAAACGTGTCTACTATTGGTTGCCTAAAATATTCTTTCAGAGCGCAACTTTGTAACGCTGACAGATTTACACCATGGAAGCAAGTTTGAAACCTACAATGTTGAAATTACATCGAGCACCAGCTTTCAATAAAATCCTTGCCAAAAGTTCGCTTTACTAAATTGTTCCATATATAAAGCATCATCTGTAAAAGGAGCTATGTGAAGATCGCCACGAGCTGGATACATTTTTCCACCAGGAAACAGCCATTTTTTTGCATGAAGGTAAGTTTCTAACATTCTTTCGTTGTATAACATATACCCCATTGGTTCCGATATTATGACATCCACTTTCTCTGGTAATTCTATTTCCTCTATTTTCCCTGGTATAACTTTTATATGATCTTGTAAATTGTTAGCTGTGACTAATTTCTACAATTATAGAATCAGCAAGAACAAGACATGTAGAAGTACATACTTGTGCATAATGAGCCATACTTGAAGCTTCAACTGCGTATATTCGTTTAGCCCCCGCTTGAGCAGCAAAGAATGACAATATTCCGGAACCAGCCCCTACATCCAATACGACTTTGTCCTAAAATGTACCTACCTATTAACAAAATTCGCCCGCAAATCTATACGTACCTTGAAGTCATTTAAATTGCTTAGTATTGCTCTTTGGTATGTGTAGGTCCTTACAAAATCCTGTAGCATATTTTGCTGTTGTGACAAATATCCGTAAAACTGAAAATACTGTGTGGCTGAGGAATCTTCTGTTCGCACCGAGAAGACGGACGCTCCTTTACCCGATTTAGCCTTTTTCACTGCCATTGTAAAATTGCAGGCATCTAAACCAAAGTTGTAATTTTAGACATTTGTCTCAATTTAAATGGACTTAATGATGACTTAACAAAAGTTAATTTTTTTCCCACATATACGAAGGGCTTAAATTTTTTGTTTAGGAATGACGCCCCCAGATAGGCCAAAATGAAGGTGATAGCTAGGAAGCGTCGGCTCGGGATCAAGCTGAACCTGTACCAAAGCCTAAGGCTGTATCTGGGCTGTTGGCTCAGGGAGGCAAGGAACCAACTGACTCAGATAGGAGGGCAGCCTGAGTAGAAGCCCAGAGGTTCTGGAGCACCTAAAGTTGCGGTTGAACCATTGAAATTGTGGGAATTTGGGTGTAATTTTTTCTCTCCTTCCCGCCATTGTATCTCTTGGTGCAAATTGTTTATGAATGTAAACTTGAATTGTTATTAGATGCATGAATGGCATTTTTGCATATTTGATTTCAACAGCATCATCTGACATAAGACACTTACCTTGATATTCTCGAAATTTTATAAATAATGTTTCATTTTCCGTATTATATACAAATGATTTGGAGGACACGTGACTGCAGTCTGTAGTGGGATGTACAGGTAATTCCATGCAAGCATTACCGTCACCTGAAACAATTTCGTGCAATTAGTTCAAGGTTTTCCAATTCGTAATTATAACAATTTTTTTTATTGCAGTTATTGCGTATTGGTCATATAATGAAAAATTGCGTTTCGATCCACGTTTTAAAATTCAAAATGGTATTAGGACGCCATGTGTAATTGTTATATAAATTGGTGCCTAGGTTGGGGCTAAAAATCCAGGGCTGCTAGGTCCTAATAATCCAAACTCAAACAAAAGTACTAATTTCGAAAACATACTCGTAAGTCATGTGGGGATGGGGGCAGATGACACATGAATGTGTGAAAGGTGCGTATTCATTTGCAACAAAATATATATTGCAAGGATTATCTCGCGTAGGTTTGTTGTTTTTTTAATGTCCAAATGAGAATTAAATAAAATTGGATAATTTTGATATCGATTTTTTTACTGTGCACGTCCAACGAGATGATATGATAAGAAATACAAATTAATCGAGTGTAGGTATTTTTTAATGAGTTGTAACAGGTGTTTATTAGGCATTGTTACATACTTATCAACAAGCATAAAAGCGAATTTAAACAGTATTTATTGCCCGTAAAATAACTTACATTTTATGGGAATGGATTTAAAGGTTCTGTAGCACGCTCGAAGGACAACAGGCGAACCTACGAATTTAAGACGAGTAAATTGGTTTAAAGTGACATGTAAATTTAGCAGATATTTTAAACAATTTGTAGGACGCATTAGACTTAGATGAAAGTACTTCCTTTTTTCCCAAATAAATCAAGGACACAAAAATATTTCGTTCGAAAGCATCTCATCTCACATAAAAATAACGAATTCAGTCAGTTTTTTAAAAATATGAATAAAAATTGCAACCTCAAATTCTTGATCCGAGAACAGAAAAAATGTAAAATTACAGATCATTATTTCGACTTCACTCTTAATTTGGGTAACTTCACTCCAAATTCAAGTAGGTTCTTACGTGGACGAAAAGAACCTATATATCAAGTTTCAAGGCCGTAAACATTCCGAAGATTTTTAGAACGGCCCGTTGGGTCATTCATAAACGGAAATATATAAATCAAATGATATATCAACGGATATAAGAAAGGTCGCTACTATTTTTCGTATAGTGTGGAATTTGGAAACATTTTTTTCAAAATTGGGGGTTTAGTTGCTATTTAAATTTAACTGCCGTAAACTTTTTACAACTACCTCAAACAGACACAAATTTCTCTGAAATTTAATATAATTTACGCTCGAATTTACGTTAGCTGCTCGCATATTTGGGCAGACTTAATGCCAATTACAAATAATTAACGTTAGATAGACGCATAATTTCGCACGGGTTAATTTTAATTTACCTATAATTAACGTTGGTCGGAAACATAATTTCGCAAAGGTGTGCGTAATTTAATTGGCGTTATTTAAGGGATTACCCCCAATTTCAAAAGAAAAATTCTTCCAATGGACACCACACTACTATACCCATAAATCGCGCTTCATTATGCGCTGTTACATATAAATCGAGATATAAATATATCAAAATGTAATGTTGGGACTGCTAAGTTAATGAACATTTTTATTGCAGTCATGTAACTTCCTAAAAGGGACAAGTTGCGTACGCATTTTGAAAGAAAATAATTTTAAAATTTTTATTTGTCGGTGCCGCTCCGCATTATCTCCGGATTTCACTATTCCGATCTATCTTGACAACTTGTTTGACATCGTAATCGTGCGAAAATGGTCAAAAAATGCTTTCCAGCTCCGTATGTCGTTAGCAAAAGAAAAATTATCAGATCGCATTCTCTACATTTTCGAACCAGGTTCAGATCAAATATCAGCAGCCCGATAAGCTGCAATCAATAACTTAAAAGTGCCAGTCAATGATGTAATTACATAAACATACAGAAGTGACATGCCATAAGTTATCTGCAAAATGATATTATTGTTCGCATTATCTTTTATCCCATTATGTAATTACAATCAACTACAATAATGCGGATATGCTTGCACTAATTATCCATCAATTATCTCGGTAAACAAATTCTGTAATGCTGAGATGAAAGCTATGATATAGTGAAGTCCCAGTCTTAACACGGAAGGAAAAGTGGCAAACATTTGGCATACTTTCGTCTTCAAACTTTGGAAAATGCTTTACATCCGCTTTTAAATATCAAAAAATCACTGTCAGTGTAGAATCCAAATCAATTCGTACTTTTTCGATCAGACTTCTCAATCAAAAGTTATAGACTAGAAAAGAATTCAAAGGGCTGTAACTTTTGAACTAGTAGCCCAATCTTGGAAACTGTTTGAAATATGGTTTTATCTACAGGCCCACATCTATAAGAAAATTTTTTTTCGGGTCGATCTGAAGACCCAATTTTTTTTGGGGCTCAAAAAAAGTGGGGGGCAGTGTATACCTTCCTTTTTTAATAACCAAAAATCGACTGACCAAAATTTCTCGGGAAAACACTTTTTCTAATTAATTTGGGTGCGTAGAATCCAAATCAATTCGTACTTTTTCGATCAGACTTCTCAATCAAAAGTTATAGACTAGAAACCAATTTCGAAAAAAAAATTCAAAGGGCTGTAACTTTTGAACTAGTAGCCCAATCTTGGAACTGTTTGAAATTATGGATTCTACAGGCCATGGCCTAATAAGAGTCTTATTAGGCCATGCTACAGGCCACATTCTATAAGACACTAATACTTTAATGGCCCGTAACCTATGCAATTTCACCTGGCCCGCAGTTACCCAGTCCGCCCCTGCTAAGACTAGTCGTTATTTGATTTTGATCCACACTTGGCCTGAGTATCGACAGAATTCGAAGAAATGAGAATAATAATAGAAAATATCTAATGTAATATTTGAACCACTTGAATATTATTGTTATATAAATGTATTATAACTTTATAATTTTATATAAGTTATTGTATGTATGTATAAATTGTTTAAACAATTAAAATCTAACTTAGGTACAAATTAGTCTTCATTCTTAGTTTTTGATGCGTTGTATAGGTAGAAGAAGGATATTTAAAATCATAAGTGTATAGTACAAACCGAGGTATAAATCCATCTCAGATTCTGGACGAATAGTACAAGCACAGATTAGTATATTTAAATCTGTGGACAAGGAATACAAAAAGACGCTGCAGCAATTTCTCCCAAAATATTCATAACTGAAAACCATTTTATTGCTAATTTCGTTTTAAGGTTTAATAAGAAACGTATATGTTCATTTGTTGTATTGTTATTGTATAATTACTTGATTAAATAAAGAGTTTTTAATTTGTTTGAAAAATTTTCTTGTATGAGGGTACTAACGTCATCGAAAAGAGAAAACAAATCTCTGGTGATATCATGATATAAATAAAAATAAACGAATACAAGATACAAGGGACTATCGAAGGACCCAAAGTTCACGCTTGTATCCATTTGACCCTCAAGTTCAGCAGGACTAATGAAATACCAAGTCTCAAGACTCCAAGAGCAAGACCTTCCGTTCGAAAGTTATCGTGGGCACAGACGGACGGACACACACACAACAACACGATTTCGTAAAGGACCTGCTGTGTTCTTACCTCGGTTCTTACTAAAGCAACAAATTTACCTTTCAAAGTGTACAAAGCAAATACCGAGGCAAATACGCAGTATGCAAAATAGCAGACGTTTTTTTCATCGCACTATTTCTGTTCAATTAATCGATACTAGGAATGGTCAACAAATTCGAGTCGAAATACCCCCTGCCGTTAATTATAATACAAGTCATTTTCAAAACATCATACGCAGTTAATGTTCGATTTTCGATTTTCACTGTCAGTGATTATACTTAATTGCATCTGCACACGTCGCTCCAAAGTGGGGTTGTTTGTGTTTCTTGATTGAATATTCTTGGAAGAACATTATCTATCATTACCGAGATCATTACGCAAAAAAATGTAATTGAATGCTATGTTTTTAACAATAATAACAATTCCCAGACTAAACTAACACAAATGTACATACAATTCTAGAACAACATTACAAAATAAAAATGTACTTACTTAAGTAAACATAAAACCCTACCATGTAGATAAAGATATGAGAAAAAATAAGATTGCCAAATAAGAGACTGAATTTTGGTTATATGAACATTGAACACTCGAAAAAAGGTTGTAGATACAAACTTCCTGGTGGGCGTAAATTCATTTGCCTCCTTCTTTGATTGTTAATAACGAGCTTAATAATATGCAAAAAATTCTTAATCAATAGAGATTTGGGCACTAAATATATCATGTCTACAATTGACATCAGATCTATACAAATCAACCCCCAAATAGCGTCAATAAGATTCGAGATCAGATAAGTGTGCCTGTCAGTATTGGTCGAGTAACACATGCTCTATTAAGTAGTGTTTATTTATTGGCGTAGATCACATATAGGTACATGAAAATGGATTTGCGCCATTATTCTTTGGGAGGAAACTGGTACACTTTTCATTCTTATAAAATATAATAATACACCTACTATTCCTAGGTACAAATGTCTAGAATCTATTCATGTCAGTATATATTTCTAGACACACTTAAATCATAATAAAATACACGTTTTGAGGACATTAACTTTTTATTTATGATATCGAAACGTTTACAAACAAAAATGAAATGACTTTCGAGAGGTTGTTTGACATCCCTGACTTCTGTCGATCTGCCTGTGCCATGTTCGTCCATATCGCTGCGGCGTTTACGTATTAATTAATTCTACATTGTTCAGACCATATCAATTGAAAGTCTCAACTCTTAACAGGCATGAAGGGGTTGCGTCTTTATACGTAGTAAACCCTATTAAAGGTGGCAGAATACGAAAAGCTACCCCTTGAGCAATTCTAAAAAACAACAAACCGTTGATACTCATCACTTCTTTTTAATTGCATATTAAGGCGATTTTGGTACCGGCGTCGCCGACTAAAAGGCACGCGAAATGTTTTATTTTCGTATTTGTTGAAGAGGTAGACGTGCCGAACCCTTATAATTAAAAAAATTTCCCAATTAAGCGCAGGTGGTGAGTATAACAATAGGCAGGGACACGCAAATGTTTTGGTTTCTGGTGAAACATAACCAAATTTTTTTCATGTGATCCATCACATGGCAAATACATATCATACCCAGTTTCGGTTTTTCAATTAGCAGATTGTTTTATTCATCGCAAACATACTGGTAGTTTATCCCCAATGTTTGCAAAAACAAAGAAATTGATTAACGGATGAATAATAAAAAACACCGGTAAGTTGAATATTGCACAGTTGAACCCTCGACCACCAAAACAAACCCTTCTAATAGAATAAAACACTGTACTTACCATTGATTATTTTAATATTAAGTCCCTCAGGGTCGTAATCCAATCTTAATTGAACACATTTTGGAAGTTTTGGCGATAAGCAACCGTCACTATTTATAACAAAAACATCTACCTCATAGCAGTTCTGCGCCATTGTAGAAACGTTGAGCACTGTCTACAATGCAATAAATACATGCAAAGGGACTAACATCCCAAAATCGCGAACGCGACGTTAGCTACGAAAACCAGAACACAATAGCTTTGTCTCCGTTCGTTACCTTATGCGAACCATCACCGTTCCTTTATTACCAATCGAGATGGCGTAGATGAATCGAAGCTACAATCCCGCCTTAATGCACGCGAAACTATAACAAGGCATTTTTTGAACGCAGCTTGCATTCACGCAAGCACCATGCGATTACGGTGCCATAACCGATGCAAACGATTTAAATGTAACGAAAGAACGGGGTAAATACAAAGCGAAAACGGTTTTTTTAAACGCCGTTGAGTTTCCGCCATTTTTTAAATAGAGCGCCATCCTGTAATCGCCAACATTATTACACCGGTCTGCAGTCTGTAATTTTAAACTTCCGATAATAATATCTGCGGAATATGTTAGGCAACCAAGCATGCTTATACGGTCCTCTTCTTTCCACTGTTTTTTCGAATCTTTCATACCAGCAATACCACTTTCTTTCCCCTTTCTTTTTACTAGGAGGTCATTTATTACTTATCATTCTCATTAAATGCCCCAATCATCGCAGGTTTGTCCCATGTAATTCGATTCAAAATTGTTTCTGGTCATTCGACAATTATAAATCGGTCCATAGGTATAAAAATCATTCTTACTGATTTTTCAGCAGGTCTTCATGGCCCTTTGGCTAGCGTCTGACCAGAGATATTCTTTCAGTATATATCATGCCATTGTTTTAAAATGGTTTTCATTTCTTTTTCCACCGTTACATGTAGGATTCCACAAGTCGGTTGAGCTTTGTTCAACTGCCGACCTTCCTTTAGTTAGTCAGTCCGCAATTTCGTGCCCGGGTACTTATATCAGCTTGATGTTATTTGTCTACAGTTGGCTGAGGTTTCGAATGCATTCCACAACAAGAATTCAACTCTTGAGCCCCCAGCACCTTTTATTGCTGCCTGACTGTCAGTGCAAACACCCCTGCCTGGAAGATTGTTGCATCCTGTCAGGGTTTTTGCATCCCCTTATCAGATTTTATCTTTTATCTGTAAGCCCCTCCGCCCTCTTCACAAGGTGTAGCGACGGTATAGGTTTAGAAGAGTCTCCAGACCTGTAGGCGCATTTTATACCTAAACAGTTTAGTTTAGTCTGACCCACTGACACGAGTCTCAGTCCGTCTCACCACACTAAGGTCGCATTATCATGCGTATATCCAGTAGATAATTTTTTAGCGTAGACTCCCCTTCTTTCCATTGCTCTATAAATCCATAAAGCCCTGATCATCTTGTTACTTTGTCCCATTTTTAATAACGAGCGTTGACCTCCCTCAGGAGGCTCACAAAACGTTCCTCGAGGGGCGCCTTGCCTCATAACTACTGTAGTAGTCAGTTAGTATGTCAGAGCTGATTTCGCCGTTGCTATTGGTCCATTTTTAATCCACTCTCACACTCAAAAAAAAAATTGCACTCTTGATGTCTGTCTGTCTGTCCGGCTGCGGAACTACACCACTTACAGACTGGGTATTAGTGTCATTCGATCATAAATTAAAAATTATTTCACGTTTTTATTCTTGTTAAGGCATGAAATGTCCTATTAAAATCAAATTTGAAAGTGCACTCTTCGTCTCTTGCTATCTCTCACCATTTCCCGAGAAAAGGATTGTTTTCCATTACATTCATCTTGCCGCATCTCTATGATTTCGGACGGGCGGTCTCCTCTCGGATCTGTACAAGGAATCTTATCGGCGGGGTACTGGCTACCACGAAGATGTCTGATTGAAGATTGTTGCGAACCACTTCGGTTGTTCATGTGCCACAGTCACTGTCACGATGAATTCGGGTGGGAGCTCGTCCTGTTCTTTTGGCCGCATTAAAAAGTCTCCGAGTCCCTGCCCGCATCGAAGTTAAGCCCATGGTGGCACTTACTGACACTTACTGTTCCTTTGCTGCTTCGAACGCATCTATTTTCGGCCATTCGGAGATTATTCTTCAAACTCTACAGTACTGTTGTTTTTGAAGGGTAATCCCCAAGTTTTTCTTTTAGGAGTTTCTTATATAGGGCCAACTTGATTTCTGCACACCCAGCTTGTTCTAGGAAGTCCGGTTCATCCGGACAACTGACCGTTGCCTTTTGGACATCTCCTGTCTGTCCATGGTTTTGCTTACGCCCTAATTGAGTATTTTCTCCGATTCATCTTAAGGCCCTGGTATCGGTACCATAATTGCTATCATAGGTTTGGGAAGCTTCTTGGCTTTCCCAAGACCATTTACTTCTAACCAATCCACATTGGCCTGGTTAGGGCTATAGTGATGTGCACGACCTCTCCCTATTGTGTCGGCTGCACTCTGTGTAGCGGGGAGAAACCATCTCCACATCAAGATTTTCAATTCCGCTGAGGATCCAAGTCTTAATGTGCCCTGTTTCCTCTTCGGGTAACGCACTCTATGGATCTTGCTGAACAAACGCCATCCGGGAGTTTGTACCAGCTGCAGATTTTAGTGTTGGTTCTCCTGTGCTTTGCCTTTTGAATAGGTTTCTTTACCTCTTTTCGATTGATGTCGCTTGGGGCGTCCCCCAAGAGGTAGTTGCCAGGGCGATTGGCAGCTTGCTCTCAAAGTCTTGTTAGTCCAGGCGATTAAGTCACAATCCACGGCCACGGACTGCACAACGTTTCCTAGTCTCGTCCTGCTACTTACTAAAGTCGTTGAAGTTGGACTTTGGAAACGGTTTTCCATGCCCATGCACACTAGAAGGGAAAATCTGGGCTTCTAGGGTAAGTCATAGTATAAAGACGTAGGTATGATGGTCCTCTAAGAACCCGGTATGAGCATACAACTTAATCTCTTACACCCTGTATAATGATTTGTAAATAGACTGTATAGTTCTGTGGTATTTTTTAAATTCACATTCTCTGACGTGTCTGCCTTCTGTGGTTTGCAACGGTTTGTAGCCGGTTAAGGACGTATTTTTGAATGTTTATTAATTGAGATTTTGAAGAAGTCTTTGATTTAATACGGTTAGTGGGTTAGTATTTTAGTTTATACCTCTTACACAATAAAATCTGTAACATTTTAGCCGGAGGTGAAATTTGTAGTCATTTGATAAGGAGCCTATTAAAAATGCCACGGAAAAAAAAACCACAGGAACAAATGCAAGAAGTTGAAGACTTTCAAATGAGATCACACATCGAAGACACCTCTATTTGTCTCACTCCCACATCAAAAGATGAAATTCCAATTATGCACTCTCTACCACAGGAGGCTCACTACGAGACACCTGATGTTAGCTTAAATTATTTTGGTGTAAAGGAGCTTTTTAGTTCTAGAACTGGTTGTTACACTAGCTCTCGAATTGAGGCGCACACACCTCTCCATGCAATCACACAAACACCTCAAATTAGTCCATTTAAGCGAACAGATTCTAGTTGGAACAGCGCCGCTTGTGTTGAAGATCTAAATAATTTACAAGGAATGAATGTGCAGCAAAGGGGTTTAAGTTGCAGTCGAACTATTAACAGGGTTCGTTTAGAGCATCTTCGGCAATTTAATGACATTATTCAAAACACTTCACAAGGGGAATGTCTCGAAAGTAGCTGTGCAGTTGATAATGACACTGAGCATTCATTTTATACCCCCTCACTGTTACAGTGCAATTTTACTTCAACACCATCAGTCGCGAATATCCAAATGGTCCAAATGAGCTCATCACAGCCGACGCTTTCACGTAGACGTACCTATAAAACATCGGAGTCTGTAAAGTTTCCACCTATGAAACGGATCTCAAACGAGCATTCATTTGAGACGTGCACAATCGAGGTGTATACACATAACAGTTCTAAACTGGAGAAGTTCAACAAAAAATATCAATTGTTCATCCAGGTTATCGAATTGTGTATGTGGCTGTGGACCACATTGAAGGAGGTGAGTTTGGGCATTGATTATACATAGTTCTGGGTAGCACCGCCAGAGTTTAATAACCCGGAGATTAGAGACGTTCATTTTAACAAAATTGGCTATTAAGATAGATCCATTAAAATTTATCACAGCTTTTTACTAAGGGAGGTGGCTTATCTTATTTATTGTATTGAATCATTGGTTTTGATCACAATATTCATACTCGTTAACCCCTTTTCAGGGCTTAATTTCAGTCTACAATTTGTACAGTACGCAATATTTCACGCACTCTGTCTGTAACAACTGTATCAAATATCACAACAAGATCACAGAGTTAACCAGTAGTGTAGAAAATTTGCACTCCGAGATGTTGAGAATGCGCGAAGAAAACAAGAAAGACTGGGAAAGGATGCGGGACGACAACAAGAAAGACTGGGAATCTGTCAAACAACAGTTGTTGAATCTTGAGCAAAATAGAAGAGACTTGGTTAGCACTGGTGCGGTAGCGCCCGTGCAGCTTATACCTCCACCACCACCACCACCTCCTCCTCCAGTACTGGTTCCACCCACAGTACCTGTGGCTGTGAGCAAGACTAAATTAGTAGACAAGAAGAAGCCAAGAGAAATAGTGCAACCAATCATTTCACTTGATGACATTTTAAAAGTGAAACTCAAGAAAGTTAGTGTAAGTAGCAGGTGGTATCTTCGTTAGGTTCAGCTGTATTTGTCGAACTGAGTTAGTAATGTTACAAATTTAAATATAATACCAAGTAGTTAATCCCATCTTCAAAATTAGTTATAACGATTTTGATTTAGGCATCTCAGACCACATACCAGAATTAAATCATTCAAAATCCAAGAACACAATCGCCAATAATCCAAAGTTCCGTAAAATTCAATGCAAAAATAATCTTCAAATGTCCTGAAAAAATCAAAACTTTTTCAACAAAATGACTGTGTAGAGAGATCGCGAGCTCCCAAAAATGTGTTTACAATGGAAGTGGAAGGTAGCATGTCATATAGTCTTTAAACACAAACACAAATGCGTTATTGCAACTGCTGCATTGAAGCCTTCCTTCCCCCTTCAACCCTTACCCTTTCAGTGTGTTTATTATCATCAGTTCTTATGCGACCTCTGACCGGAACAACAACCTCAGGACCAGAGTTTTCTACTAGAAAAGTTATTAGGTCAGACTCGTTGCTATTGCAAAGACACAGGTTTAGCAATTGATCATATCAATTTGGTACTTCAATAAATTAATTACTCAATCACAATTTGTAGGTGTATTTGTAATTTGTTGTTTGCAGGACCCACCAAGTTCAAAGTTTAGACGTGCCACTGAACCGAACCTGGTGAGCAGTGTAAAAACTTTGAGACCCATTAGACGACAGAATAGTTTGATGTCCACTTCAGTTACGCCAGATAATCTATCTTCGTCTTTGCTGCGTATGTTATCAAGCGTTGATACAGGTTCACATAAGGTCAAAAGGTTGCAGCGCTCCAACTCGAGCCCACAATTCAAACGTGAACGAGAATAGATTATGCAAGATATTTTCCTTTGTGTTTTACTTCCTGATAAACTAATTAAAAATAAAAGTAAAAATCTATTATCATTTTAACATGTGACTTGGTATTGTGATAATTTTTATATTGTGATAATGTGATATGTTTATAATAAAAAGCTATCAAGTTTTTGCATGTTACAAAACCTGACAGTCTAAACGTATCTACAGTAGGTACTGCACTTTTGAAGTCCTATTAGTATCAATCAATCCAGGGGCGGACTGGCACCTAGCCTGTAGATCATAATGGCCCGTTGGAAATTTATAAGTATGTGCTGTATTTAGTTTCTTGCACTATTAATAAATTATTAACACGTTTCTCTAATTGGGGTTGATGTTAGGTTGTGAAAAAGTTCTGTTTTAATTGAAGTGTTTTACAATGAATTTATCATTTTTTGTCGTAGCATGAAAGTGCTGAAATACAATGATAGGCGACGCGCCTCGTGTGGATTGTATATTTTGTTTTAATTATCAGCTGCAATTTAAAAAAAACTGTAAGTATGGTAATTTATTTTCGAGAAAGGAGTACTTTAAAATGTTTTTGTGGTGCACCTCAGAGCTAATCCCCCCCGCCACCTTCATTACTGCACTAATACTTTAATGGCCCGTAAGTACCCAGTCCGCCCCTGTGTATAACTTACCTTTTTTACCAAAATTCGACTACACCAAAATTTCTCGGGAAAACACTTTTTCTTATTAATTTGGGTTGGGTGCGTAGAATCCAAATCAATTCGTACTTTTTAGATCAGACTTCTCAATCAAAAGTTATAGACTAAAAACCAATTTCGAAAAAAAATTCAAAGGGCTGTAACTTTTGAACTAGTAGCCGAATCTTGGAACTGTTTGAAATTATGGATTCTACAGGCCACATTCTATAAGAAAATTTTTTTTCCGGGTCGATCTGAGACAATTTTTTTTTCGGACCTCAAAAAAAGGCAGTGTATTTCCTTCCTTTTTACCAAAAATCGACTTCACCAAAATTTCTCGGGAAAACACTTTTTCTTATTAATTTTGGTGCGTAGAATCCAAAACAATTCGTACTTTTTCAATCAGACTTCTCAATCAAAAGTTATAGACTAGAAACCAATTTCGAAAGAAAATTTAAAGGGCTGTAACTTTTGAACTAGTAGCCAATCTTGGAACTGTTTGAAATTATGGATTCTACAGGCCACATTCTATAAGAAAATTTTTTTTCCGGGTCGATCTGAGACAATTTTTTTTTTCGGGGCTCAAAAAAAGGCAGTGTATAACCTTTCTTTTTTACCAAAAATCGACTACACCAAAATTTCTCGGGAAAACACTTTTTCTTATTAATTTGGGTGCGTAGAATTCAAATCAATTCGTACTTTTTCGATCAGACTTCTCAATCAAAAGTTATAGACTAGAAACCAATTTCGAAAAAAAATTCAAAGGGCTGTAACTTTTGAACTAGTAGCCCAGTCTTGGAAGTGTTTGAAATTATGGATTCTACAGGTCACATTCTATAAGAAAATGTTTTTTTCCGGTCGATCTGAGACAATTTTTTTTCGGACCTCAAAAAAAAGGCAGTGTCCAACCTTCCTTTTTTTCCAAAAATTGACTGCACCAAAATTCTCGGGAAAACACTTTTTCTTATTAATTTTGGTGCGTAGAATCCAAATCAATTCCTACTTTTTCGATCAGACTTCTCAATCAAAAGTTATAGACTAGAAACCAATTTCGAAAAAAATTCAAAGGGCTGTAACTTTTGAACTAGTAGCCCAATCTTGGAAGTGTTTGAAATTATGGATTCTACAGGCCACATTCTATAAGAAAATTTTTTTTCCCGGGTCGATCTGAGACAATTTTTTTTGGGGGGCTCAAAAAAAGGCAGTGTATGACCAGGGGCGCACTGGGCCGGGGGGGGGGCGGGGGGGGATTGCCACCTGGCCTGTAGATCATAATGGTCCGTTGGAAATTTATAATATGTGCTGTATTTAGTTTCTTGCACTATTAATAAATTATTAACACGTTTCTCTAATTGGGGTTGATGTTAGGTTGTTAGGTGCACCTCAGAGCTAACCCCCCGCCACCTTCATTACTACACTAATACTTTAATGGCCCGTAACCTACGCAATTCCACCTGGCCCGCAGTTACCCAGTCCGCCCCTGAATCAATCAATTTTTATTAGACTTCAACACTTTACAAAAACTAAAATGTGATTTCCTATTTTCGTTAGTATCGCTCTCACCTCTTCCAGCACCGCCCTGTCCTTTCCACTTTGCAATTGCATAACCGGTGTTGTATGCTCTCTTCTTCCTCTCACATTTTCATTCTTCTTGTCTCCATTTATTCTCGTTCCTTCTCTTCTCATTTCAACATCTGAATAATCTCCCAGATTGTCTTGCCTTCACATAAATATTTCAGTATCAATCTGCTTATTTCTTGTTCTTCTTATCTTCCCTTTGAGACTCAATTCAATCGGTTGATAATCGGATTCTATCCGCGTTCCTACCAACTGAATTCATCTATTTCCTCCAGTATTTTTTCATTTACTATTGTATATATTACCGATCCCCCTCTTCCTCCCATGTAGGTGAATTGCCTGTTCCTATCTCTCTCCATATTTCCGTTTAAAAATCCCCAACCACTCTTTTTTCATAAATTCAATCTTTCAATTTTCTATCCTCTGTTTCTCTTCCCATCTCTGCCCATTTTCCTTTAATTCCTGTTCTAGCCTCCTTTCCTACCTTTCATCTGCAATATTTTCTATTTTATTCCTTCTCTGTTGTATATCGTTAAACGTCCTTGGTTATCACTCATTTTCTTTCCCTCCACTTTCCCTCGTTTGACTGTTTCCTCTTTCCTTTCATCCCCCCATTTCCTTATTCATTTTTTTACCTCTTACCTTGTTTTGCTCTTCTCTTTATAGTGTCCCACTTCCCAAATTGGTTCTTCCATTATGTATTCACTCGGAATGCTGTTCTTTATTTTCGTCTGTCCATGATTCTACCATCCCACCATACATATCCTCTGCTTCACTAATGCGCCCTCCAACTTGCTAAAAATCCTGTATATCGACCTACGGTATCGTTATGCAACTTTAAATCCAGGCGTGCGTAATGAGTGATGCCTATACACATGAGGTCTATTAGTAAATACGTTGAGTGAAATTCGTTATTCAATATTCAATGGTAATTGTGATTATGTACAAAGCATTTTTTGCTCGTCAGTTTGATTGTGACCAAGAAGGTCCCTAGCTTGAATCTGCTGAAACTGCTCCTAGTTAATAAAATCGAAAACATAATATGAGAATCCTACTTTAGTTCCTGTGCCGCGGTCTCGGGGCAATTGTACCCTCTAACAGTATATGTAGAGGTTCTTACTACGTCACTACGTCAAGGCCCATTTGGCGCAAATGGTTTTTCAATAGACACTTAGTGATCTTGGTAATAACTGTAGATTATTCCTACTGAGTTTCAACAGATTCTCAGCTTGATACAAGGTGATGGCAAACGCAAAAATATTTGCATTTTGCGCATTTTCATAGGGAAACGGTTTTCCACTTTTCACGGAAAAGCTAGTGCGTCCCAAGCCATTCAAATACCGTTTCGGATAGCCCACTTCGTTAAGTTATATAAGATTAAAACGGTTTTCCATTTTCCACGGAAAAACTGGTGTGGACACTAGTCATTGAAACTTTAGATAGCCCAGTTTGTATGTTATATTAGGATTAAGTTTACATCAATATCGATCAATAAACAACAAAGCATCCATTTCTTTAATACGCGCATTTTCATAGGAAAACCCTTTTCTACTTGTCCCGTAAAAATTGGCGAAATACCGTTTTGGGTAGTCCATTTCGTATGTGGGACTTAATAGGAAATTGGAGGATTCAAGGGCGCCAACTCTATGGGGATTTAAGGGGAAGCCTCAGAGAACAATTGATTTTAGGAAAACTTGATGGAACTTTTAGACGAATTTGATAACAAACTTCTAGAAGCTTAGGGAGGAGTATGAAGTACATTTAGATAGAAAGATCGATTTTTCCACTTTTTACGCCCTCCTTCCATTCCTATTTTAGTTCCATTTTTATCGCATTTTTTTAAGAAGAAGAATTTGAGAAATTTATTGTATCTTTAATGGTATTCTAATTAAAAGTCTCAACGAGAGGAACCGTTTATTGCTAACAACCGCGTTTCTTTTTCCCACTTCTGTCGAAACTTGGGCTCCAATATCACAATATTACGCAATCTAATGGTCACGCCGAGTCCAATGTTAAGATAATCAAAAATTTAATACTTAAATGCCCCCAAAAAAAAAGAAACAAGAAGAAACCGGATTTTTCTTCGGTTACTGAAAGGAGGAGATGGGATGGATCCAAGTTATCATTTATAATTGATTGAATGTTAATGATCAAGGTCTCAATAAACCATATTTGTATTGTTTAAACGCCGGATTTATACAACTTACCAACATTGGAACTACACAGGAAGGAGGTAACAAATATCGTTAAAGAACAAGTCAGGTGTCAGTAGGTTATTTCATCTGGTGACAGATGCGTTGTGCCTTCCTCTTAACGCCCATGATCAACATCTTGCTGGAGTCCATGTTTCTTCCGAAAATAGCGAACGTGGTTCAATTATCTTATGTTAGGTTCAAAATTGGCAACGTCATCTTGGGTAATGCTGTTATAATTGTTATAATTAATTGAATGTTAACGATCAAGTTCTGAATGAACTATATTTGTATTGTTTAAACGGATATAACTTACTAAAAATATTCAGAGGAAAAACAACAAACGGTCAAGAACAGCGAGCGAAAAGATCAAAGAACTATACCAGTAGCTAAGCCAATCACAATAAGAATACTAAGATGGCTACCACAAAGAATGCCGAACAAGACGTTGTGCTAATATTAAATAGTTCACTTTATATTATATAGACAGCTTTGATTAATTAATGTCATATTTTTTATTTGATTAAAGTTTGATGGTAAATTTATTACAATTTAATCAAATAAAATAAAATGGAAAAGCTCTTTAAACCAGACAAGTTTTCTTCAAACCCTGATAGTCCTACGGCTCAACAAGAATGGCTTCATTGGATTCGACTATTCGAAAACTTCACTGAAAAATCCGAATATGTAGTGAAAGACGAAGATCAGTTGCAGGTACTGTCAAATTTTTTATCTTCTAACGTATTTGAATACATTAACGATTGTAAAACATACCAAGCCGCTATAGATATTCTTAAAGCCCTTTATGTGAAACCGAAAAACTTGATTTATGCTAGACATCAACTTGCAACTCGAAAACAACTCTCAACAGAATCAATTGATCAGTATTTGACTGCTCTCAAGTCGTTAGCCAAGGAATGCCATTTTAAGGCGGTATCTGCTGAACAAAACAAACAAGATTACATTCGAGACGCCTTTATTGCAGGTTTATTTTCATCTAACATACGACAGAGACTTTTAGAGAACAAGTCCCTTGAACTAGATGAAGCAGAAGAAAATGCTCGATCAATTGAAAGAGCAATTAAAAATTCAGAAACGTACACAAGTACATCAAATTCTGATGGAATATCTAATAACCAATGTTATTCAACACGTTCTGGAACTACTTACAAATGTTACTTTTGCGGAAGATCTCGTCACCCGCGCTCTGTTTGCCCAGCTCGTGATTTTATCTGTACGAACTGTACTAAAGCTGGACATTATCCAAAAGTATGCCTTTCCAAGAAGACTAATAGAACTGTTAAAACTTCTGCAGCTCTTAATGATTCAATTGAACCCAAATCATCTTTGGAAGAAACATTCATTGCAAGTATTGTTGGGGCTAGTTCCTTATCAACTCTATCTAAAGCTACTATAGTAGCAAACATTAATGGAAAAATAGCACAATGCCTAATTGACACTGGTAGCTCCAACAGTTATATCAATGAGAAATTTACAATTATTAATGGGTTTGAAATTTTCCCTGAAGGTACAATTACAGTATCCATGGCATCTACCTCATTGTCATCTTGTGTAAGAGGATGTGTTAAAATAGATCTGAAAATATTAGATCACATGTATATAAACACCAAATTATTAGTCTTACCAAACTTATGTGCTGATATTATTGTGGGCCATGATATCTTAAAATCGCATTCGCGACTTGATGTTAATTTTGGTGGTCCCAACCCGCCCCTTTCTATATCTAGCGCTACAGTGTCCTCATGTAAATATAGAACCAATTCGAATTTTTTCAAACCTCTCCCCTAATGTGAAACCTATTGCAACAAAGTCACGACGACATTCAGCAGAAGATAATGAATTCATCAGGGAAGAAGTAACCAAGCTCCTTCAAGCCGGAATAATTGAGGAGAGTTCCTCTCCTTGGAGGGCCCAAGTCATAGTTACTAAAAATGCTAATCATAAAAAACGCATGGTCATAGATTATTCAAATACTATAAACAAATTCACCGAATTAGATGCTTACCCAGCACCATGTGTGGAAGAGGTGATCTCGGAAGTAGCCAAATATAGTCATTTTAGCACAATAGACCTTGAGTCGGCCTACCATCAAGTTCCCATTTGTTCTGATGAACGACCGTTTAAGGCATTCGAAGCTTGCGGGAGACTGTATCAATTTACAAGACTTCCTTTTGGTGTCACTAACGGGGTACCGGCAATCCAAAAATTTATTGATAAAATAGTCGACACTGAAAAATGTTGCGGGGTTCATTGACGACATTACGATTGGCGGACGCAGTAAAGCTGAACACGACGAAAATCTTAATAAATTCCTTGAAGTAACAAAGAAATACAATATCAAATTAAACGAGAAGAAGAATAAATTTTCTACTACTTCCATTAAACTGTTAGGACATCTTATAAGTGAAGGTTCGATCAAACCGGACCCCGATCGTTTGAAGCCTTTGCTGGAAATTTATCCGCCTAGTGATAACAGATCTTTACAGAGAATAGTCGGTATGTTTGCTTAATACTCGAAATGGATTCCACGATTCTCTGAAAAGATTCGACCTCTGATGAATAGCAAATCGTTTCCTTTATCAAAAGAAGCCACATCAGCTTTTTCAAAATTTAAGAGAGACATTGCCAACTCTTTACTCGTATGTGTGGACCCGCAATTTCCTCTAGTTGTCGAAACAGATGCTTCAGATGTTGCTATCTCTGCAGCTCTCACACAAAACGGACGTTCTGTCGCTTTCTTTACTAGAACCCTTACCGAAAGTGAAAAGTAGTACCCTACAATAGAAAAAGAAGCTACTGCTATTATTGAGAGTATTAGAATGTGGAGACTTTTTTTGTGCAATCGACATTTCAAACTTATTACTGATCAGGAAGCGTTGTCGTTTATGTTCAATTTGCAACATACAAGTAAAATCAAAAACGATAAAATTCAGCGATGGATATTAGAGATGTCTTGTTATAGCTTTGATATCTCATATCGTCCTGGTTCTCTCAACAAAGTAGCTGACGCGTTATCGAGGATTTGTGGAGCTACAAATCACGATGAATTGTATAACTTACACAAATCTCTGTGTCATCTAGGAGTTACCAGAATGTATCACTGGATCAAATCAAAGAATCTACCTTTTTCTTTAGAAAAAATTAAACAAATCACTTCTGCATGTCCCGTTTGCGCAGAATTGAAACCTCGATTCTATAAATGTCAAGAAAATCATCTGATTAAAGCTACAAGACTATACGAAAGGCTCAATGTAGATTTTAAAGGACCAGTCCCTTCTAACGAATACGTATATTTTGACTATTGTTGACGAATATACAAGATTTCCTTTTGCCTACACCTGTCGGGATATGACCTCTGCTACAATTAAAACAAACCTTTACCATCTTTTCTCCATATTCGGGACTCCTGCATATATTCATTCTAACAGAGGAACATCATTTCTCTCGAAAGATCTCATTAACTATCTCCATACACAAGGCATCGCTACGAGTTCGTCTACTCCATATAACCCTCAGAGCAACGGACTTGTCGAATGGTATAATGGAATTTTATGGAAAACCATGTCTTTGGCTATGAAGAATAAGGGATGAGAGACTTCGCGATGGGAAGAAGTTTTGCCAGAATCATTACTTTCCCTTTTATGTACATCTATAAATTGCACTCCTCACGAAAGGATGTTCTTCCATGCAGGTCGTTCGACAAATGGAATAGCTATACCTTCTTGGTTAGCAAATCCAGGAAAGGTTCTAATGAAAAGTCATGTACGAACTTCCAAGTACAGTCCATTGGTCGAAGAAGTGGATCTGCAAATTCAGAATATGCTTTAATCCGACGGGCAAATGGGAAGGAAGTTACGGTTTCTTTAAAACATTTGGCTCCAACAGGGGACAGTTCAATTTTTGGTCGCGAAGAATCTACAGGTCAAGATCACAGTTTTGAATCTGATCCAGCTGTTCCTCATGTATCAGAAGTTCCTGTCATTGAATCCAATTCCTTCCCCAACCCAGTATTAACAGAAGAACAAAGAAGATCGCAACGAGAAAGAAAACTACCGTTGTATATACAAGACTACGTTTCAAAATAACGAGGGGAAAATGTGCTAATATTAAATGGTTCACTTTATATTATATAGACAGCTTTGATTAATTAATGTCATATTTTTTATTTGATTAAAGCCTAAAGTTTGATGGTAGATTTATTACAGACGTCAAGAAGCTAGGGATAAGTAGATGGAAAGTAGAAGCGGCTAACAAGAAACATGGGGAAAAATAACCCAATAAGCAATGGGGCTTCTAGGCTTGGACTGGAATGCATGTGCTGGTGTGAAACACTCTCCTGTAGAGGAGGCGAAAAGACTACATTGTTTCTGAGTGTCCTCGTCTTAATAAGGGTGTACTACATATTGGCCGAACATGCCCCCTGCAGGTGCCCTCAAAGTTTACCTCAAGCGTGGGGCGGACTACGTATAAGTTCACCCTCTCCCAAAATCCTGAAACCAGACGGACGTTATCGAATGCCATCAACATCTTTATTGTGTGTCGAATTGTTGGATAGGTGTAAGATGCGATGCCTAGCATAAGGGGCCGATGGGACTGTCATTCTCCAAGCGTTTATAATGAAATCGCAAGAGGTATAAACCTGGAACGCCCAAAGGACGTTGACATTTTATAAAATTGTCTTAATTAAAATTCGAGTCATTTTCGCGGATGATACACGCAAAAATTTCAAATAACGAGAACAATTCCGAGAATAAAGATGAAGCAACCGCTAACGGTGTAGTTAATGATAAGAGCACTAACGTATTTTAAACTATAAAATAGCGCCGAATAAAATTAAAAAAATAATTCAAAGTCCTGCAAGGTACGTTGCGCGTGCGCTAGTGTTCAATGGACGGTTTTACCGGTGTGTACTCGTTCTTGTCGAAGGAGATGGTCACAAAATTTTATCTCTCGTATTTTTGGTACGGTGAAGTTTTATTTAAAAATTCGCGTGTGACAGTGTCAATACGGAATGTGCTTTAGGAATTAAATGAATGATGTAAGAAGGAAATTACTCATAGGATACCGTGTTATGTTTTTAAACTAAGTACATAATTATTAGTAAGTGAATTTTCTTATTATTGGAAGTAGACTTAAGATTTAGTTTACACTGTGATCAAAACCTAATTTTTTACTCTAATCGTTCAATTTTAATTTTCGTTTATCCAAATTCTAACCTAGAAAAATTTGCAATAGTCCAATTATCGGCAATGCAGCTGTTTTTTTTTCGAAAAGTCGTATTATCATAACACGATACGCGTGCTCCTGATAGTACAACTGCACGCCTGACGGCCCGGCTGCTTTCATTAAACAGGTTTTTCTTATATCATTTTCAGATGTGTTCAAATTCACCGTATCATGAAAGGCTCTCATCTTCCCATTTAAATTTTTAAATGTCACCGTACCCTTTGTAAATTAAAAGATCAATCACCATGCCAGTCGGAAGCGGTAAGATCTCGAGTCGACTTCTTTCACTCCTTCAATCTAGTTTTGTTAGGTTTCGAAAATTCTGCGATGAAGGCGAGTTTCTCATTGTCTTCCCTACAAGCTTCGCCCGATACGCCGGATAAAGGTGTTAAGATAAGAACGTGCAGCAGTCTCAAGAAGAAGAAGCATGGGGAAGAATATTGGAGAAGATCCTGGGGCAGCACTGGCGGCAGCACGGCAAGCGAGCAAAAAGACGATTTTTGGTCTGCCTTGCAAGCTAATTACGACTACATTATGGACAATCAACTTATCGATAACTGCCAGGTGAATACTGTTACTTTTTTTTTACCTAAAGATAGGGGTTAGTTTAACCTTGATAGGATGAATCACTACCACGCGTTACGATTTGCATCTACCCCATTTAGATGAATATTTGATATATTAGTCAGACTTGGACGCGTTACATGGTCAAGATCGGCATTTTTGCATTATTACATTGAAAGTTATCGGCGGTCTTTCCGCTTTGACATTTTCCGTAATTCCCCCGGGGTAGTGAAAGCATAGAGCGCCGAACTTTGAATTTAAGGTGAACCACCACTTATCGAATTGTGAATACAACAGTCAATTTTACTCGTAAACTGTCTACATATTCCTGGAATGTATTTTAATAACCCTGCACCAAGATTCCTGACATTCCTTTGACATACCGGTGCGAGTAAACCGCCCGAGAAATATTGTTTCACGATCATGACACAGAAAACACGGACCTGAATCAAAATACGATTCATTCAATCATCGTCCTGTCCTTTTTACCTGAGAGTAATAGATCTTTTTCTTTATTTAAACGTGCGAGGGACACTAACTTCCACTTGTGAAATACTCTGAGGCCAAGGGCCTTTTATACCTTCTTACATAAAAGAAACTATATAAGGATTCATTATTAAGAAGCGAGAGTGTTTAGGCTGAAAAGTCGCACCTTCGGTTTTTTCGTTTTTTTTTTTAAATTCGGGTGAGCTAGACGAGTCCATCCCGAATAAAGCGGGAATAACCACAAACACTCATTTTGTATATTATATAAAGTTATGTGTGCACTAATTTCATTATAAAACGTCTTAATTCACTATCTATACACCCAATATGTCAATGTGACAAGACGACTTTTGACAAAGATATCAATCGGGGTTTAGCATTAGTGATGTTTAAAAGTTGAATTACGTGCGCCAATTTAAGTTCGAAGATAATAATATAATTAGCATTATTCCTCTTTAATTTTTCACTTTGATTATTTCCGTATTATAGTCCAGGCTAAATAGCTCTAAAATGATTTATTTTCAAAAAAAATTAGTTACCGGGCGAAACCGGGTTTTTCAGGCAGGTGAAATGAATAGAAATTGGGAACAAAATAATTAAAACAGCTGAATTTTTCCGCGAGTGAAATCACGGGGGTTGGAACCACCCGGAAAGTGGTATTTTGCAAGTAATGTTAAAAAAGTTATAGAGATTAAAAAAATGAGCAACTTTTGTATGTGCAGTATTTTCACATAACCTCCAATTTTCCTAGAAAAACCGGAAAAAACTGTTTTTTTCGTTTTTAATTCTTATTTTTGCGAAAAAATGTCGTAGGGGTTTGAAATTTGGAGGTAACATAGCCTGTTTTATGATAAAACAGAAGATAATTGTTTGGGCCCATAAAGTTGAACCGTTTCCAAGATCTCACGATTTCTGTAAAAAATCACCTCATCTATTTTTTTCATCGTACAGAGGTGCGCAGGGTAGCAAAATTTTCGTAACGACTTACATTTTAATAATCAAAAATAAAAAATATTCCAATACAAAAATTTAAAGAAAAGCGCCAAAAACGGGGGGAACAGTTTTAAGATACACCGTTTTTGACAGTAGGTAAATAGGCTTTTTTGCAAATAAATTAACGTGTTGGATCCGCGCTAATAAAAAGTTTTGGAAATCTGTCTTCTCTCTCCTCTTTAATGTTGCTAAAATATTTTCTTTTGTTTCCCAGTGCCCAACTGCCTTAATTAAAACATCTTTATTATTACTTTTTTCTGCGCATTTTTACTGCAATAAAAGCAATTCGAAGTAAAATCGAATTCTTTTGCTTCCTGAACAATATGTTTTTGTTCACTAACTCTTCTTCCTGCCTGTTTTACAGCTGATGGGATTAAGCTGGGCCTGTTGATCGTTAATTTACAGGAATTATGAATAAAATCCTCATAAAGTTTATTTCTGCAGGTTTGACATCTCAAATCATTTGCTTTTGGCCGGTAAAACCAACGTTCTTATTGCAGATTTTGCAAGCAACAGGCCCAACGCAATTGCATCAGCTATAAAACAAGCAGGAAGAAGAGTCAGTGAACAAAAATAAATTGTTCAAGAATCAGGAAGCAAGATACATAATTCGATTTTATTTCGAATTGCTTTTATTGCGGTAAAAATGCAGAAAAAAGAAATAATAAAGATGTTTTAACTAAAACAGTTGAGCATAAGATAACAAAAGAGAATATTTAGGCAAATATTAAAGAGAAGGAAGAAGATAGATTTCGAAAAAATCTTTATTAACACATCTGTTGCGTCCCACTGTAATTTAATTTTCCTTAGCATTTCGTTTTGTCCTATTTTCCACTTTACTTCGTTACCCTCCGTTTTCCCTTTCCAACTTACTTAAAAGCAAACAGCGCGGAACAACATCCAACATGTAGATTTATCATGTCAAAAACAGTGTATATCTCAAAACTGTTTTTCCGGTTTTTGGCGATGTTCTCGAATTTTTGCTATAGGAATACTATTTTTTTATTTTTGTTTATTAAAATATAAGTCTTCCCGAAAATTTTGCTACCCCGCGCACCTCTGTACGATAAAAAAAATAGATTTTTCATCCCCTTGAAAAAGAGGTGATTTTTTACAGAAATCGTGAGATCTTGGAAACGGTTCAATTTTATGGGCCCAAACAATTATCTTCTGTTTTATCATAAAATAGGCTATGTTACCTCCAAATTTCAAACCCCTACGACATTTTTTCGCAAAAATAAGAATTAAAAACGAAAAAACAGTTTTTCCGGGTTTTCTAGGAAAATTGGAGGTTATGTGAAAATACTGCAGATACAAAAGTTGCTCATTTAATCTCTATAACTTTTACATTTAACATTTTCGTCTAAAATCAATAGTTTAACCACAATTTGCAAAATACCACTTTCCACCCCTTTCAACCCCTGTGATTTCACCCGCGGAAAAATTCAGCTGTTTTAATTATTTTTTCCCCAATTCTATTCATTCCACCTGCTTGAAAACCCCGGTTTCACCCGGTAACTAATTTTTTTCATACAAAAATATTATATAGCCTGGACTATTATGATTTTATTTCGTTCCTATATTTTACCTTAATACCCATGATGTAAACTTAGTTTTCTTCTCTTTCGTACAAGGTTGAGTGCAAGAGTGAAGATTAGTGCTTCTAAACTACTGAACTTCGCCTTGGAATTCCTCCTACAACAGTAGGTACTATTACGATACGCCATTACTTATTGGTTGATGTGTATTCTTACTGTGTAGTAGAATGAAGATGCTATTATTATTAATGATCCTCGAGATCGTATAATTTTGTATTGCTGTTTGTATGTCCGTCTGTCTGTCCGTCTATTTGACCGTCTGTCTGTCCGCCCGTCTGTCTGTCAGTGTGGACGAGAACTTCCGACTTTGTGGTTCAATGGTAGAGCGTTGAGCTATAAAGTCAGAGGTCGGGTGTTTGAACCTGGACTGAGTTAAGAAATTTTCATCTGTGACAGAGAGGGGAATTACCTTAGACCAGTTTCTCTAAAAAGCATTATGCGGGTCACTCCGTAATTGGGCGCAAGCTTGTTGAGGGCCCAGAACAAGAGAGGGATAATAAATAAATAAACTTTGTGTAGAAACGTCCGATCGCTTTGTAAATTGATACACATGTTCTTCAGGATATAAGAAAGGTCGCTATTATTTTTCGGCTACGTAAACTACCGGGCCAAAAAGTTACAGCCCAAAAACTGCCCAAACCTACAAAAAAAGGGTTTCTTTTTTAGTTCTTGTTACAAAGAGCATATGAATGTCTGGTTTTCTGTGTTAACTATGCATCAGACGAATAAAAAGAAATTGCGCATGCTCAACCCAACTTTTGTATTTGCGTAATCCCAATTTTGTTATTTGTTAAGCTATTTAAATGAAATTTTGTATGTAGGCACCTCGTATAAAAGGCCATTATAGAATATCGCAGTATATAATACGGAATACCAGTGATTACCCACTGATTTTTACCCATGCAAAGTTAGCAGCCAAAATGTCGAAAATCAACGACCGACCAGTATAGTACCGTTTACCACAAAAAACAAATTTGCTCATACACTTTCGCACAGCAGCCATTTTATACCACCTGAACTAAAATTTATTTTAGATCCCTCCCTTAGGACCAATACAAAGCTTGACAATGATATGATTGACAATTTTTTTTGCAGATACTAGGGTTACATGCGAATTGACCCGTAGATCTTAGAATGTGAAACCTTTTTTTAAGGGCTCTATATGATTTTTGTTATACGTTGCTGTTTACATTTCACTCTGTCTGAAGCGCGGTAACTGGTGCACAATTTTTTGCAGATACATGCGAATTGAATCTGTAGATGTTAGATTGTGAAACCTTTTTGTAAGGGTTCTATATGAATTTTTAGCGTAACACAACGAAGTTCTGATTTCTACGAAATTTGGTATTTGAGGGGTTCTGAACATGAAAATCACGAATGTGAAATTAGGTTTTTAAAAATTCGAAAAAAACCCACCGCAATTCTTGGCCGAAAAACGAAAAGTCCACGATTTTTGTTGTGTAGGTACTTAATGAATACTGAGTTCAAGAACAGTTTTTAAAAATCACTTTTCCTTTTTAAAAAACTGTTCGACAATTTTGTTCTTAACTCAGCATTTACACAACAGAAATCGTGGGATTTTCTCGGTTTTCGTTGCCAAGAATTGCAGTGGGATTTTTTTTAATTTCAAAAAGTAATTTTAGATTCGTGATTTTAATGTTCACAAACTCCAGACACCAAATTTCGTCGAATTTGTTTTCGCACCCTCATCTAGTGGTAAGAAGTTTGAAAGTTTTGTTGCAAAATCGAAAAGGGCACAGGTATCCTACAACCTATTCAAAGATGTGCTGGTAGCACTCTTATGGTTGCCGAGAAAAAAATTAGAGAAGTACAAATTTTACCACTTTTTTAAGGGTGATTCTCAAACGAAAGACGTTGGACCCTCGATTTAATTGAAAAAAGTTGTGCAAACGCGATCCATTTCTTGTCGTGCAGTGTTTTCAGTTCGTTTTGTAAGTTGACATCGAGGGGTTGGTCACGGGAGAAAGATTTCCTTCATTACCTAAAAATTGCGACCATTTACCTTAATTTCCTCAACATTTCTACTTAGCATTGCTTTAAATTTCTCCAAATTTACACAAAATTTCTCCGAATGAACGTGAAATTAGTAACCTTACTTCCCTATAGAAATCTTTTATTTCCTTAAAATTTCCTCTAGATTTCCCTATTAATAATAATAATATATATATTCATCCTGACCCTGTAAGACAAACAAAGTGTATAGGACAAGTCAATTAAACACAAAAGACAAACATTTGACATTTAACATTTAACTGATGAAATCTTCCACAGAATAAAATAAATTTGCCAACAGGAAGATTTTGAGTTGCCGTGTGAAGGTATATATTCTTGATTTTGGACGGGAGTTTATTGAACATTTTTGCCCCTATTATATGTGGGCTGGCTTTGTTAATATTTGTTCTTGCAAACGGTATCCTGAGGTTACTTGTAGCTCTCGTTTCGTGTTCGTGTATGTCACAGTTTCGTTTAAGGTTGTCTTTACGCAGGAATACAAATTTGCACACCTCGAGTATATAGAGGCACGGTAGCGGTAAAATCCGTAGCAGGGTGAAAAGTGGTTTGCATGACTGTAGACTTTTTGCTCCGCACATGCATCTAATGATACGTTTTTGGGTGGTGAAGACTTGTTTCATTGAAGAAGAAGAGCCCCATAGGCATAGTCCATATCTTAGCCTCGATTCGATGCAGGCATAGTAGAACATTCGCAGTTGCTTGATATCAAGGTAGCAGCGTAGGTAGCGTACTTGGTAGCACATGCGATTTAATGTAACTATTAGGTTGTTATTGTGTGGTTTCCAACTTAACGTCTCATCTAAGGTGATACCAAGGAATTTGGCTGTAGTTGAGTTTGTCAAGGTGGATCCCGATATTGGTATGGTAAAGTGAGGGAGATTTATGTTTTGATGGTTGTGAAATTGCACCAATTGGGTCTTACTTTGGTTTAAGAAAAGTAGGTTTTCATTAAACCAGTTTGCAATACTTTCGACAGTGTCTGTACATTTCGCAATTAATTCCCTCCCTTCTCGGTGGGACACCACAGCGGTTGTGTCGTCGGCATATAAGGTGAGTGTCGCATAGTCATTCACGTTGTTCACGACATCGTTAGTGAACAACGTGAACAGGAGCGGTGCTAAGATGCTGCCTTGGGGAGTACCAGCATTTAGTTCTATGACATCAGAAGAGGCAGTAACGGTACTACCATTGTATCTGTGGGGCAAAGAGACGTACTGCTTTCTGTTCCTTAGGAAGTTTTCCAGCCACTTTAGAGCGTTTCCTCTTATACCGTAACACGATAATATCTCTTATTTCCTCAAAATTTTCTAATATTTCCCCAGTATTTCCTCTAATTTCGCCCTACATATTTCCCAGTAGTTTTCTCGAAATTTCCCATATGAGGGAGAAGAATCTTCCTCGTAGTTCACCCCTTCGGTCTCATACCCGAGTACATCGGTCTAGGACACTGCGCCGAATGCCCGCAACGCCGACAGGATATTTGGATGATCCACATCGCCGACTAGGGACACTCCGCCGACGAACACTACGCCACATTTTAGATATATTTCTAAAATTTCCTACACATTTCCATCACTGAATTCTTAATTTCTCTAAACTATATCGTTTTTACATTTTTTAAAATTTTCTACACGTGTCAGAAACATTTTCAAAATTCCTGTAGTTTGGCACGAATTTCCAATGTTTATGGAACGTTTACAATATTTCCGAAGCATTTTTGAGACATTTTCTAAAAACATTCGGGAAACATTTTTAAATTTGTCTGCACTTTTTCATCATTTCTATAAAATCCTACAAACTTTCCTACAGAAATATTTCCAAACTTAAAACAAAAACACTGTAGCAACCGAGTTAGCAACATTTCTGCAATGTTAATAATTTATTGATTTGCTCTCGCTTACCGCAATTTACAGTATAGACCCTGTCAATAAAAATGCACTAAACAATGATAATCAAAATAATTGAAGTTGTCTTACGTCTTTATATTGCTTTGCTTTCAATTTTCCGGAAGTTTAACAGTTGTGGAGGTTTCAGTTCTTTACATTTCATGCTTTGATTCATTTAATAAATTATGGTTTTGTTCAAAAGCACCATAGGAAACGTATTTGAAGTTAGCATTCAGTGTTGTATATACGTTATTGTGCTTACCCGATGCTAGGAAGAGATTGGAGTAGTACGTTGAACGCTAATTTCAAATACATATCAAAGGGCTCGTGGATCCTACGCGAAAAAATACATATGGTGCGTTCTACCTACCCGGGTCAGACTGTATGTGCACGAATAATTCAAATATGTATACGAATACATGATTCCAGTGGCCGGGTGGAAATCATCGCCCAAAAATTATTGACACATTCCTGACATTTCTCAGACCTTTTCAAATAGTGTACTAGTGTACACCGTACACGTCTCCAACATTTTTTAAAGTTACACGTAAAATGTCTACACAATTCTGGTTACATTTCTTAAAAAGACGTTCCAAAATGTTTGCATGTTTTGAAAATTGTCCTTTCCGATTTTCATTTCTGAAGCATTCTGAAACAATTTACAATTTCAGTCGCAAAGTATTCCTAAGGCAAGACGCGCACCGAAGTGATAACCACATGACGTGGCAGTGGCGTGTTGATTTATTATGGAACATCCCTATGCTTCGCACCACTCCGGTATGTCACCTCTGCCACACTACCTTAGTGCGCGTCTTGCCTAAGATTCCAACACGTTTTGCACATTTTTGATTATTTCCAAAATTTCTGACACATTTTTTAAACATTTCTGAAACGTTTTAACGATTTCTTAAGCATTTTCAATAATATGCCTGCAAGCTTAATACATTACTGACACCGATGTGGATGCAATTAATCTAATATAGCGACAAATATATATTTTTAAATTTTTCTTTGCCGCGGTTTCGAACGAGGTAAAATTGAAGATGAAATTTTGTACACGATACAGCCGACAATATGGCGCTCAAAATTGTTTTTTTCAAAAATCCGGCCAGTTATTTTTCGTTTTCGTTTACCTAAATACACGTATCAAAAATTTTAACAAAATCCGTCGCGTCGTTATCTCGAAAAATTGCAAACGTACGTGCGTAAAAGTTGCTTAGAAAGATCTAAGTAAATATCTAGAAAAAAAAATGAAATGAAATAAAACGTTGACATTTGATGAAATTTTGACAGGTCCAAAAAACGGTGATCACAATAGCTACCTACCTAGTTTTTATTCATTTTTTTATTTACGCTAAATTTGAAGTAACTGATATAAGGGATAGTGCGCCTAAATCGATCGGTTTTTAAGTAACTAAGATTTTTCGAGTTTTTTCAGAATTTCACAAAATAAATTGTCTTAATTACTTGCCTATTTATAATGGGACAGTTTTTGTAACATTTTTCGTTTGATAGAATAATTTAGAAAAAATTCTAGTGTCGTAAAACAAAACCCAAAAAATGTGACACTTCATTTTTGGGTGCTGTTTATGTATCATCTTTTCTTATCACCGGTAAGTTTTAGAAATGGCCCTTATGTATCCCTAGCAGATCATTTGGAAACTCATATTTTAAAAAATTATGGAAAATTAGAACTAATGTAGATTTTATTGCAAGACAAGAAAATCTACTTTTTTTGGATATTTGTTGCTGTATTGTTATCGCTAACTTTACACGGGTCTTGGATTACTGAGGAAGTGTTTGTGTATAAACTTTTACCTGTGATTTCCTCCCCGGATTGGCCCATTGAAACAAGCAGAGCTCTTTCATGTCAAGTATTTAAAACGTGAGGAGTTCTTTTACAATATTGTTTACTCACTAATCTCTTACCTTTTAAAATGTGAAATTGAAGCAAGTAACAAATCTTCGTGAAGATTGAATGTGATGCTAAGGAAAAAATAGATTAGTAAACGAGACCAATTTAAATACCTACATTGTTTTGATATTTTTGAATGCGCGTTCATGTTTGAGAAAAGAAAATAATACATGGTCCGGATATGAGCTCGCATGCCGTTTCAGTTTTCATGTACTGCGTGTATGTAACATCCCAGGGCACCCGTCGAATTCGACAGTTTAAATACGCTCGAAAAGTTCTACTAAATAAACGTTTTGAGGACGTGCCTATGATTATTTATTTTGGCCTCCATTGAATCTAATAAGATCTGCCTACGGCGAGCGCGAAACAAATCGTCACGATTTTTGATTTAACCCGTTCACAAATGCATCGTTTCGATTTAGGCATGAAAGTGTGCCGAAATGTCTATTGAAAAGGCTGACGCGTTACATATGTGGAAAATTGTTAATACTTTCAAAATATTAACGATCATTACCTATTGTGTTGTTAGTTACATATTAAATTGGAATTTAGAACCCAATCACCGCTCGGAGCTTTTATAGGAAAGTTATTCAAATTTTCAGCGTAAACGTGTGAACCAAGCAATACTTTCAAACAGTTATTACCTTCCCTACTATCAAAATTTATTTAGATGCGATGAAAATAGAAATGTAATTGTTTGGGCGTTGGCGACTTCCGATCACCTTTTCAAGTTAACTGTTACATAACTCGAAACAATGCCATATACTGCGGTAGTGGAAAGTAAGCTATTAACGTAATGGTGTAGTTTTGTAAGAAATTACCCTTAATTAAAATCGCGGGTATGCTAACTGCATAGCCAACATAAATTTACCGAGGACCGCTTTTTATATTATCTCAGTAAGCATATAAGAGTTTCTAAATTGCGGAAAAAGGAAAAACGTGACAGACAAGCGTTTACTCGGACAATGACGTTACAACGTGTTTGTTTTGTAAAAATAAACAACTTCTGACTCGTCATTTTCGTTTATTTGCAATTACCGCACTCTTTACAATCATAAATAACTTGTAATTATTCTTATTACCTACTTTTCGTTGCCCAAGCTCCATACGTGTGAGGAAAGCGAATTTATTTCAGAAATCACCCACAAATAGCTCTAGAGGGGCAGTAATTAATTTGTTACAGTCAAGAACTATTGGTGTCAAATTGATAATAAACGGAAATGTCATGCATTTGTAAAACTAAAAAGAATATTCATCATTTGACATTCAGCTTTAGAACGTGTTGCATCCATTACAGCGCGTTTAAGCAGAGCTAGGAAAACTCGGCTTGAGTGGCGCAGATCTGCTTTTAAGTATCTATATAGCTCCAAAAAATGGGCAAAAGTCGCTGCACTACAAAAAGGTGTGAAATCCCCCAAAAAATTCGCTTAAACCTGTAAAAATGAGGGATAAACAAAATTTCATAACTTTTTTAGCCCGAAAACTTGACTGAGGTTTTTTATGCCGCATGCTATCTATAAATTTCAAGGGTTGAGATCTCGTTCTTTATACGGATATGGACATAAAAATCGACAAATCGTTAATACCCGTTTTTTCATTGAAAACCATTATTTATATCTAAAAAAAGAAGTAGCTAGTGAAAAACTTTAAAGGCTCTTGATAACCATCGTTTTACGAGGAAAAAGAGTTACATAAACAAGCTCTCCGTAAAAACCAAATAACTAGAATTAAATGGGATGAATGGATCAGGTCCGTAACCAAGACGGAGTAACAGGGGTGGGAAGTATTTTTCTAGGTGGGGCTTAGGTTAAAGGAACCCCTAAATTTTTATTGCTTTACTTTTGTACTTGAACACTTTTTTTATAAGATAAGGGTATTGTTTAATAAGATCAGTAAATGAGCTATACATTTCGTGTACTGTGAGGGCTGTAATATTTGTTGTACTTACGGTCTTTTTTTGCCCATATCCGACTCTTTAAATGCACATAAAAGTGTAGCCCTCCTCTGTTTCGAAAATGACAAGAAAACTCGTTTTTAGTCTTTAACCATGGAATAAGTAATTTATTCCATGCTTTTAGATAACAATCCGTTTATTTTTTGTGGCACTTCAAATATTGTTGTTCCCTGGTTTCGCGCACATAAAAGTCCTCCTTCCAAAAATATAATTTAAAAAAAAGTGAAATTCTTGATAGAACAGCTTTCTACCCTGAATCTGACATCTTATCTAGGCAAAAATGCTTGTTTCAAAAGTATCTTATATAATCCGCTATTTATTATCGTTCTTTTCCGAAACGCGAAATTTACCCTTTATTAAATTAATAATTCTAATTAATAATTAATTTATTCGCCCTTTAATAAAAAATGTGGGCTATTATTTGAAAAACACTTGTATGACTTCACGCCGTTAAAAGCTCATATTAAAAAAAAGTTTTTAACAGTTTTACATCCTTTGTGCCTAATGTACATTGCCAACTTGCGTACTTACATACGTAGCTAAAGACGGGAAATATTTTACTTTAAAAGTTGCTTAAAGTGGTCTAAAACGTCCACATTTGCTCGAGCTAGGAAGCTAATAAATTGCACTTGATAATCTGTACAAACCCTATTTAGTTCACGATTAAAATATATTTGAAGCTTTTTAGCGTAACAGAGTACGGTCGATAGCACTATACAGATTTTCAAAATTTTGGATTGCCATGCTCCCTTTTTAAACAAAAAAGCAATTTTAGAGAACACAACAATAACGGCACGCTAATACAGGGTATCCCACGTCCGAATGGCGGCTTTAATATTTGGAAAGGGAGATATCGGAACATTTTAAAATTTTGACAATACATTAATGTCGATAAAAGGAATCTAAAATATTTTCAAGTTGATGGCACTTTTGATTGTACCCGAACTTGTTTATTTTAAATGAAACGCCCTATACCGGGTGTTACATAAGTGTCTAAAAAAATTGGGTGATAGAGGGGATCAAAACAAGCACTTTTTCCAAATAAACCGAGGGTCCAATGTATTTCGTTTGGGAACCACCCTCAAAAAAGTGGTGAAATTTGTATTTCTTCTTTAATTTGTTAATCAGTGACCATAAGAGTTACAAATACTGGCGTGTGACGTGCCGTCTTTGAATAGGTTTAAGTAGAGTTTTATAACAATAAATAATTTCTACGTAAGCGTTTTTTAGGTTACCTCTCGATGCCCATTAGTCCTTCGCGCCCGGATTTTCTCAAGTTCCCCTTCAAGTTGGTTCAAATTCCTTTCAGTTCCCATCAAGTTTCTCTAAAATTCATTGTTCTTCCTCACGTTTCCTTATGATCCTGATTATATAGTCTATTGCGCTTTATGGATGATTTGACAATGGTTAAATTGCCAGTATTAATGAGGAAGTATGCCTTATGTCTCTCAATTCGGCTCGATTAAAAATAAATGTTTCTTTTTCCGTTTTACACGTTATTATCGTATTTTTCCAACGAACTTGAGTACGATATTGAAACAATTTCCTTTGTCCGCTCGTCTGTTTATGCCGTAACTATTCTACACTTTTTATTGCGTTTTTTTAATGCTTAAATGCCTAAATTTACTTACAAAAAATGTCAGGATTGTTATTTATAGACCAATTTCGATTAGGAAACGTCAAAGTGCATTACTTCGAAGCTCGATAAATTAATTGTATGCGGTTTTCAGACGGTGTTCTAGAAATGAAGAACCAGTTGTCCGTTTTTAATAGTCGGAATGTACCAAATTTTAACAAATGTGGTAATTATTTGTTTACCTACGCGCATGAAAAGGTCACTTTACAGAAATGCTACGTGAAAGAATTTACGCATGTAAATGAACTTTTCCGTAAACTTGGATGGCAGAGATTTAGGCCTCTGTTGCAAAATTGGAACGGCGTCAAAGTGTGTGATTGTTACGTTGTACTTTTTAATTAGAGGTAATTAAAACATCCACGGTTCATCTTAACAATTAAATTTTGAGTACTTCATGTGTTTTAAATGAAAATTAGAAACAACCTGTTCCAAATTGCAACAACACAAGATTTATAGGTACTAATGGTAACAATTTAGCATCCTTAGTAAAGGCGCAGGAATGTAATTAAAAAACGATAATTATAGTAGTTATAGTTAAAAGAGGATAAGATTAATACTTAATAATACGAGAGCTAATCACAGAGTCAAAAGGTTTAATAATCGTGTCTATTTACTACAGTTTAGCATAATTTTCATTGCACGATTTTTTCATAAAGTATACACGTATCTTGTTGCACGATTTGTAAATGTCAGCTGCTCGTTAATAATTTCTGTTTAGAATCTTTCCTTTTAATCGATTAAGCGAAATCGACAAAAACTAATTGGAACAAACTTTGTTTGTCATGGCCGACTCTGTCAATACCGTTTTCTAGGAACAATTCCAAATTTTGTTGTCGTCTCGCTCGAAGGACCATTTAGTTTAGAAAAACCCTTGGTCACCAGAACAAAAGAAGTTACATATTGCTATGTTAAACCGTTGTATCAGAAGTGATCGGATGCAGACAATTTCGACCCATAAATTGTACACTTTAAGACCCTTGTGAAGTTAGCAATAACCCGCCAGCAATAAATTTTGCATATTCTTGGGAAGTAAGCCGCAATAAATATGCAATAATATGCTTATGCGTGCATGTATCCTATTTAGGGGAGTTCGGACACTAATTACAATTACATTACAACCTGTATCTCCCGAAAGCAACATTAAAAGTATCGCAACACTCTCCTGCGTTCCTGGGTCCACAAATATATAATACTCTACCGCAATATATAAAGAGTTCTTGTAACCTGCAGCAATTTAAATGTCAACTTAAAAGTTACTTAAATGAAAATTGTTTTTACTCCATCGCTGAATATTTCAAATTTTGTAATGAAAAGTAGTATGTTGAATTGTCTATTTTATGTATCTATTGTTTGTCATAGTTTATTGTCTCATTAATTGTTTGTCATATACCTATACTTGACGCTTCCTATACAATATCGATAATTGTCAAAAGGAATTATAAATAAATCTAAATCTAAATTATATCAAACTAGCTTTCATAGCACTTTTTCTTATTAATTTTTCCTTTTTTTCCAAAAATCGACCACTCCGAAATTTCTCGGGAAAACACTTTCTCTTATTAATTTTGGTGCGTAGAATCCAAAACAATTCGTACTTTTTCAATCAGACTTCTCAATCAAAAGTTATAGACTAGAAACCAATTTCGAAAGAAAATTCAAAGGGCTGTAACTTTTGAACTAGTAGCCCAATCTTGGAACTGTTTGAAATTATGGATTCTACAGGCCACATTCTATAAGAAAATGTTTTTTCCGGTCGATCTGAGACAATTTTTTTTTCGGGGCTCAAAAAAAGGCAGTGTACAACCTTCCTTTTTTTCCAAAAATCGACCACTCCGAAATTTCTCGGGAAAACGCTCTCTCTTATTAATCGTACTTTTTCGATCAGACTTCTCAATCACTCGTACAAGATTGCGATGCATGTATTTTTACGCATGTTTGTTGGGCATATTTTAGGGAAAAAATCATTTTTCTACTTAACCATGAATCGTACGCCCTCTAGCGACAAACCTAGAAACTTGAAAATAGTTTCCAGGGATTTCTCTTGGCCTCTTTTGTTCACAAAATCTTTTTCCCCAAGTTGTGCTATTAACGGTTCCATAGATATGTGACCTTTATTAACAGGACACCCTGTACATGGGAACGTGACCACAACGCTTGTTACCGGAAAACTGCGAAAGTCGCAAATACACAAACATTTAGGCAAAGTGGGAATGCTCGGCCATTGTCTACAGATCGCGCAATTTGTGCGAAATGGCACATGTATGTGCATGTCGCGAAATCCCTAAAGAGAGGCAGGCAAAGTGTGAACTCGAGCTCCATTTCTGACTTTCCCTGCTGTATTGGTCATTTCGCAAAAAGGCGTAGGGAGTCTGCAAAATGCTGGATTTCGCAGTTTGTTTTCTTTTGCTGCGGAAGGACCAAACCCCCAATTAATGCGGTAAAAAGAAATTTTGACAATCAGATTCTAGATGACCCCTAAAGTTGAGCAAAACCTTCACTTATTCACATTTGGTCGGGAACAAAGCTTTTTTAAATCGTTCAAAATCGAAAAGTGTTTTTCGTATAAACCGCCGGAGAAGTAAAAGGGGGTAGATCCACACACGAACGAACGAAGAGGTGAAAGGTAGAATTTAAGTTATCATGGTCATCAGTCTAAAACTTTGATTCAAGCCTCATCCATTTATTCCCAGCAGTACGTCTTTTAGGTAATTGCAGTGCAGATAACACAAAATCGAATGTTAGATCTAAACAATTAAGACACATAGGTAAACGCTTAGGGCTATTTTAAGATCTGTAAATTTGCCGATTACTTATTGATTGAAAACCACCCTTTTTAATCAAGTGTTGGTAACGGATGGATTGCATGTTAGATATGTAACGAGTGTCTATTGCACAATTGTGAAAATTGATCCAGTTAATATTACAATGCTAACGGGTAATTAAGGTATTACGAAGAAAGTTTGTGTGTGTGTATTATTAACGCAAGGATAATGCGCCAGTAGTATACGCATACATGTTCTGTTCGTACGGATGTTCCTAATTATTACCCTACGCCTTTTCAGTTGTGACAGTTTAACTTATTTATTAGCTTATACTTGATGTATATCCGCTTATCTGTATTATCTATAGTCGTCATCGATATATTTAGAAGTTTGTGGGTTCAAACTGATCATTGTTCGTACAAAATTATCAATTTATTTACAATTTAGTGACGGGGCTGGATTGGACGGCCGGAAACTCCGCGGAAAATTCGAATTTCCTAGCAGTCCAACCAAAAAGAATCACTTTTGAGTGTTCTAGTCATTTAACTTATTTCGGGAATGATGCATTTTCTGCCTTTTTTCTGCAGGAGAGTTAAACTGTCTTCTCCACATTGCTTCGTTTTCTCATATTTAACTTGAAAAGATTGAGACCAAATTCATTCAGGTAAGTTCCCAAAACGCTGTGCAACAAATTCGATCCAGCATTGCTATTTCGGTAAGAGATAATAAGAGAGACAGTTTGTTAAATGGAGGCAAACTGCTGAAAGTGCGGACCTAGATTTATTTTTTCATTTTTGAGTAGGTGTAACTTTTGATCGCCCAAAACTAATGTAAAAACGACTCTTCGAATTTCATGTTTCTGCGTTCAAAAATTAGTGCCGTTTGCAACCCTATTACAACGATTCACTTATAATAGGAAAAACTTTTACTTTTTGGACGTAAATCAACTTTGTAAGGAGCGGATATAGGCGTGCTAAAATTAAGCCGTCAAGGGTCCTTGTGCAAGAAATTTCCTTCATAGGTATATGGAAAAGGTGTTTGCTATTTAGTAGAGCATATTCCGCTGCTAATCAACGATTCAGTAAAAAAACTCAAAGGAATACAAAAAATTTTTTAGGTTTCAGCACGACCGCTCTGTCCATTACTAATGACGGTAAAAATAGGATTGAGTTTTAGACATAAAGTTAAGCTCATCGGTCTTACGGGTAGTGTTTGAGGTAAAACTCCTAAAAGGACGAGTAATAAGTGCCTCAGGGATGTTAAAACTTCCAAAAATATCAATAGTCCAGTATGCGGAGCAGTCAGAAGGGCCGATTCCCGCAAAAGGTGGTGTAAACGACTTTATCATTTTAAATGGCCCATTTGGCTCCAAATAACATGAATTTGAAGAGTGCACGCCAATTTTTTCCCGGCACAACTTTTGGCAGCCAAAAAAACCTCAAAATGTTCGAAGTTTTCTCAGTTTTTCGCTTAAAACTCGAAAACGATTCATATTTTATGAATAACACTTCTTTTTAAAGAAAACACAATTCTGCGTCGATCAAAAGATGAACAAACAAAATCGGTCCAATAGAAAAATTTTTACGGACGATCAAAGAAATCCCTTAAGCCCCCGTCAATTCCTGAACATCCACGGAAATCCCTGAAATCGGATAAAATTCCTTATAAATCCTTTCGAAATCTTCTTAAATTCTTCCCCAGATTTGCTTTTGACACTCCATTCCAATACTTTACTACCGCCGCTTTCATAATAATAATAATAATAATAATAAGGTCTTTATTTGTTTAGACAATTAGAAGGAAAAGAAACATAATTCATTTTAAGGAGGATTAAGGGAGATATAATAGGCGAAGTCTAGCCAAGTCAGGCTACTCTACTTAACCTACGATACTCGTCCTCTAAACATAAATTAAACTGAAATTAAATGACTTAATGGCATAACTAAGCAAAAATGAGAAACAAAAATATATCAATATTTCAACGACCAAACAACTAGCTAAAAGATAAATAAGGAATGAAAGTTAGATCTCAAGTGTGGCTAGGTAGTGATTCACACGCTGCAAATTCAAAAAGTATTGTTTAAGTTTAAATTTGAACTTATTGATATTAAATATCTTAAACTCATCAATAAATAAATTAACTAATTTCACGGCATTATAAATAAATGATCTTTTATACAAAGCGGTCCGGTGCTGTGGAATTGTAAATTGTGCATTATGCCTAGTATTGTGCGAGTGAGTACTGTGCCTTAAATTGAATTTGGACTTCAACTTACATGTAGTATTGTTGTTTAAGAATTTGTGTACAAATGTACCCCTATGTAAGTGCCTTCTATTTGCCATGTTTAACCACCCAGATTCCTGAAATTTATGTGAAATGTGATCAAACTTTCTCACTCCATACACCAAACGGATACAGGAATTCTGCATCTTTTGAATACGTCTGCTAGTTACACAATCTAGACACGGGCCGTAAATAAAGTCACAGTAATTAAATTTTGACAAAACTAAAGTCTCACATAGTAACTTTTTTAAATTATTATTAAGAGTGTGTCTAATATTATATATACATTTTAAAGACAAGAACGCATTTTGAACCATTTTGCTCACGTGAGCTCTAAACCGAAGTTGATTATCAAGTGTTAGTGCCAAATTATTTACTGTTTCAGTATCAGGTATTAAAATATTATTTACATACACACCACAATTAGTTTTCATATATTCAATATCAGTTTTCTTACCAAAAAATATACAGCAACATTTACTAGGATTAAGTACAAGATTAAAATCGTTAGAACGCTGATTTATTCTGAGTAAGTCCTGGTTTAAATTATTTAACGCAGTAGATGCATTAACCTTCTCAAAAGAAGAGTATAATTGTATGTCATCAGCGTATGCCACAATATTGCAACTTGAAACGCATCTTAGGATATCCGAAGTATAAATAATAAATAATAAGGGTCCAAGTACGGATCCGTGAGGAACTCCTTGAACTATATTAGACTTACTTGAAAGTTTCTGGTTAACACGAATCTGTAGGTACCGATTTTGTAAATAAGAAGAAATTATGTCTAATGCGTTTCTATTGAATCCAATGTAACACAAAATTGAACAAAGTAAATTATGATCAATCGTGTCGAAGGTTTCTAGGAGAACAATTACAGACAATAAACCACGATCCCTTGCCCTAAGCACATCTTGAGTAACTGTCGCAAGTGCAGTAGCAGTGCTATAATTCTTTCTAAAGCCACATTGCAAATCAGGAATAAAATTGATTTTGTTAACGAAGTCGTATATTTGCTCAGACAAAATTTTTTCAAATATTTTCGCCATGGCAGGAATAATACTAATGATTCTCAAATCCGAGAATTGAGTTGGCGAGTTTTTCTTTTTAATAGGAACACCAATGAAGTCTTCCATGTATTGGGGAAATATCCTTGCTCAATACAACAGTTATATATACCTATGCATTAGGTACATGTAAATAAACGGAGCACAATACTGCAACATTTTAATAGTAATTCCATCGCAACCACAACTGTTCGTTTTAATTGACTGCATTTTTTCTTCTACCTCTTTTTCAGTAGTGAATTTGAAATGGAAGTGTTTACTACCTGCAAATTTGTGGTTATTATAGTAATCGATCATTGTATTGCAATTAGTGTTATTGGAACCCGTACAAAAATGTCTACAGATCTCATCTGGATCAGAAAGGTGGCAAGGTAAGTCATAAGATGATGTTGAATTAATATTAAATTCTTAAGATATAAAAGGAACCACAAATGTTTATCTCTTTATATCTTAAGAATTTACAACGAACCCAAAATAATGGAGAACTACATTACATATAATATTAAATTGTTTTAGAGTATTCCATATTTTCGATGGGTTACTTTTATTACGAGACATTACTGAGTTTAGATAGTCTCTCTTAGATTTTCTCACTGCTGTCAACGTTGAATTTCTTACACATTTATATTCATTCCAGTCAGAAACTGACTTACTACGTTTGAATGTATTAAGCTTTTTATCCCTTTGTTTCATTAGCTGTTTTAATTCTGTTGTTAACCAAGGCGCTTTTCTTTTTGAAACTTTTGCTAAACGATAAGGTGCATGCCTATCCTATCTAGAAAAACCTACGCTTCGTCACGCACCTTCTCACAAGTATAAATTAATAACAATTTGCGATTGTTATACCTATTTTAAATACTGATGCGTGGAAATATTCAGTAAAACAATTCGAAGCTAAAGTTTATTTTTGAACGAGCCAAATTAAGCTATTTCACTGACAAAATGCAATTGGAACCACGACATTCTTTTTTTAAGAAGTCGCCTGAGTATAAGAGCGCTTTATATTATAACTTGTTGCCTAGTGCCATCAAAAACTTGACAAAACCACAATTTAAAAGAAAAGTTAAAGAGTTTTTGTCATTAGGAGTTTTTTATAATGAAAAAGAATATTGAAATAGATAGATGAAGTACCTCACCAATATGTGTTTAAATTATATATACATTTCTATGTTTGTTTGTTGACGTGTAAATTTGTTGTGTATACAATTGTTATTTACAAATAAAAATGATATGATATGATATGAAGGTAGACAAGGAAAGATTTGACTTTGACTTTTTCCATGTGAGAATGAACACAATCTCATGGGTTAAAAAATTGTAGTTCATGTCATATTTTATCAGGAACGACTTCATTCCGTACGGCAAAACAATATTATTGAAAGATAAAAGTGACCGCATGTGCAGATAAGTGCATTAGGTGATTAAGTTCTACCTGCTTACGTTACCGCCCCTCCATCAAAAATATAACTTATGACCAAATCATTCGATCGTGTTAACGCGAAGTGCAGTGCATATTGTGCGGAATGGTCTCCAAAATTTTCAAATTGTTCGAAGGCGAGTGCCTAGTACCGAAAGCAAGAAAGCTAAGGGTGAATTTTGACAAGCACAGATTAGGTACCTTGCGCGCGTAAAATGCAGTAAGTAATTTGGATTTTTACATTTAAACATTGGGCATACAATGCAAAATAATTTTGGAGTTGGACAATAGGCGTAGGGTGACTAAATATTGTGTATGGAAATTTACCTCCACACATATAACTCCCGTTAGTTTAAATCAATCATTTTCCAAATCAAAAATGTATACACAATTACAATCATCTTATATATCCAAGTCGAAAATTAGAAACACATGTTGCGTCGGTCGCGTCGGCATTTTAAACAGGTGTTTAGAAGTCTGTTGATAATTTAATGCTTAACAAAAACCACATTTGCCTTTTTATTAGGTTTAATAATAATTGTCGCAGATTTTACTAATTTTGAATTAATTTGATATGAGTGAACGAAATACCTTCGCAAAATGAAATGTCTTGAAATCAAAACATGCAACTCAAGATTATTGTGTCACCTCATGCCTAAAAACTGTACGAAATGGGTAACTAGCAATTTCATTCTTTCTCTCTGTATTCATGTTAAATCCGAAGTCTTATTAGAGGCATTTAATTGGTCCAAAAATTCATTCAGTATATCAACGTATTCACAAACTTCTTTAGAGTTGAAGAATCGAAAAGTGGATTTCCATTTTTCGCATATTCAGACTAGATAATTTTATCTTGAACTTTTTACCTCTTGCATGAGTGTTTATAATGGTATTCCGTATTTGTCTCAGCAACCATGACAAATGAAACGATTGAACTTGCGGCTACATACAGGTTTCGGGCATGCCTTTCTGATCTGTAAAATTCCTACCCAGGGAGGTGCTTTTTTGATCCCCAAACGACGCCCCTAGGGATGTTGTAAAGCACATTAGAAATGCTGTAGAAAATTCAAATTCATTATCCTATTGCGTAAAGACGTGGTTTGGGTAAGTGTAACATCTAAAACGACGGTTTTAGAGATGTTTTAAATGTCGGGTGCTATTTATCCAACCCAGCTTATTAAATTTGATATGAAAATTAACCAAAAATACTGTATTTGAAGCGTGTTAGTTGAGGAATTTCGGAAATGAAATTATTATGGTGGTAACGCAACCACAAACGATGTCATTTGGGAATAGAAGTTTTGGTGTGTTTTTAAAGACAAGTACCTTACAATTTAGAAATAACTTGAAATAATGTAGAAGGTCGAAAATGTCCAAAATCATGAGTAACTTGAACAAAAGACGTGGTTTTGGCAAGCATTACACCCAAAACAATGTTCTTAGGGACTTTACAAGTTTGGGGTTGGTGTTACAATTTATATGAAAATGAAATACACTCTCGCTTGTCAGTTGTTAGATAAGGGGTAAGGGAAACACTGAAAAGAGGTTTTTTGACTGGCGAAAGTTGTGCCGGGAAAAAATACTTTTTATAGCTTCTAATTTTCGTCCGTCTTTTTTTAAAAGTGGCCGGCTTGGGACGCTATTGATTTTCAGGAAGCTAGCTCAACAGGAACAAAACTTATAGGACTTCGAGTAATTCGGGAACAAAACTCTTCTTTATACATGAATAACTCCAAGTCTTATAACTTTTGTTCCTGTTGTGCTAGCTTACTGAAAATCAATAGTATTCTATCTTTACGTCCAGAGTACACACCAAATTTTAACACTATCGGCCACTTAAAAAAAATTAGATTTATTTTTAACACATGAATTTGGTGTTAAATCTATCAAACGCATTATCTTGATGCCGAAAGAGTACATTACATGCACATTTGATAACCGCCTGCGTTTGACTTAAAGATGTTACTGTTTTTCTAAGATCACATGTATTTTGATCAAAACATGTCAAAATCATTATTGTCTCACCAAGATCGTTAGAAAAATTAACGTGTATTTTGATCAAACCAATGGTTTTGTGCCATTCAATATCCACTGTTCTGTCCGTACGACACTGCAACACGCCTTAAAATCGTTCTATCATTCCAAATTCCATATTCTTTATAGCCTATGTGTATGGACCGTAGTTGCAAGGTTAAAATAAATGGTCGTTAGGTTAAATACATAAAAGTGATGGTAATACTGAGGATCCTTCGATATTCCGTTGTATTTTCCCTTGGATTTTCCCTTGGCGTACTTTCCATCGAGCATGCGAAAATTGTTAAAACGATCTTTTAAAAGAATGCTCAAATCCCCTAAATTCGCGACGCGTTTGCGTACTTTTTGTGTGCTCGTTTTTTAAGAAAAGATTCTGCAAATTCTCGTCAACGGCCATACCACGTGGTTTTAAGCAACGTCGAGCGCGGTCAGTAGGTATACTTTTAAATTTTCGTTCAGGTTTGTGTATTGATTTTAGATCTTATTTTAATGCCACAAGGCAACATATAATTAATAATCGTAATTCCTAATTAATTTAATTTAGTTTTGCGGAAAAAAATATTTTAGTTGTTTAACTTTGACTTTTTTTCTCCGTTTTTTGTAATAAAAGTCGATATATTATGAAATTTTGACATGTCCAAATAACGGTGATCGCAATAGCTTCCTGGCTCAGGCTAATTAATTATTCAATGTTTTCATTCATCAATAGTGCTAATAATGTTTTTGTGAACAATAGCTTCTGATGTACTCCAAATATTCTAATCAAGCATGTAGTTTAATATATCTTTGATAAATGTCTGTTTTTCCCAGCATTGATACAACTAGTGAAACCATCATAGGCGCAAAAATGGCTTCTTTGAACTAAACGTAAATTGAGCGGTAGGTCAATTTTCTTTCGAGTAAATCCTATTTTTGTGATTTTTGGTTAGCGTAATAAAATATGACCAAACGACTCAAAGTTAGGTTAGTGTTTGCCGGCCTTTTGTGTAATAACTAAGGAGGTATTGTTTCTGTTGCAATAGGGATCGGTCGTAGTAAGTCTCAACAATTTCAGTGTCTGCCCTTATTGGATCTGTCCTTTAAAAGCAACTAGTTATTAATAATTTCGCTCTCTTGTTTACAAAAATTCTTAATTTTATATGCGTATATAAGGATATACTCGCAATTACAACTTTCCCTTACTTTTCAGCATATTTATTTATTTTATTTATTTATGTATATTGGTGTTAATAACAATAGTTTTTACACACGTCCATTGAATCAATAACAGTAATAAAAATATGAAACGTCGTATTATAAATATAGATAGACCACAGGCTACAAAATATATCAAACTCACAACATTAAATATATAAGACACAAATATATAAAATATCACTAATAACAATCCAAGTCACAACTGACATTCACATTTAGAAAATCATTGATGTAAAATACCTTTTGGAAGGTACGTTTTTAAAATCTTTAAAAATGTAATCGTGGGGAATTATTTTATAGAAATTGGTAGTTTATTATAAAACTTAATCCCATAATAATTGCAACCAACAACTTAATCTGATTTTATCAATCCTTATTCATTTAGAATCCCGAGTATTGTTTTCATGGAAACTCATAGAATCCAAAGTCGAAGAGAACAAAGAGGGTTTATATTAAAAAAATAAAATTTTCAGCAAAATCTTGGGATGAATTTCTGAAGACTCTGTACAATTCTTTTTGGACAATTTTTACATATCGGATAAGGCGTAGGCCTTATAAAAGGCAATTTGAATTGTTTAGTGGGTACATGTTCCAAAAATGTTGAATAAAACTCAAATAGTTAAATAACCGTTGGATTTATACTTATGGTTACCCTAAATTTCGTGTAGATTTAGTGTGAGCCAACTGGACACAATAAATAACATATCTATTTGTATTAGTATCCCAATAATCGACTCATCTCATCGGTGGACATGCTGGACCACATCACATCAATAATTTGCAAACCTTTTTAGACTAATATAATTCCTCGAATTTATAAAAATAAAACTTTTCGATGCATTTAAACATCGTTGTAACAACTATTTCCAATATGAAAATGTAACTTACAACTACAATTTATTTACAATGAAATCAAAATTAGTTTCCTGTCCTTTCGCTAATCTACATTAACAATTTACATAAATGAGACAAATTAATTTTTATTGATAATGACTATTAAGTAATAGTAATACTTGTGTAAAAATGGTTTCCTTAATTTAATTCTTTACTACATTACTACATAATGCAAATCTAGTAAACTTTTGCCCACCCTAAAACATTTCTGAGACCTCCAAATTCATTTCGAGCATAACATACTATTGTAACCCTTCCCAAAAAATATGTCTGATTGGTTTCCTGGTCACTTCAGTTTCTTTTCGAAAATTCCGATTTTGGATAACAAAATTGAAACTGATACAGGCATAAATTTGATTCTTTCGCGTGAAAGTTTAATGTTTTCCTATTTTATTAGGTACTGCTTACAATATATGCTTAAGGACAATACAAGGAAACGCTTAACGATCAAGTCCATTCATCAGCTGTAGGAGATAAACAAATATGTTCATTAAACAGTCTGAAATCTAGATTTACTAAGGCCCTAACACTTTCTAATCAATTTATCTTTTGTATAATCTTGCATAATTTTGTAATTTGTCAATCGAAGTGAAACCGTTGCGTAGATTTATCAATGAACTTATATAGCTAACTAAAAATCGGATGTTTGTACTTCCTCCATCCATCGTGATTGTATATAGACAAACGCCTGATTCGGGCGCAATTTTTGCACAATGCATAATTTAAGCTCACGAAATATTGAAAGTAACGGTGGGTCTAATTGTTATTTCTGATACCATTATCTAAACCGTCTCGAATTTGAAAGCGATGATCTAAATTTAGCAAATTACATTGTTATCATGTTTTTAATTTATTTGCAGTCCTACTTCTTTTAAAATTCTTAACAATTATCTGATCCGAATATTTACTGACGAACTTTCTTATTAGGCGACAAGGTTATCAATACCATTCGTCTATATCTTAGAAATTTTTCTGTTTTGTTTTTCGCATATTACCTTAGGAAAAAACGTGATGAGATTCCACTCGATTGCCTACATAAAGTTTTTCTGTGGTGCTTGGTCATAGGAAGAAGAAGCTACCTTGAATGTCAATTGGGTTTATAAATAAAATCGAATTTGCATTTTCCCATGCCGGGAATATTATATTCATTTCAAAGTTGAACCGATAAAGTTGATAGCGAAAGTTATGTTATACAAGAAATTTGATGCTAGTTGCTTCAAGTATTATAATATATATAATTATTAATATTTGCCTTAGCTCTTCTGTCAAGTACAAAAAAATGGGAGAAAGGTGTCGCCAGTGGAAATAATGTAGAGTATAGAAAGGTTTCAACGGTTTAAGTAAATTACAACAACACATATACTTTCCAGTCCGGCCGGTTATGTTAAATTAGTATAGTAAAATTATAGATAAATATATTTAAATTGCGTAACTGCGTATATTTAAACGCGTTGTAAATTATAGGCAATCAATTAATAGACAAGGAAATTGAGGCAGTTTTGATGTAAAAAAAATTTAGCTTAAAACTTCTCACGCGTACATTCTCTACACATAACGTCTAAATATGTTAATGTTTAAACAAATTGAACAAATTATATTCACATAATTATATCGTAGCAATGGATAGTCTATAATTATTTATAAATAAACACAACGCCTCTAAACAGTTGACAAAATACTAATTTAATACAAAACACATTACATATTCATGCATAGATGTTGACTCGATACACATAATCGACATAGAAAAGGAAAGCTGTTGACATTGAAGGTACCTACCTATTGCAAAACAATGATATAAACATACAGTAACCCAGTAAAATTTTGTTGGGCCAAATTTATTTGGAACAATTTTTGATCTTTAATACCTTTTTCAGTTTTGTTCCAATTTTGGTGAAATTTGAAACCTATATATTGATACAGCATATTTCAATTGAATAACGAACAAACTTAAGGCAAAACTAAGTAAGGATCATTTTTATAAAGGTGTCGTTGCAAAAGTTAATACAGGTAAAGACTATTAATAAGCACCCAGAAAGACAACCCTTAAAATCGTGTTTGGAGGAAAGTGACAGACCTTCTGATTTATATTTTTGAATTCGAAAGATAAACATTTTTGAACTAATTGAAACAACGACATTCATTATTGATCAACGGGATCAACATGTTAGTTATCGTACTTTTGGAAGTATAGTATGAAGCTCCATCTTGCTGGAAGGTAAAGTCGTAATTAATATTTTCAATATCAGGAAGCATGTTGCTTAAAATATCTCTTTGATAAATATTGTGTGCACACCTTCATTTACGTTATTTTCTCGCCGTCTGCACTCGTCCTACGACTTCTTGTTTTCTCCATTTGCCTCACAAGCCTCACTGCAAATATACGCGACCTCCTCGTGCTTTTTTGTGTTATCACATCCAGTCTTGCACCCACACCGAATGAGGGTCAGGAGGCTGGGCGTGGGCGGCAGGCAGGTCACTTCCATGGAGCACTAGCCGCGATAGGCTTTCCAGTTTCTTCCGGCCGTACAAAATCGGGTCGAGCTTCGTTCCGAGCCATTTCAGAATCTGAAAACAAAATTATTATTAATATTTTATTACAAATTGCTGTAATGTTCAGGGGAATTGGGCTCCTATTATCTGAAGATATACTCGTAGAGTGCTGTTGAGCAGCGGAACTCGCGGGGGGGCAAAGTTATAGTTGAAAATCAGCTATCAATTTTTGTTTGCTTGCCAACGAAGGGTATCTTACCAAGGAATTTTAGTACCAAAGATCGCCTTTATTGACAAGATCGCCCGTATTTCCTCTGGTTTGGTCCTACCATTTTATTTGGGCCATAAAAAATGAATGTAACTAGGATCTACATTACCCACGTAGTCAACCTTCGACCGTTTTCTTCAAAAATTTAATCTTGAATTCGACAGCTTGACCATTTCTCGATTTTACACGGTGGAATACACATCAAATTTCTCTTTGAGATAAAGTGAACTGTAACAGTTCGCATCAAGGAGTTTTCTCGCCGTGCGATTGGTCAACAAGTTTTCCGCAGTAAAGGCAGTGCACCTGCACATCTCTCTCAAATAGTAGCGTGGATTAACGCTGCTTTAATAATGGCGTGACGTTTTTCTTGTCCTGTAAAGAGAATTTAGCAGTATTTTTGGGGACTTTGTTCCCTGTTAAAAAGCACTGTCTGGGGAACCAATATCAATCGTCAGATTTTATGAATTAATTTTTTTTAAGGCGACAGCTCCTTTGGAAGGTTAAATTAAACTTATTAGAGAAACAAAATTAAGGTTATACGATTCACAGTCATTGCTTTGTGCAAAGTAAAATCTGTAACTGTAAACGGTTTAAGTAAAGACCATTTCAATGATGCATTATTCCGTATTTCTAAGTAAATTTTACTTGCAAACATTCTCAAAACAAAGGTGAAAATGGATAAAATTTACTTCTTGGGCATTAAGATAAAGTCACGTTTTCCGAACAAAATCAGTAGAAGATTTTGATACATTTTTGTGGTATTCACTTCTCGGACTGGACTTTCCACGTTTTTTGAATGAAATCGACACATATGAATAACAGTTTGACACCCCTGGCTCAAAATACTCGTGGTCAACAAAAATTCATCATATTCACTTGACCACTGAACTAATGCCTTTAGACGTGTTGTTAACTACAGACAGACAGACTAATAGCGCTTTTTTATCGAAATGCGTTAAAAATTTGCACACTCTTAAAAATATGATGGATGTAAAAAAATAGAGTTTCTGTAGAGAATTTAATGAATCGGAGGAGTGTATAGAATATTCAGAATTTAACAAATCTGAAAAATTTGTAGAGTCGAGGAATCCGAAGATTCCCTATCTGAAAGTAGTCTCCTTGATAACCTTTATGTACAAATTTCAGAAACTGGTAGATTGGTTTACCGTATATAAATCGACTCATCTAATCATCGAGGCGTTGGTCACGACCTATTTTAGGGGACAAAGATTTCCTTCATTGACTAAAAACTGTAATAGTTTCTCTTAATTTCGCGATCATTTCTAGAATTGCCTTAAATTTCTCCAAAATTTACACAAAATTTCTCCGAATTAACGTGAAATGAGTAACTTCCCTATAGAAACCTTTTATTTCCTTTAGATTTCCTCAGAATTTCTTCGGAATTTCCTCAAAATTTCCTAATATTTCCATAGAATTTCCTCATTCCTTTGAAATCTCCTCTAATTTCGTCCAATTCTTACATATTTCCCAGCTATTTACTCGAGGTCTCCATAATGAGAGATAAGAATTTCCTTCGTGATCAACCCCTCGGAGTTGGTCACGGCTTATTGTAGGGACAAAGATTTCCTTCATTGCCTAAAAATTGTCACCATTTCCTTTAATTTCCCCAACATTTGTAGCATTTCTAAATTTCCTCAGATTTACACAAAATTTCCTCCCATTTAATGTGAAATGAGTAACGCTATTTCCCTATAGGAACCTTTTATTTCCTTAAAATTTCCACTAGATTTCCTCTAAATTTTCTCTATATGAAGGACGTGATAAACCCATCGAGGTACATATGTTAGGATCAAACACCGATTTTCGGCAATGGTAAAAAATATGTTCAAAAGACGTCCTATGCGTACTATAATTATTGAACAAAAATTCAAGATAATCAAAGCAATCGATCAATAAAGAAACTACATTTTTATATGGTTTAAAACTAGGCGGTTATAACCCCAAAATTTTGTAAATCGCAACCCCTGTTGAGCTTTACCTTATTGTAAAGATAATTAAAAAATACCCACATAGTTATAAGCCAAAATCCCATATTTTAAAACTGCCATATGTATCAAAACTGATACACACTTGTTGGTTCCAGTACGCCGCCACTTTGTAATACACAAAAAAATCGAGATGGGAAATGTTCCAAAGATTTCAAAATTCCATTTATGAGCGTTTGGGTCATTGCGAAATCGTAATAAAATGTTGCTTTCTCTTAAAATAACTAAAACATCGGGTTTTGGTTTTGGAAATGCGTTTCTTTTTTAATTGTCTTTAAAATAAACTGAATCACGATAGTGGTAGCAATTTAAAAATGTTGGAGTTATAACCCCCTAAAAAACTCCTCTGTGTATGAAAAGTTTAACCTTTCTAAAAATGTAGTTTTTATGGCCCTTTATTGACCCCCAAATTTTCAGATTTGTTTCTTCACTCGTGTCGGGGCTTTTGGGATACCCCTGTATATACAACCAAGTTTTTAAGATTTGTAAGAGTTCTATATGAGTGTTACTGTATCAGAAATCTTTGGTTTGTTTTTAATTTACTTAATTACAACAAAAAACCAAAATGAGAAAACTATGCAAGTCGGTCGAGAGAATCGACAACAGCAATAAAAACCCCACAACGACTTGCAGAGGGCATTTAAAAACTAGATCGTACCGCGAAATTGGCTAAAGTGTAACATTTTGGTAAAATTTTGGAAAACCAATCGCGTAATTAAGTCATGTCAAATAACGAGGAGTTTGCGCTATAAAATTCTAGTCTTATGAGGGCTAGCCGGACTATTTACGAGTAATGTGATGTGCACTAAAGTATTATTAACTGTTGTTCAAATAAAATTCCCCCCTTATAGAAAATAAGATATTTATTTCAAAAATCAACCGGATCCGGTGAGCAGCAAATTTTTTTTAGGTGCAGGTTTCTTCTTATGTAGAAAATATGTGCGAATTGTACGCTTTTTTGGGCCACTAAAAATAAATTTTGCGCGCTGATTTCTGTAGGTATATAAGCACAAAATTAAACTTTTGTATTTTGTTGAATGAATACTGTCAATTCTTCGGTACTTAAAAGTAAATTACCCTTGATATAATGGAAAATAACTCGATCCCAAAGCTCTTGTTGGCTTGGCCAGCATGTGATATATTATGATTACATTGGAAGAGGATCATTCGAAAAGTTTTCCCCGGTATCCCGTCTCTTCGGCGATGGAAATAAATTTGGAACGAGGTTTTTTTGAAAAAATACAAAACTAAACCGAAAGTTGTGGTTTCTAAAAAAAATTTCACTTCCCTCAAAATCAATAGGGTCAAGAAGCTTTCGTTTCTTAATAAATCGCGTTAAACAATTCAGTAAACATTCCAACAATATTTGCTCAGTATACTTCCAATCCGCGTGCGTTATTTAAAGAGCCCACTTTCATACAGTAGGTACATTAGCATGTACTTCTGATACTATTGGGTCTTATTAACTAAATTTGCATGCAGAAAAATGCATTCAACGGAAATTTTTTACTGCACGACTCCGGATGCATGTAAGACGGTCCCATATTTGCATAAACAATGGATGCGGATACGGTTCCAATTTGTGGCACTTGTTAAAAGGTCTTTTACTTTGTTGGTCGTTAAGCCTCTAATGAATAGGGAATGGGATGTGAATGTACTATACAGGAAGCTCATAAATTTAATCCTCGTACCTTGTAATACAAATTTTTACCAATTTGAATAATTTTTGTTAAAAAGAGTGGATTCATCAACCTTTATTCTGCTCGCACGAATCGAAAGTTTCATAAACATTAATGAACAAATTTTGATATTAACGCATGAGATAATCATAATTAAACTTCTGCTATAATGAGAGCGAAGATAGGCACACAAAGCCGTAATTAACTCATTCAGTTATAAATAAATTTCACGTTGGTCTGAAGTTTACAGGTGATCCCCATTTCGTAATCTCCAAAGTCAACATGCGACTTTACATTTTGATACCACAAGTAAACTTAAGGCGGCCATTCTCGGCTGGTGGCAATAAAAGTTTGTGATTATCTCATGATCTGGTGCATTGCGTTGGGATGATGTCGCGTTACGTAATGAAGAAAGAGACGCCGCGTAAGACCAATCGATTCTAAACAAACATTCACGCGAAATGGCTGAATGGAATGTGGGACAAGTAACTAGACCATGGCAACATCATATTAATACCATTTTGTGGCACAAACAATATTGAAAATACGTTATACCATGAATAAACAATGGTTATACCCTTTTGTGGAACGATACTGTCAAGGAACAAACTTATTTATAGAAGTGTACTCAACCTTGCTACAAAGATTTATGCTACATCGAGGATCGGCACAGCATCAATCGATTAAGGAAATTACGATTACCCATTGCATTTTTTTTTTGAAAACATGAATTTAGTTTTTACCAAATACCTTGCCATGGACCAATTACAATTCCATTTTTCCTTGGTCCGACCATTAAAAAAGAAGTTCTGAACTAGTCTTAAGTGACCTGTTTTATCCCGCGTTGTAGGTATGTTCTGTTTTGGGCACTTTTTTTAATGTAGAATCTATCGCGATACAGAATTTTTGTACAGGATGTTTGCTTTTTTTATGCGACCCTAAACTACAATTTTCATACAGACCACCCTATATATTTTGGAGTTGCGTAAACTTTTCAGTTGTTATATTTGTATTAACTATTATTTGCCAACCCGTGTGGCGCAGTTCAGTTAAAGCTGGACTGTGGTGCAAAGGGTCCCTGGTTCGAATCCGGGTTCGGGAATGGATATTTGTAAATGTATAGTGGGTTGGGTTGGTAGAGCAGCCTTGGCTGAAACTCAAAAATAAAATTAAGTTTTAAATTAAAAGGCATAGGCTAGGACCTCTTCCACTGTCAATCGAAAAAATAAGTTTGATTTGATTGACCGTCGCCAAATGTAATATTTTTTTTGGGGATGCAATCTTTTTATATTATATTTATGTACTTTTTTTTTGTATTGCCACCCTGGAAATTATTTCGAGATGAGTCCAGTGTAATGGTAAACTAAAGAAACATTTCTTACATTTTTACATAAACATTGTCAAAGAGCTTTTGCGTATGCGATTTTTTCCCCCAATATATGTTGCGTACTGGAGAATAAGTGCAAGTTTTAATTAAATCCCTACATCTAAAATAAACCACTTTCTTAGAAAGTGAAACAGAACCGAAATTTATAGCAATTTACAATTATAAAATTTGATTTAACACCATCATCAAAAGACAAATGCTAATTTATGAAATGAAACTTGTTTATTTATCTAACTAGCTGTGAATGTTTAGGTATTTATTAGTTTACTATTACGATTTATGATTTTTTTAGACATTTTCTGACTTATGGATGGTTGTTTTGATTTTTTATGCTTTCCCAAAGAGAAAGTACCCGTTTATTTCCTAGTGACTATTTTTAAGTTTCTGTATTTAAATCGTATTAAATACAAAAGTTGTTAATTTCCATTATTATCCTATATTTTGTCTTTCTTAATCTCCAAAATTCATCCTCCTTCTTAAAGAAGTAGATGCACAACATTGAGGCCGTACTGTAGATCTATTACATTGACTGCTAGAGTTGTTCTTCAAGCCTCAAGCGCGCGTGACAATAAGCGATTATGCCCTATCTTTACCCTTAAGAAAGGGTAAAAAGGCAAGTACTAGAGATTTAATTACACAACAATTCCTTGTTCATTCGCTATTTAAAATAAATATAAATTTGCCAAAAAAACTTTCGCTCACAGGATGTTTCTAAAAAACACAACTCTTCCTTTCAATCTCGAAAAAATAGTTTACATTTTGCGTATTTTTTTCTACGAGATACCCTCCGGATTCGCACTCTTTGTGAAGTTGCGGGATTAGCAGTTCTCTTGGTTTATTTGACATGGTACATTTGAAATCACCTTTTAGACTAAACGGCGTATCACGGAGTGTTCGCATGCCACTTTGAGGTTTGCAAATTTCGAATGGGTAGTCGTATGTCGTCGAAATGTGCGTGAGAAAAGAGAAATTAATTTTAATCCATCGCATCGTCTACATTTATGGCCACCTTATACGAAATTCATTCTCCTTACATAAGTGATAGTAAGTCAACACGAGTAAATATTTTATAATCTCTTCATCTCTTCGCATAAATAAAATGAAGGTTAGGTAAGAGTAACAACTTCTGCATTTAAACCCTACTAAACAAGGCACAGTTTTCGATTAATAAATTCTTTCCTTCACTTTTGCTATTCTTTAAGTATAAACGTAGAGATGTTGTCGAAGGAAGAGGAAGGGGGGTGTTTTTCTATTTGAATCCACAAATAACAATTCCCCAGTTCTTTACACTTAAAGAACCTTCCACGACATCATCCCTATAGAACAATTGTTTTGAGCCACCATTCGATGTCCATCCATATCCCTCTAAAAACAACCCAATTAAACATGTATACTTGAAAAATAGGAAATAAATAAATTATAGTATTAAAAAATTGATCTTATTAATTACTAGAAGGAAAAGTTCTCATGATGGAGCATGCGTTTCCTCTTTGTATGGCAATACTAAGTTTTTGATAAAAAAAATTGATGTGGATTTCACATCTCGCTTTTAATGGAAAATATTTTGCCAAGTTCTTTAGGGAGTTGTAAAGCTTCATTACAGAAGGGTTCAAGTATCTCCACCGCAAAAGGAACGAAAAAATAATTTAAATAATAAAAGGTTTATTCGATAGAATAAAAAACGAAGATACATGAAAAGTGAAGTTTATGATTATGGTCTTGTAATCTTTACATTCCTTTGCATTATTTTTCTTTGGTAACCTAAAGAATACAGTTTTCTTGAGATCATCTGGCCAAATATCTGTATTATATTTACAAGTTTGATAACTCTGGCTGTAGCACGTTGGTCTAAAGCAGGCGTGGGCAACCTTTTTTTCCAAGGGGCCAAAATAAAATTTTTCATATGCGCCACGGGCCACACTTGAAAATCCAAATAAAAAGTATGTTTACAGAAATCAATATTTATCTATTTCTTTTTGGTCTATATCTATTTTTTGCTTTCGTAAAAATCATTTTAAAAAAACAATAAGCACTCTTGAAAATTGACACGATTTTGCATACAAAATTTACCAGACGTGGATAATAAATCCCCATATTCAGCTTGTATCCAAATTTTCATTTATGCTCTTTAAGATTTGTTGCAATATATGGCTTAAAAATGTTGTTTAATCCCAAAACACCTGTCCTTGTATTGCCCCACCCCGTATATATCGCGAGGAAAATTCTGGAAAATACCTGGCGATATTTCTGAAACCAGAAATGCATCTTTAACTAGGCTTTTAAACGCCTTGGAAGCTTCGGATCGCGTCCACTAGATGCTGCACTTGTAACATAATCATATTAATTAATTAATTAAAATGTAACTTGTGGGCCCTATGAAGTATTAACTCTGAATTATGTTAGCGGGCCGGACAAAACTTATCGGCGGGCCGGATCTGGCCCGCGGGCCGTAGGTTGCCCACGCCTGGTCTAAAGCCTTCAGCGCCTCTGCAGGAATACCATCATCGAGATAGCGATGTCACCGCATTCGCCAATCGATTTCTACGAGTTCAAAGATAAGTGCTGTTGCATATGAGCCGGATTAAAAGCGGTGTTTCCGAATGCGAGCTGATTTAAGTAGGTTCGAGCGGTGCACAAAAAATTCCCCTACTGAAAATCGTATGCGATTACGAAGTCTTGTACTTGTGTTATAATAAGGTAAGGGGCGCAATTTTAATGCTTGCTTTAGGCGTCATTTGGGCATACTGTGCCACTATTTATACTCACCGTTTATGCCTTTTTTACTAATTGGTTGTAGTTTCCTTCTTGTCAGTCTCTTTGCCGTTTTGTACATTTCTTCCATGCGCTTTTGTTTTTCCATTTCCTCAATCTCCAAGCACTTGCCCTACTTATTCGATCATTAATTTTCTTATACTTATTCCGTCCTTCCTCAGTATGACTAATTTTCCTTCTTTCGTGAATCTTCTCCAGAATTTCTTCTGACATCCTTTCTTTTTTACCCTCTCCTTCGTTCTGTTTCCACCTCTTTCAAAGCATTTGATACTACTTCTTTGATGTTGTTGTTGGGTGCTTTTTCAAGCCCTTCATAATACTCAAAGAAAATCATTGTGACGCTCTGTTTTGAACATTTATAAATTTTGGTACTCAAATCTACTGCAAGTAGGTTGTGGCCTGTGTCAGCGTCTTAGTAGCTATAAATTCTAACTTGCAATCCGTGACTTTAAAATCCGGAAGAAAAAAATTCCACAAGAAATAAATTAAAGCAACAAATGTATATTTTTAAGCCAAAATTTCCAAATTTGGAGTGAAACGATGCACAGAAACTACATTTTCGAATTGCGATTATGTATTTAGAAATTCGGAGCATCCAGACTGGACATGCTGGAACGCCGAAAGAGAGTCAGGAGAACTAGGAAGATGTATTAATATAATTAAAGCTGGACCACGATTTAGTGCCCGCTTATAATCCCTACGAAGATTCAGTGAATCGAAGAAAGGTTTTTTTTCGGAACTGCTAAACATATTACTACTACGTTGAATTGATTTTTCGATATAGTGTTTCTTAAATATCTTCTAAATGATAAGAAATATACGCTTTAAATTAAAAAGGCCATAAAAAATTGGGGTTACCATTTAAAAAATATATTTCAAATTTGGACACGCTGTATAAAGTTTTATTATATCAACAAGAGTCCAATTTAAAATACTCGTGTCTGATCAATTTACGAAATAAAACATTTGATTTACTGAATTTATTGAGAGACTCGCATTCAGGGGCGGACTGGCACGGGGGGGGGGCGGGTGGCGATTGTCTAGCCTGTAGATCATAATGGCCCGTTGGAAATTTATAAGTATGTGCTGTATTTAGTTTCTTGCACCCTTAATAAATTATTAACACGTTTCTCTAATTGGGGTTGATGTTAGGTTGTTAAAAAATTCTGTTTTAATTGAAGTGTTTCACAATGAATTTATCATTTTTTGTCGTAGTATTTTGAAAGTGCTGAAATACAATGATAGGCGACGCACCTCGTGTGGTTGTATATTTTGTTACTTTTAATTATCAGCTGTAATTTAAAAAAAAACTGTATGGTAATTGATTTTCGAGAAAGGAGTACTTTAAAATGTTTTTGTGGTGCACCTCAGAGCTAACCTCCCCCCCCTCGCCACCTTCATTACTACACTAATACTTTAATGGCCCGTAAGTACCCAGTCCGCCCCTGTGTATAACCTTCCTTTTTTACCAAAATTCAACTACACCAAAATTTCTCGGGAAAACACTTATTCTTATTAATTTGGGTTGGGTGCGTAGAATCGAAATCAATTCGTACTTTTTCGATCAGACTTCTCAATCAAAAGTTACAGACTAGAAACCAATTTCGAAAAAAAATTCAAAGGGCTGTAACAGTAGCCCAATCTTGGAACTGTTTGAAATTATGGATTCTACAGGCCACATTCTATAAGAAAATTTTTTTTCCGGGTCGATCTGAGACAATTTTTTTTTCGGGCC